>NC_136514.1:62987387-63297387 GCF_053919585.1 Euprymna scolopes | reverse complement strand
TCGCAAAAATAAAATAAACAAATAATAATGAGAATGTCATTATTAAATTTCCTCTATGTTTGTTTACAATATTACACCAGCTGATATTTTGGTTTGACATTGAATGCCCTGGAAAAGTTACTTCTGATGACTGCTTAGTTTAAAAATATGCAAGCGAAGATATAATTTTAAATGGTATCTTTTCTTCTATCGTAAATTAAACTCATTAATAGGAAAAAATTAAAATAAAATGGCCAGATACAACCAGGCTTAAAACAGGGACCATTTGATCTGTAGTCTAATACTCTACCACTGAGCTATATCTCCAGATAGCAGTAGTTCGTTTTTTTAAGAAGAAATTATTTGCTGAGAATGATCTCCTTTGGCGGTGTAACCGAAAAATATTCCCCTGTAAAAATTTTTTATCTATTAGAGAGAAAGACCATTTTAGGATCGGATTATTTCGATTTTCGATAATTATCGGATAAATTTCTGTGTTGCATGAAAAAGGCTTGTCCCCTTTTTCATGTAAGTAAAAATAAAGAGAATTAGTTAAATGAAAATAAAATCAGATAAAACGGGAATCGAACCCGGTAGATAAGTTTTAAATAACAATAGGTTTTAAATGGAATGTCCAGTAAATTGTTGATTCTGTTAAAATATTTAATAAATACAAATTTGGCTGGAAACAATGCACATTGTTAGAAAGAATGCATAATAAAATATAGGTTATATGAATTAGATAAGTAGGTTAAATTCCTTTGTAAAACAACAAAGGAAAATGGGAAATTTCCTGGTCATCAGAAATGTTTCAAAAACGTGAAAATCGCGCATGTTGATGACACGTGAATTATAGTCACGTTGGGCAGAGATACATGTGATTTCTCAATATAGGAAAGAGTTCGAAGTTAGAGTTAGAGAGAGGCAGAGAGTCGAAGAGTCAAGAGAGGTTCAGACCGAACCTTGGCACCGTCTGGAAGCGAGAGAGCTTTAGAAGAAGAAGATGTAAAGAAACTTTGAATTCCTGGATGCAAAGCCACTGGCCGGTCATATGGAAGAAATAAATGATCATCATGTTTTATATAACATGCATCTTCATGTTGTAATTCAACAGAAAAGGTATTGTCCATTTATGTATAAGAACCTTTGATAAAATCATCATCTAAAAAATATGTGTTAGAAAATATATGTGTCAAACTATAAATGTTATATAAACACTTCCGTTTCATACAGAACTCTCGGTCTATCTATCTATACATCGAATCACCTTCTCAAAGTGTATTTATATGTACTCTCTCTCTTTATATGTACTTGTTAATGTCACCAATATGTTATCTCTCACAGCACACAACATGAACATCTTTAAGACGTATGAACACTCAACACCAATCTCTCTTAAGACTCTTACTCTTCTTAACATGAACAACAAAAGAACGTTCATCATCTAAATAATAATAATAAACGAACCACAAAAAATACATCTGTACAAAACATAACTATGAACACTGCCAGACATATAAAGTACTTTTGTGTGAAATTTGCAAAAGATAGGCTCAGTCGTTTCGGAACCTATAAGGAAAGAACTCTCTCTCTCTCTCTTACACACACACACACACACACACACACACACACACACACACACACACACACACACACAAAGTAGAGATATTATCCAAAGGAAAACTCTATAATTCTTTAACATAAAGCTGAACGTCTGTGTGTGTGTGTGTGTGTGTGTGTGTGTTTCATGCATAGGCTCCTATATGGTTGACTATTAAAAAAAACTGATTACATATAATGATAGAAGATGTATCGAGGATCAGGAATGGGTATGTTTGATCTGGCAGAACGATGGTTCATTAAAATTGTGGGGTCTGCGTTCGCGCCTGGCCACAAAGTATTGAAATAAAAAATGAAAAAAAAAAACGTTTACAAGGGTTTTTGATATATATATACATAAGCTTACTTTGATAACTACGTTTCAACTTAAATAGGGATGGTATAATAAAATTTTTGGGTCTGCGTTCGCGCCTGTACTCCATGGAAATATGACACAAACTTTACCCCCCCCCCCCCAAAAAAAGTCGGAACTTCAGACAATTCTCGACACAAATTTTGCATAACTCTGTTTTTTTCCTTCTCCACTTGCACGTGGAAAATACGAAAATAGATAAATAGATAAATAATAAAAAATAAGAACGTTACTTGTTATCGTGTCAAAAGAAGAAAAAAATCCTGCTCACGTGATTACGTGTCTTTTTAAAATATTTACACAACCTTTTTATTTTTATTTATATATCTGTTTAAGCTTTTTGTACTAGAAGGAATTCAGTTCATTGTATTCTTTACATTGCAATAGTACAACCTTGAGTCGGACGGCACAATACTACGCTGTTCAATACTGTAAAGCTAAAACGAAGCTGTTCTGCTCAAAAAGGGGGGCCATTTTATCATGTTTATATCGATTCTTTGTTTAAAAAAACTAAAGTAATTACCTGTTTACTTTTTTATATCCCATTTTGCTGTTTCAGATTATTTTACTAAAGTAAGTAAAGCTTCATTATTTTTCAAAACTGCGTCTAAAACTAATCTTTTTCCATTTTCATACAAACGTTTGAATCGTAATTAATCGCAATTAAAATAAACGGCTCATTTTTTTGAAGAATGCCCTTACTCTGATACGCTTGTGAGACTTACCTTCATGTCAGTTTTACAATGAAGGACATGTCAAATCAGTTGCTAAGATCGCTGTAAAAAATGGTCGAATCATTCTTCTGCTCCAAAGCGTATCTCACGCCTGACGTAATTCTTTTTCCATGTATAAAAGTCAAATACATTCTAAGATGGAGTTTACGTGGGAAGATGCCGTTCAAACACATTTTCCTGCCTTGATAGAGGACAAAAATTATTTTGAAATCTAGTGGCAGATGTCCTTTTTTCCCTACATCCACTTTTCTCACAGAAGAGATGCTACTAGTCTATCCCTGCTTTATCTTCATTTTCATGGAAAGTCCGTGACGAGCCCTAATGTAAGGTCGTCTGTAAAACAAAAATTACAACAAAACTCGTCCAACTACAAACGCTGTCAATAATTTCATTTTCTCCACCTTTATACCTAAACGCATCTTTTACAAACATAGTATCTTTTTGTTTGTGGAACACAATACCGCGGAGCTGCTTCCCAGCTGAGTACAACATAGTCATTTTCAAGTAGACTTGTTAACAAATTCTTGTTGATCATCCCTCTTAAATAATCCAATTCTGCCCAATTCCAATAATAGTTACCAATCATCACGGCGTTGTCTCACCATCCACTGTACAATCTCATTAATCCTTATTCTCGAGTGGCCTTTCTAAGAATAGTAACTCTTAAGTAAAAGAATGGTTAAATCGATCGGTTTATTCAAGAGAGGGTATAGCCATTAAGCGTATCATCTCTAAGACATTCAGCAGAGTATGACATTCTAATCTCTACACGAATTAAGCCTTAGTGGTTAGTGGTAAGGTTCTTGGCATTATTAGCCTTTTTTCTTTCTAATTGAAACTTAAGAATCTCAGCATCTTTTAGAACAACTATTAAAATTGTCTGAGTTATTCTCTAAATTCTTTGTACTAACAAGTTTGATTCGTTAATCGTGTTTTCATCAATTCTTTGTTCAGATATTTCGTTATATCTTCCGATTCAAGTAGTTTATTTCCAAGAAATTTCTGATTGTTGAACTTCCCTATTTCGTGCTTTCATCCTATTAATAGCCTTAGTTTTTCCTAGATTAAAGGTAATATGAATCTCCTGTCTTTGTTTAAATCGCATTTCTTTTTCTTTTCGCTAGCTTTTTACTTTGAAATACACGAAAAACTAACCAACTTTTCAATTTTTTATTGGTGTTTTTGATGGAATTAAAAGACACCAACGTGCAATAAAGAACTTAACAAATACAAAAAATGGTTTCTTTCGAATTTTTGTTATATTACAAGCAGCAGAACACTGATGATGGCCGATTCGATTCGCCGTAGTAAATATTTAATGCACTCTAAGTATGTTCTAAAACTCCGCTTCATTATTTTTACCCTCGGTCAGTTAAGGAAAAATCCTTCTAAACAGAAGTAATCTTTATTTTTGTCTTATTCTACCCTTTTTTAGAGCTGTATTTTTTTCTCACATTAAAAACCAACCTTGTGTCTAACTTGCGGCGAAGCAAACAGATAGAGGCATACTTTATGTATCTACAAACAAAAATGTAAACAAACTTTCTGGATCTCGAAAAGAAAATCGTATAACAACGAAGTTACGACTATTAAACAACTTTAAAAAAATATTATCTGGATTAATAAGTCATATGAAGCCAACAAAGATTTTGTTGAGCGCACGTCTAATATTACGTCATACTTGAGAAAAAAGATGGATCTCTTTCGACGGTGACAGCCAAGCCAAACGTCGGGAGGATGGGTTCTTAATTCATCTGGCGAGTGATAGATAAAAGTAAAGATCTTCGCTCGATCATGTCAATATATGTTCTGGGTTGAAACCGAAAATAAAAAGCCGAAGCTCTCAATCGTCTCCACTTGTTTATTCGTCTTGGATGAAAAACCATAAATATGGCTGGTGAAGACAACACGACAAGATTATTTATTGTTGTCTTTCTGTGAACTTTTGCGGGCGAGTCAAAACAGCAATCGTTGAAATGTAAACGCTCACATATATGGGCGCCGTTTTATAATATTTGCAAGAATATGCACACCGTGTAAAAGATTTAAAAGAGACGCATGTAAAGAGTTTCAGAACAAGTGCTTTCCGAAAAACAAGTGTTCCAGTTAAACATGGTTAAAATATCTTTCTTGTTTTTTTTTATCATTTACGTATTTCGCAATGAATAATACGTTCTTACTAATCAATTTATATGTATCATAATTTAAGCATATACCCCAATACACGCTTATATATATATACACGCTTATATATATATATATATATATATATATATATATATATATATTACTATAAAACACACACACATATATTACATGCATATATACATATACATACATAATATGGACACACGACACGTATATATATATATATGCACATAAATATACATATGTACATACATATATATTTACATATATACATATTCACATATCTATACTTAAACATATATACATATATGCATACACACACCTATGTGTACATATATATATATTCATACATATATGTACATATTCACATATATATACATACTCAAACATATACACATATATGCAGAAGCACATACATATGTATATGGGTATGACTATACATACATGTAAATACATGCACATACACAAACATGCATATAAACACGCATACGAAAATTTACATATATATATGCATGCATGTATATATGCACATATATACATATATACATGAATATATACATACACATAAATACATTTATATACACATATATGCATATGCATATATTTATGCACATGCATATATATGCGCATACATATATATACGTATACATATATACATACATATTTATACATATATACATATACATAAACACACATATATAATATACACACATATATACATATATATTCATATATATATATATGCACATATAATTACACAAAGAAAAGAGAAAGAGAAGGTGTAGATAGAGATAATGAAAGACAGAGTTGCATGTAATTGTAAAAGTGAGAATGTATCATGCTCTGTATTTCTGTAGATACTCCATTAGAGAATTTCCTCATTCCTTTTCAAGATGTCCAAAATGGTTTCGCTGAGACTTTTCTTAAGTTTTCAAATTGAGTGATAATGGACCGATCGTCACTGGGAAAATAAACATATGATGATTTTCTTTTTTTTTTTCTCACCTTTTTTCTTATAGTAATTCTTTTCTTGATTCATTTATATTCAGTAATTTCCCGTGCCGAAACCTCCACCATCTCAGACTGAAAGCTATTATTTCCAGAAAACGTTAATGGCGCCATCAGGCCAAACTATTAAAGCAGTAGCCGAAAACAACCCTCGTCATATTTGTTTAAAAATACTAAAGTGAGTTCTATGATATAAAGAACTAAAATAACTTTTAGTTATAAGATCTACTAGGGTCATCCTAAAACTAAAGCCTTCTATGTTTTAACTAAAAATGTTGAAGAGCTACGAAGACAGGAGTAGTACCATTAAAATAGGCAACCTTTTGTGCTCCGGAATTTATTTTTCTACATAGTTACCACTATTCTCAATGCACGTTTGCCTCTTTTGAAAACTAAGTTATAAAAGTCTGGATCGAGCTTTGTCGTTCACATTTGTCGTCACTCTTGAACTGAACGAGCCCATCTCCTTACCCTGCTAACATCAATTGCATCAGCTTCGTTCAACAGTCGATCGATGTTGATAAGTTTAATTTTTTCTGCATGGAGGAATCCATTAACGCACCATTGCTTCTGCCGCACGTCCATGACAGATGTAAGTTTATTAGAGTTTCACACCGTCAATATCGGCAACAGAGAGATGAAACATTCAGGACATGAATGCATAAGTTCAATCACGATAACAATTTAATTTACAATCCCCTATTATCTGTTTGAGCAAAATAAAAAACAGGAGACATTACTGTTAGAACGCCTCATCGTATTAGAGTGTGTTTTGTCTGAACGCAAAATCACAACAATAATTAGAATGTCATTTACTAGACAAATAAATACTCTTTTTCTCGAGAGATAAAAAATCTTAGCAAAAAAAGTCCATATTTTATTCACGAGGTTATTCAGTAGCATTCATTTTATTTTGTTAACTTTTTCTCCTCTGGATTTTATTTAGTTTATTTCATTGGTCATTACTAGTAAGACGTATTTTGTCTGTGATATTGTTGTGGCCGAGAAAGTCAATAAGAAAACCACGAACATGGATATGGGTTAGAAAAGGTAATTTATATTGAAACAAAACAGAATATATACAGAGAGCAACATTCGTAGCACGTACCACCAAGATAGCGTACTACAAACTTACACAGTCAACACCGACAGTCAGTACCCATCAGTCTACTTATGCAGTCCGGAAGAGTTCATATTGTGCGCATGGGTGAGTCCCACAGCACCCTCTCCCAAGCCTTTTTGTACCACAAATAGCCTGTTAATATATTTTCCGCTTTGGGTCGGTAGTCAATGATCGGTGAATTTTCTTTCCTCTCGACCGTCCTGTTCTGGTTGAGGTGAATCGAGATCGAATGTCTCAGAAATGGTGTCGATCAGCTCTTCGCCTATGTGTAATGTGTATTTAGTGTCATTTGAGTAACGTTTTTTTAAAATTAGTTTTGGTGGCGTTTATAACTATGTTTTGTATTTATATAATATATCCGATACTGCCAATCCTTTACAATTTGAGTTAAGGTCTGCGTTCCTTTAGTAATATCATTAATTAATTCCTGAATACATATTCATTCCATCAGACATGTTCATTAATTTTGATATTTCTATGTTTATACAAATAAATTGAAATGAAGTTTTCAGGTGTATTTTTAGAACGTTCGTCTTCAATTTTTTAATAGTTTCGTTCAAATTTACTTGTAAATATAATTCTGCAAAAAAAATAATTTTATTGTCAGTCACTGTGTGAGCTGATTTTAGTCTTTTCTACAAAGTCGGTTTGTTAACTTTATTTCACACGCATGTAAATTTATTATTGAAAGGTCCAACCCAGTGTCCAAACTGTAATTCCACGGTTTTATTAAATATCTTGACTATTACGTATTTGTGTAAATTTTCGTCTGATTTTTCGTTGGATTTTGTCTGTCTGATTCTATTTTTTTGGTTTGCGTCTGATGCGACATTTTGTGACCAAACTTGCTAAAATTTTGACAATTTTTATTCCAAAATAGACAGAGTTTTCCCCAGTAAAATTCATCAAATCGGTTGCATGGTCTTGGCGCATTTTAATGTTTCTGAATAGTTCACTCGTTTTGAAAATGTGGGTAGCAATTTTCTTTTTAAGGAAGTAGATTATTTTATACTGAGATTGGACATATTTACATTTCTCTTGTTTAGAGGCATCATTTTTGAATTGTGCTTTACTTTTCTGGCGTGTGCTACACTTGATTCTTTTAGGTTTTTAGAATCGCTTAACACGTTTATAACACTTTGCAAGTTTCTGTAAAGTGAGATTGAGTTCGCGTTCGAGTTTCGCTAATACTCCCCATTTAATCTCAACATTTATTGCTGACACTTGTCCTGGAGCAAAAAATGAGACATTTAAAATCACCCGTCAATAATTCTGCTAGCCTAAAGTCCTTACAGTGCATGTTTACGACCGACGCGAATGTTAAATAATTTTTATCGTCCCGCATAGCCAAATTAAAAAATCTCCATATCTTATGAAACCGTGATGTATTGGAACAGAAAAAATGGTTTCCCCGAACTTCAGACGCTTAGTCATTTTTGTTTTTAGGTAGAATATGGTCTACGAACCTACTATGTTTAGCAGTTCCAAACTTTCGAAAAAGTAGACGAACATTTTTTTTTTTTGCATCAGACCAATCTTCGCAATCGACGAGTAATAGGTCTTCATACCCCTTTAAGAATGTGTCAAAAGTTTGGTCTTGATCAAGGACGAAGGTAAACGTCTCCATGGTGTTCCATATCGTGTTCTGTAAAAACACTGTGTTACTGTCCGTTGCTAGTTTATTAGTCAAGCTTTTGAGAAGGAATTCCTGATTTTTTGTCTACTTTCTTCTATTTGAAACTGTTGCTGAATCAATTTTTCTTCAGTTTTCTGTTGTTGTAACAATAGTTGATTTTGCAGTTTTTGTTACTGTAGCATCTGTTGTTTTTGAAATTATTGTTGCTGTTGGAACGTCGCTATAATACTTTCTGCGAAGTCCTCCATCTTGTACGCTTTTTTTTTCAAGCGTAAAATGTACTCGAGAGAAAAAAAAGCTTGGTAATATTACTAATCACAGTTTACCGCTGTCCGTTGAAAGAGTTTACGTTTTCTTTTTCGTTCTATTTAATTGGATAAAAACCTACCGTTTTATTCTCTTAAAGTTAAATGGAAATATCTTCGAATACAGTTCTGGGAACTTTCTTCCGACAAAACAATGTTTTCATTTTTTTCCCCATTGAAATATTTTCGTAATTCTAGTTGGAAAAATATTTTGTTTTGTTGTTCGATAGCTTCGAAGTGTAATTGTAAATAGTTTAGAAAAGATAATTTTATATATAAAAAACACAGAATATATAAAGAGCAACAGTCGTAGGAAAGTAAATAGGCTACAGTATTTACCTGTATCTACCTCGAGAGGATGTGACACAAGATTAGAAGGTGAGGAAATCGGTCAGTGCCCCAAGAAGAAGAACACTCTGGCCCTTCAAAAATAAGTCTGAATAGCCTCGTCGACATTCCCCGGTGAGGGCACTTCAGAAAACAAGCGACCCACTTGCTTCTCTCAAAAGCCGGGAAGCGAGGCCTTGGAGGGAGGACCTTCTAGGGCTGCTCAGAATATTTGCACCAGTCCGACAGCAAAATATACCATTGAAATGGCCCAATTGTTGTCAGACTTATTATCGAGTTCGAAACCTTGACTTGTATTATGAAGTACACAAATCACATTGAGTCGGTACTTCATAGTTTATTTATACAATTCGTACCGAATATAATATATATTATTTAATTATTGGAATTCTTTTGAGGTGAGTAATTTGTATGTATTTTTATTTATTTGCGGACTTTTATCCTCATCTATTAAAGTTGTTGTTTAACGACGATTCGGCCAACTACTCCTCTTCATCAGGTTGTTAATCACGACGAGATCGGAATGCTGATTTTTTAACTGTATCATCAGTAATTACTGCCTTCCACAGTTGTCGTCTCACAACGTTTTGGTCAACGAATCCTCTGACCGGCTTTGGGTAGGATTGAAACCGCTATTAGTAAAACATAATTGCTTATGATTTTTATTAAAAACATAATTGCTAATGTTTTTGTTTTATATTGAAAACATAGTTGATGATGTTTTTTATTAAAAACATAATTGCTAATGCTTTTATGAAAAACATAATTGATAATGTTTTTAATTGAAAATATAATTGCTCGTGTTTTTTTTTTTATTAAAAACATAATTACTAACGTTTTGTGCCAATAAATAAAACACCACATAAGGACATTCATTGTACTCTCCCATGCAAATAATAATTAGCTTATTTTTTCAAGAAATATCACATGTTTCTAGCTAGAAAACGATAGACAATATGTAAATATAGTAATTGAAATACACAGGTACCAACACAGCAGCTACAAACTAGTTCTTCTTCTCCCTTTTTTCTTCTTTTTTTCGTCTTCTTATTACATAAATTAACCTTATAAAAGTTTAATTATCTTAGCAAATAGTGAAATCATCTTCTATAATAAAATCTGAGATGTCTGTTTAAATGTATGTATGTATGTATGTATGTATGTATGTATGTATGTATGTATGCCTATAACTTTCGACAGAGGCGACGGATTTTCACAAGATCGGTACCGTTTTGTGACCTCGACCCTTCGGGCGATAAACATCGAAAAATTGGCTGAAAACATTAATTCCTTCACCCTCAACTGGGCATTTTTCTAAAAGGAGGAATCGCTTTTTTCGCCAATATTTTCGAAAGTCATCTCCTCTTTTCGATAGACTAGCCTTAATTTAAACCTTCGCCACTCCCGGTTTGGAAATGGACGCAACGGCAAAGACGTTACGTTTTTTTTTTCATGTTTTATTCCTACTTTGCGGTATGGGTTCGAGCTTGCCTACTACAATTTTTTTTTTTTTTTTGCTCAACACACACCTCCGAACACCCAAGCAACGCTGGGCAACCAGGCAAAACTGACAAGTGAGATTTATATTATATATAAATATCACCTGTCTGTTTAAATGTATGTATGTATGTATGTATGTATGTATGTATGTATGTCAGGTCATGTCATATGCTACTGGTACCATGTAACCCAGTACTACCTGCCTCATGGTCGGGTCACCGGCGACTAAACTGGTTCCCCCACAAGACTTGTTTGGTGAGGAGGGTGGCTAGTCTCCCTGAAGGATTAAAAACAAGACCTTCCAAAGGGCGAGTGAACCCTTTATCGAGGTCAACGGTCAACTAGCACCGTGTGTGTTTGTGTGTGTGTGTGCGTTGGAGTGGAGAAGGCTCCCGTAAGCCGTGGTGAAGGCAACCTTTCTAGGAGAAGCAAATCTCTGATTAAAAAAAAACAGAAAGCGGGATACCAGTACCCGCATTAAGCTGGTCTGCAGTTTAACTTGTTGCTGGCTATCTTGCTCTTGCTTGTTGCTGGATCGCAACATTTTGAACCGAGAGAGAGACTTAGCTGTCGTACAAAGCTAAAACTCTGTAGCATCATCTGTGTATAGATACTCCCTCAGGCATTTGTCTATTAAAATGGTCTTGTGGCGATGGAAGTCATTTTTGGGCTCATCGACTTTAAGTGTCTGAGGGAGTGGCACTCGTCTGACAAGACGTTGCAATCATGATGTATGCATATATGTATGCCTAAAACTTTCCACAGAGGTGACGGATTTTCACGTTTTGAAGCTCGACTCTTCGGACGATAATATCGAAAAAATGGCTAAAACATTTATTTCTTCACCCTCAACTAGGCACTTTTCTACAGGGAGGGGTTGCTTTTTTTCGTCGATATTTTCGAAAGTCATCCCTTCCTTTCGATTGACTAGCCACTTTGGCGATGGATGCAACAGCAAAGACATCACTTTTTTTTTCACAGTCTTTTCCTCCTTCGCAATACGGGTTCGAGTCTGGCTGCCTACTACCACTTTTTTTTTGCTCAACACACACCTCCAAACACCCAGATCGGCCCTGTCGGTGGGGCATTAGAATACGCCGACTGCACCCTTCCCCCCTGCAGAGGGTAAAAGTCCCTCAATGGGGGTCCTGGATATGACCTTACACTATATCCAGTGGTGAGGCCCCAGCTTGTGGGCTTTGGGGAGTGTGGAGCCACCCTTTAATTACCATTGCTCCCAGGTCCACTCTGACCCGGAGTGGTAGTACCTGTTAGGGTCCCAACTATGGGTTAAATAGAAACCGACGTGAAAACAACAAATATATTCTATTAAAAAATCTTTTTCTTCAAAATCTTTGGATTCGGCATTAAATAACCCAAAACGGGTTGATATGCCGTAAGACAAAAACAACCAACCAACCAACCAACCAACCAACCAACCAACCAACCAACCAACCAAACACCCAGACAACGCCGGGCACCCAGGCTAGTTTGATTCATAATCTATCTCATATTTTTCTTAATTTGTTCGTCCTGTCCGTTTTAATTTTTCTCATAAACAACTAGGCGATCTGAATGAAATTTTTGTATGAACCTTTGTTCAGCGAATTAAGAATTATGGTATATGCTAGATGAACAGTTGGAGATTAATAGTAATTAATCACCTCAGTATCACTTTTACTCAAGAAGTTTTCTCCGAAACTACTGGAGATCAGACTAAAATCTTGCATGGACCTTTGCTTTGATAAGCTGCAGCGAATTAAGTATTATGGTATCCGTTCGATGCACAAATCAGGATTAAGAGAATTAGTATTTAATGTCAAATGTGTACAAATTCAATAATCTATTTGTACCTTTTCTACGTCAACGGACTATAACTTTTACCGTTTTTAACGAACTAAGAACATTTTAGTAATTTAAGAAATTACGACAAAATCGAAAGTTAAAAATATGCTACAAACACTTTAATAATTTTAGAAATTACGACCAAGTCGAAAGATAAAAATATGCTTAGACACTCAAGTAATTTTAGAAATTACGACTAAATCGAAAGTTAAAAATATGCTACAAACACTTTAGTAATTTTATAAATTACGATTAAATCGAAAGTTAAAAATATGCTAAAAATATTTTAATAATTTTAGAAATTACAAAAAAATCAAAAGTTAAAAATATGCTAAAAACACTTTAATAATTTAAGAAATTACGGCTAAATCGAAAGTTAGAATAATTATAACAACACTTTAGTAATTTTATAAATTACGATTAAATCGAAAGTTAAAAATATGCTTAAAACACTTTAATAATTTTAGAAATTACGATTAAATCAAAAGTTAAAAATATGCTTAAAACACTTAATAATTTTATAAATTACGATTAAATCAAAAGTTAAAAATATGCTTAAAACACTTAATAATTTTATAAATTACGATTAAATCAAAAGTTAAAAATATGCTTAAAACACTTAATAATTTTATAAATTACGATTAAATCGAAAGTTAAAAATATGCTTAAAACACTTTAATAATTTTATAAATTACGATTAAATCGAAAGTTAAAAATATGCTTAAAACACTTTAATAATTTTATAAATTACGATTAAATCGAAAGTTAAAAATATGCTTAAAACACTTTAATAATTTTAGAAATTACGATTAAATCGAAAGTTAAAAATATGCTTAAAACACTTTAATAATTTTAGAAATTACGATTAAATCAAAAGTTAAAAATATGCTTAAAACACTTAATAATTTTATAAATTACGATTAAATCGAAAGTTAAAAATATGCTTAAAACACTTTAATAATTTTAGAAATTACGATTAAATCGAAAGTTAAAAATATGCTTAAAACACTTAATAATTTGATAAATTACGATTAAATCGAAAGTTAAAAATATGCTTAAAACACTTAATAATTTTATAAATTACGATTAAATCGAAAGTTAAAAATATGCTTAAAACACTTTAATAATTTTATAAATTACGATTAAATCAAAAGTTAAAAATATGCTTAAAACACTTAATAATTTTATAAATTACGATTAAATCGAAAGTTAAAAATATGCTTAAAACACTTTAATAATTTTATAAATTACGATTAAATCGAAAGTTAAAAATATGCTTAAAACACTTTAATAATTTTATAAATTACGATTAAATCAAAAGTTAAAAATATGCTTAAAACACTTAATAATTTTATAAATTACGATTAAATCGAAAGTTAAAAATATGCTTAAAACACTTTAATAATTTTATAAATTACGATTAAATCAAAAGTTAAAAATATGCTTAAAACACTTAATAATTTTAGAAATTACGATTAAATCAAAAGTTAAAAATATGCTTAAAACACTTAATAATTTTATAAATTACGATTAAATCGAAAGTTAAAAATATGCTTAAAACACTTTAATAATTTTAGAAATTACGATTAAATCAAAAGTTAAAAATATGCTTAAAACACTTAATAATTTTATAAATTACGATTAAATCGAAAGTTAAAAATATGCTTAAAACACTTAATAATTTTATAAATTACGATTAAATCGAAAGTTAAAAATATGCTTAAAACACTTTAATAATTTTATAAATTACGATTAAATCAAAAGTTAAAAATATGCTTAAAACACTTAATAATTTTATAAATTACGATTACATCGAAAGTTAAAAATATGCTTAAAACACTTTAATAATTTTATAAATTACGATTAAATCGAAAGTTAAAAATATGCTTAAAACACTTTAATAATTTTATAAATTACGATTAAATCAAAAGTTAAAAATATGCTTAAAACACTTAATAATTTTATAAATTACGATTAAATCGAAAGTTAAAAATATGCTTAAAACACTTTAATAATTTTATAAATTACGATTAAATCAAAAGTTAAAAATATGCTTAAAACACTTAATAATTTTAGAAATTACGATTAAATCAAAAGTTAAAAATATGCTTAAAACACTTAATAATTTTATAAATTACGATTAAATCGAAAGTTAAAAATATGCTTAAAACACTTTAATAATTTTATAAATTACGATTAAATCAAAAGTTAAAAATATGCTTAAAACACTTTAATAATTTTATAAATTACGATTAAATCGAAAGTTAAAAATATGCTTAAAACACTTAATAATTTTATAAATTACGATTAAATCAAAAGTCAAAAATATGCTTAAAACACTTAATAATTTTAGAAATTACGATTAAATCAAAAGTTAAAAATATGCTTAAAACACTTTAATAATTTTAGAAATTACGATTAAATCGAAAGTTAAAAATATGCTTAAAACACTTAATAATTTTATAAATTACGATTAAATCAAAAGTCAAAAATATGCTTAAAACACTTAATAATTTTAGAAATTACGATTAAATCAAAAGTTAAAAATATGCTTAAAACACTTAATAATTTTATAAATTACGATTAAATCGAAAGTTAAAAATATGCTTAAAACACTTTAATAATTTTATAAATTACGATTAAATCAAAAGTTAAAAATATGCTTAAAACACTTAATAATTTTATAAATTACGATTAAATCAAAAGTTAAAAATATGCTTAAAACACTTAATAATTTTATAAATTACGATTAAATCAAAAGTTAAAAATATGCTTAAAACACTTAATAATTTTATAAATTACGATTAAATCGAAAGTTAAAAATATGCTTAAAACACTTTAATAATTTTATAAATTACGATTAAATCAAAAGTTAAAAATATGCTTAAAACACTTTAATAATTTTATAAATTACGATTAAATCAAAAGTTAAAAATATGCTTAAAACACTTAATAATTTTATAAATTACGATTACAGCGAAAGTTAAAAATATGCTTAAAACACTTAATAATTTTATAAATTACGATTAAATCAAAAGTTAAAAATATGCTTAAAACACTTAATAATTTTATAAATTACGATTAAATCGAAAGTTAAAAATATGCTTAAAACACTTAATAATTTTATAAATTACGATTAAATCGAAAGTTAAAAATATGCTTAAAACACTTTAATAATTTTATAAATTACGATTAAATCAAAAGTTAAAAATATGCTTAAAACACTTAATAATTTTAGAAATTACGATTAAATCAAAAATTAAAAATATGCTTAAAACACTTAATAATTTTATAAATTACGATTAAATCGAAAGTTAAAAATATGCTTAAAACACTTTAATAATTTTAGAAATTACGATTAAATCAAAAGTTAAAAATATGCTTAAAACACTTAATAATTTTATAACTTACGATTAAATCGAAAGTTTAAAATATGCTTAAAACACTTTAATAATTTTATAAATTACGATTAAATCGAAAGTTAAAAATATGCTTAAAACACTTAATAATTTTATAAATTACGATTAAATCAAAAGTTAAAAATATGCTTAAAACACTTTAATAATTTTATAAATTACGATTAAATCAAAAGTTAAAAATATGCTAAAAAAACTTAATAATTTTAGAAATTACGATTAAATCAAAAGTTAAAAATATGCTTAAAACACTTAATAATTTTATAAATTACGATTAAATCGAAAGTTAAAAATATGCTTAAAACACTTTAATAATTTTATAAATTACGATTAAATCAAAAGTTAAAAATATGCTTAAAACACTTAATAATTTTATAAATTACGATTAAATCGAAAGTTAAAAATATGCTTAAAACACTTTAATAATTTTAGAAATTACGATTAAATCAAAAGTTAAAAATATGCTTAAAACACTTAATAATTTTATAAATTACGATTAAATCGAAAGTTAAAAATATGCTTAAAACACTTAATAATTTTATAAATTACGATTAAATCAAAAGTTAAAAATATGCTTAAAACACTTAATAATTTTATAAATTACGATTAAATCGAAAGTTAAAAATATGCTTAAAACACTTAATAATTTTATAAATTACGATTAAATCGAAAGTTAAAAATATGCTTAAAACACTTAATAATTTTATAAATTACGATTAAATCGAAAGTTAAAAATATGCTTAAAACACTTTAATAATTTTATAAATTACGATTAAATCAAAAGTTAAAAATATGCTTAAAACACTTAATAATTTTATAAATTACGATTAAATCGAAAGTTAAAAATATGCTTAAAACACTTTAATAATTTTATAAATTACGATTAAATCGAAAGTTAAAAATATGCTTAAAACACTTAATAATTTTATAAATTACGATTAAATCGAAAGTTAAAAATATGCTTAAAACACTTTAATAATTTTATAAATTACGATTAAATCAAAAGTTAAAAATATGCTTAAAACACTTAATAATTTTAGAAATTACGATTAAATCAAAAGTTAAAAATATGCTTAAAACACTTAATAATTTTATAAATTACGATTAAATCGAAAGTTAAAAATATGCTTAAAACACTTTAATAATTTTAGAAATTACGATTAAATCAAAAGTTAAAAATATGCTTAAAACACTTAATACTTTTATAAATTACGATTAAATCGAAAGTTAAAAATATGCTTAAAACACTTAATAATTTTATAAATTACGATTAAATCGAAAGTTAAAAATATGCTTAAAACACTTTAATAATTTTATAAATTACGATTAAATCAAAAGTTAAAAATATGCTTAAAACACTTAATAATTTTATAAATTACGATTAAATCGAAAGTTAAAAATATGCTTAAAACACTTTAATAATTTTATAAATTACGATTAAATCGAAAGTTAAAAATATGCTTAAAACACTTTAATAATTTTATAAATTACGATTAAATCAAAAGTTAAAAATATGCTTAAAACACTTAATAATTTTATAAATTACGATTAAATCGAAAGTTAAAAATATGCTTAAAACACTTTAATAATTTTATAAATTACGATTAAATCAAAAGTTAAAAATATGCTTAAAACACTTAATAATTTTAGAAATTACGATTAAATCAAAAGTTAAAAATATGCTTAAAACACTTAATAATTTTATAAATTACGATTAAATCGAAAGTTAAAAATATGCTTAAAACACTTTAATAATTTTAGAAATTACGATTAAATCAAAAGTTAAAAATATGCTTAAAACACTTAATAATTTTATAAATTACGATTAAATCGAAAGTTAAAAATATGCTTAAAACACTTTAATAATTTTATAAATTACGATTAAATCAAAAGTCAAAAATATGCTTAAAACACTTAATAATTTTAGAAATTACGATTAAATCAAAAGTTAAAAATATGCTTAAAACACTTAATAATTTTATAAATTACGATTAAATCGAAAGTTAAAAATATGCTTAAAACACTTTAATAATTTTATAAATTACGATTAAATCAAAAGTTAAAAATATGCTTAAAACACTTAATAATTTTATAAATTACGATTAAATCGAAAGTTAAAAATATGCTTAAAACACTTTAATAATTTTATAAATTACGATTAAATCGAAAGTTAAAAATATGCTTAAAACACTTAATAATTTTATAAATTACGATTAAATCAAAAGTTAAAAATATGCTTAAAACACTTAATAATTTTATAAATTACGATTAAATCAAAAGTTAAAAATATGCTTAAAACACTTAATAATTTTATAAATTACGATTAAATCGAAAGTTAAAAATATGCTTAAAACACTTTAATAATTTTATAAATTACGATTAAATCAAAAGTTAAAAATATGCTTAAAACACTTAATAATTTTATAAATTACGATTAAATCGAAAGTTAAAAATATGCTTAAAACACTTTAATAATTTTATAAATTACGATTAAATCAAAAGTTAAAAATATGCTTAAAACACTTAATAATTTTATAAATTACGATTAAATCGAAAGTTAAAAATATGCTTAAAACACTTAAAAATTTTATAAATTACGATTAAATCAAAAGTTAAAAATATGCTTAAAACACTTAATAATTTTATAAATTACGATTAAATCGAAAGTTAAAAATATGCTTAAAACACTTAATAATTTTATAAATTACGATTAAATCGAAAGTTAAAAATATGCTTAAAACACTTTAATAATTTTATAAATTACGATTAAATCAAAAGTTAAAAATATGCTTAAAACACTTAATAATTTTAGAAATTACGATTAAATCAAAAGTTAAAAATATGCTTAAAACACTTAATAATTTTAGAAATTACGATTAAATCGAAAGTTAAAAATATGCTTAAAACACTTTAATAATTTTAGAAATTACGATTAAATCAAAAGTTAAAAATATGCTTAAAACACTTAATAATTTTATAAATTACGATTAAATCGAAAGTTTAAAATATGCTTAAAACACTTTAATAATTTTAGAAATTACGATTAAATCGAAAGTTAAAAATATGCTTAAAACACTTAATAATTTTATAAATTACGATTAAATCGAAAGTTAAAAATATGCTTAAAACACTTTAATAATTTTATAAATTACGATTAAATCAAAAGTTAAAAATATGCTTAAAACACTTAATAATTTTAGAAATTACGATTAAATCAAAAGTTAAAAATATGCTTAAAACACTTAATAATTTTATAAATTACGATTAAATCGAAAGTTAAAAATATGCTTAAAACACTTTAATAATTTTAGAAATTACGATTAAATCAAAAGTTAAAAATATGCTTAAAACACTTAATAATTTTATAAATTACGATTAAATCGAAAGTTTAAAATATGCTTAAAACACTTTAATAATTTTAGAAATTACGATTAAATCGAAAGTTAAAAATATGCTTAAAACACTTAATAATTTTATAAATTACGATTAAATCAAAAGTTAAAAATATGCTTAAAACACTTTAATAATTTTATAAATTACGATTAAATCGAAAGTTAAAAATATGCTTAAAACACTTTATAATTTTAGAAATTACGATTAAATCAAAAGTTAAAAATATGCTTAAAACACTTAATAATTTTATAAATTACGATTAAATCGAAAGTTAAAAATATGCTTAAAACATTTTAATAATTTTATAAATTACGATTAAATCAAAAGTTAAAAATATGCTTAAAACACTTAATAATTTTATAAATTACGATTAAATCGAAAGTTAAAAATATGCTTAAAACACTTTAATAATTTTATAAATTACGATTAAATCGAAAGTTAAAAATATGCTTAAAACACTTTAATAATTTTATAAATTACGATTAAATCAAAAGTTAAAAATATGCTTAAAACACTTAATAATTTTATAAATTACGATTAAATCGAAAGTTAAAAATATGCTTAAAACACTTTAATAATTTTATAAATTACGATTAAATCGAAAGTTAAAAATATGCTTAAAACACTTAATAATTTTAGAAATTACGATTAAATCAAAAGTTAAAAATATGCTTAAAACACTTAATAATTTTATAAATTACGATTAAATCGAAAGTTAAAAATATGCTTAAAACACTTTAATAATTTTATAAATTACGATTAAATCGAAAGTTAAAAATATGCTTAAAACACTTTAATAATTTTAGAAATTACGATTAAATCAAAAGTTAAAAATATGCTTAAAACACTTAATAATTTTAGAAATTACGATTAAATCAAAAGTTAAAAATATGCTTAAAACACTTAATAATTTTATAAATTACGATTAAATCGAAAGTTAAAAATATGCTTAAAACACTTTAATAATTTTAGAAATTACGATTAAATCAAAAGTTAAAAATATGCTTAAAACACTTAATAATTTTATAAATTACGATTAAATCGAAAGTTAAAAATATGCTTAAAAAACTTTAATAATTTTATAAATTACGATTAAATCGAAAGTTAAAAATATGCTTAAAACACTTAATAATTTTATAAATTACGATTAAATCAAAAGTTAAAAATATGCTTAAAACACTTAATAATTTTATAAATTACGATTCAATCGAAAGTTAAAAATATGCTTAAAACACTTTAATAATTTTAGAAATTACGATTAAATCAAAAGTTAAAAATATGCTTAAAACACTTAATAATTTTATAAATTACGATTAAATCAAAAGTTAAAAATATGCTAAAAACACTTAATAATTTTATAAATTACGATTAAATCAAAAGTTAAAAATATACTTAAAACACTTAATAATTTTATAAATTACGATTAAATCAAAAGTTAAAAATATGCTTAAAACACTTAATAATTTTATAAATTACGATTAAATCAAAAGTTAAAAATATGCTTAAAACACTTAATAATTTTAGAAATTACGATTAAATCAAAAGTTAAAAATATGCTTAAAACACTTAATAATTTTATAAATTACGATTAAATCGAAAGTTAAAAATATGCTTAAAACACTTTAATAATTTTATAAATTACGATTAAATCAAAAGTTAAAAACATGCTTAAAACACTTAATAATTTTATAAATTACGATTAAATCGAAAGTTTAAAATATGCTTAAAACACTTTAATAATTTTAGAAATTACGATTAAATCGAAAGTTAAAAATATGCTTAAAACACTTAATAATTTTATAAATTACGATTAAATCAAAAGTTAAAAATATGCTTAAAACACTTTAATAATTTTATAAATTACGATTAAATCAAAAGTTAAAAATATGCTTAAAACACTTAATAATTTTAGAAATTACGATTAAATCAAAAGTTAAAAATATGCTTAAAACACTTAATAATTTTATAAATTACGATTAAATCGAAAGTTAAAAATATGCTTAAAACATTTTAATAATTTTATAAATTACGATTAAATCAAAAGTTAAAAATATGCTTAAAACACTTAATAATTTTATAAATTACGATTAAATCGAAAGTTAAAAATATGCTTAAAACACTTTAATAATTTTATAAATTACGATTAAATCGAAAGTTAAAAATATGCTTAAAACACTTTAATAATTTTAGAAATTACGATTAAATCAAAAGTTAAAAATATGCTTAAAACACTTAATAATTTTATAAATTACGATTAAATCGAAAGTTAAAAATATGCTTAAAACACTTTAATAATTTTATAAATTACGATTAAATCGAAAGTTAAAAATATGCTTAAAACACTTAATAATTTTAGAAATTACGATTAAATCAAAAGTTAAAAATATGCTTAAAACACTTAATAATTTTATAAATTACGATTAAATCGAAAGTTAAAAATATGCTTAAAACACTTTAATAATTTTATAAATTACGATTAAATCGAAAGTTAAAAATATGCTTAAAACACTTTAATAATTTTATAAATTACGATTAAATCAAAAGTTAAAAATATGCTTAAAACACTTAATAATTTTAGAAATTACGATTAAATCAAAAGTTAAAAATATGCTTAAAACACTTAATAATTTTATAAATTACGATTAAATCGAAAGTTAAAAATATGCTTAAAACACTTTAATAATTTTAGAAATTACGATTAAATCAAAAGTTAAAAATATGCTTAAAACACTTAATAATTTTATAAATTACGATTAAATCGAAAGTTAAAAATATGCTTAAAACACTTTAATAATTTTATAAATTACGATTAAATCGAAAGTTAAAAATATGCTTAAAACACTTAATAATTTTAGAAATTACGATTAAATCAAAAGTTAAAAATATGCTTAAAACACTTAATAATTTTATAAATTACGATTAAATCGAAAGTTAAAAATATGCTTAAAACACTTTAATAATTTTAGAAATTACGATTAAATCAAAAGTTAAAAATATGCTTAATACACTTAATAATTTTATAAATTACGATTAAATCAAAAGTTAAAAATATGCTAAAAACACTTAATAATTTTATAAATTACGATTAAATAAAAAGTTAAAAATATACTTAAAACACTTAATAATTTTATAAATTACGATTAAATCAAAAGTTAAAAATATGCTTAAAACACTTAATAATTTTATAAATTACGATTAAATCAAAAGTTAAAAATATGCTTAAAACACTTAATAATTTTAGAAATTACGATTAAATCAAAAGTTAAAAATATGCTTAAAACACTTAATAATTTTATAAATTACGATTAAATGAAAAGTTAAAAATATGCTTAAAACACTTAATAATTTTATAAATTACGATTAATTTAAAAGTTAAAAATATGCTTAAAACACTTAATAATTTTATAAATTACGATTAAATCAAAAGTTAAAAATATGCTTAAAACACTTAATAATTTTATAAATTACGATTAAATCAAAAGTTAAAAATATGCTTAAAACACTTAATAATTTTATAAATTACGATTAAATCGAAAGTTAAAAATATGCTTAAAACACTTTAATAATTTTAGAAATTACGATTAAATCAAAAGTTAAAAATATGCTTAAAACACTTAATAATTTTATAAATTACGATTAAATCGAAAGTTAAAAATATGCTTAAAACACTTAATAATTTTATAAATTACGATTAAATCGAAAGTTAAAAATATACTTAAAACACTTAATAATTTTATAAATTACGATTAAATCAAAAGTTAAAAATATGCTTAAAACACTTAATAATTTTAGAAATTACGATTAAATCAAAAGTTAAAAATATGCTTAAAACACTTAATAATTTTATAAATTACGATTAAATCAAAAGTTAAAAATATGCTTAAAACACTTAATAATTTTATAAATTACGATTAAATCAAAAGTTAAAAATATGCTTAAAACACTTAATAATTTTATAAATTACGATTAAATCAAAAGTTAAAAATATGCTTAAAACACTTAATAATTTTATAAATTACGATTAAATCAAAAGTTAAAAATATGCTTAAAACACTTAATAATTTTATAAATTACGATGAAATCAAAGGTTAAAAATATGCTTAAAACACTTAATAATTTTATAAATTACGATTAAATCGAAAGTTAAAAATATGCTTAAAACACTTTAATAATTTTAGAAATTACGATTAAATCAAAAGTTAAAAATATGCTTAAAACACTTAATAATTTTATAAATTACGATTCAATCGAAAGTTAAAAATATGCTTAAAACACTTTAATAATTTTATAAATTACGATTAAATCGAAAGTTAAAAATATGCTTAAAACACTTAATAATTTTATAAATTACGATTAAATCAAAAGTTAAAAATATGCGTAAAACACTTAATAATTTTATAAATTACGATTAAATCGAAAGTTAAAAATATGCTTAAAACACTTTAATAATTTTATAAATTACGATTAAATCGAAAGTTAAAAATATGCTTAAAACACTTTAATAATTTTATAAATTACGATTAAATCAAAAGTTAAAAATATGCTTAAAACACTTAATAATTTTAGAAATTACGATTAAATCAAAAGTTAAAAATATGCTTAAAACACTTAATAATTTTATAAATTACGATTAAATCAAAAGTTAAAAATATGCTTAAAACACTTTAGTAATTTTATAAATTACGATTAAATCAAAAGTTAAAAATATGCTTAAAACACTTTAATAATTTTATAAATTACGATTAAATCAAAAGTTAAAAATATGCTTAAAACACTTTAATAATTTTATAAATTACGATTAAATCAAAAGTTAAAAATATGCTTAAAACACTTTAGTAATTTTAGAAATTACGATTAAATCAAAAGTTAAAAATATGCTTAAAACACTTAATAATTTTAGAAATTACGATTAAATCGAAAGTTAAAAATATGCTTAAAACACTTAATAATTTTATAAATTACGATTAAATCAAAAGTTAAAAATATGCTAAAAACACTTTAGTAATTTTATAAATTACGATTAAATCAAAAGTTAAAAATATGCTTAAAACACTTTAATAATTTTATAAATTACGATTAAATCGAAAGTTAAAAATATGCTTAAAACACTTAATAATTTTATAAATTACGATTAAATCGAAAGTTAAAAATATGCTTAAAACACTTTAATAATTTTAGAAATTACGATTAAATCGAAAGTTAAAAATATGCTTAAAACACTTTAATAATTTTATAAATTACGATTAAATCAAAAGTTAAAAATATGCTTAAAACACTTTAATAATTTTAGAAATTACGATTAAATCAAAAGTTAAAAATATGCTTAAAACACTTAATAATTTTATAAATTACGATTAAATCGAAAGTTAAAAATATGCTTAAAACACTTTAATAATTTTATAAATTACGATTAAATCGAAAGTTAAAAATATGCTTAAAACACTTAATAATTTTATAAATTACGATTAAATCGAAAGTTAAAAATATGCTTAAAACACTTTAATAATTTTATAAATTACGATTAAATCAAAAGTTAAAAATATGCTTAAAACACTTAATAATTTTATAAATTACGATTAAATCGAAAGTTAAAAATATGCTTAAAACACTTTAATAATTTTATAAATTACGATTAAATCAAAAGTTAAAAATATGCTTAAAACACTTAATAATTTTATAAATTACGATTAAATCGAAAGTTAAAAATATGCTTAAAACACTTTAATAATTTTATAAATTACGATTAAATCAAAAGTTAAAAATATGCTTAAAACACTTAATAATTTTATAAATTACGATTAAATCAAAAGTTAAAAATATTCTTAAAACACTTAATAATTTTATAAATTACGATTAAATCGAAAGTTAAAAATATGCTTAAAACACTTTAATAATTTTAGAAATTACGATTAAATCGAAAGTTAAAAATATGCTTAAAACACTTAATAATTTTATAAATGACGATTAAATCGAAAGTTAAAAATATGCTTAAAACACTTTAATAATTTTATAAATTACGATTAAATCAAAAGTTAAAAATATGCTTAAAACACTTTAGTAATTTTAGAAATTACGATTAAATCAAAAGTTAAAAATATGCTTAAAACACTTAATAATTTTAGAAATTACGATTAAATCGAAAGTTAAAAATATGCTTAAAACACTTAATAATTTTATAAATTACGATTAAATCAAAAGTTAAAAATATGCTAAAAACACTTTAGTAATTTTATAAATTACGATTAAATCAAAAGTTAAAAATATGCTTAAAACACTTTAATAATTTTATAAATTACGATTAAATCGAAAGTTAAAAATATGCTTAAAACACTTAATAATTTTATAAATTACGATTAAATCGAAAGTTAAAAATATGCTTAAAACACTTTAATAATTTTAGAAATTACGATTAAATCGAAAGTTAAAAATATGCTTAAAACACTTTAATAATTTTATAAATTACGATTAAATCAAAAGTTAAAAATATGCTTAAAACACTTTAATAATTTTAGAAATTACGATTAAATCAAAAGTTAAAAATATGCTTAAAACACTTAATAATTTTATAAATTACGATTAAATCGAAAGTTAAAAATATGCTTAAAACACTTTAATAATTTTATAAATTACGATTAAATCGAAAGTTAAAAATATGCTTAAAACACTTTAATAATTTTATAAATTACGATTAAATCGAAAGTTAAAAATATGCTTAAAACACTTTAATAATTTTATAAATTACGATTAAATCAAAAGTTAAAAATATGCTTAAAACACTTAATAATTTTATAAATTACGATTAAATCGAAAGTTAAAAATATGCTTAAAACACTTTAATAATTTTAGAAATTACGATTAAATCAAAAGTTAAAAATATGCTTAAAACACTTAATAATTTTATAAATTACGATTAAATCGAAAGTTAAAAATATGCTTAAAACACTTTAGTAATTTTATAAATTACAATTAAACCAAAAGTAAAAAATATGCTAAAACACTTTTGTAAATTTTATAAATTACAACTAAATCGAAAGTTAAAAATATGCTTAAAACACTTAATAATTTTAGAAATTACGATTAAATCAAAAGTTAAAAATATGCTTAAAACACTTAATAATTTTATAAATTACGATTAAATCAAAAGTTAAAAATATGCTTAAAACACTTAATAATTTTATAAATTACGATTAAATCGAAAGTTAAAAATATGCTTAAAACACTTTAATAATTTTATAAATTACGATTAAATCGAAAGTTAAAAATATGCTTAAAACACTTAATAATTTTAGAAATTACGATTAAATCAAAAGTTAAAAATATGCTTAAAACACTTAATAATTTTATAAATTACGATTAAATCGAAAGTTAAAAATATGCTTAAAACACTTTAATAATTTTATAAATTACGATTAAATCGAAAGTTAAAAATATGCTTAAAACACTTTAATAATTTTATAAATTACGATTAAATCAAAAGTTAAAAATATGCTTAAAACACTTAATAATTTTAGAAATTACGATTAAATCAAAAGTTAAAAATATGCTTAAAACACTTAATAATTTTATAAATTACGATTAAATCGAAAGTTAAAAATATGCTTAAAACACTTTAATAATTTTAGAAATTACGATTAAATCAAAAGTTAAAAATATGCTTAAAACACTTAATAATTTTATAAATTACGATTAAATCGAAAGTTAAAAATATGCTTAAAACACTTTAATAATTTTATAAATTACGATTAAATCGAAAGTTAAAAATATGCTTAAAACACTTAATAATTTTAGAAATTACGATTAAATCAAAAGTTAAAAATATGCTTAAAACACTTAATAATTTTATAAATTACGATTAAATCGAAAGTTAAAAATATGCTTAAAACACTTTAATAATTTTAGAAATTACGATTAAATCAAAAGTTAAAAATATGCTTAATACACTTAATAATTTTATAAATTACGATTAAATCAAAAGTTAAAAATATGCTAAAAACACTTAATAATTTTATAAATTACGATTAAATAAAAAGTTAAAAATATACTTAAAACACTTAATAATTTTATAAATTACGATTAAATCAAAAGTTAAAAATATGCTTAAAACACTTAATAATTTTATAAATTACGATTAAATCAAAAGTTAAAAATATGCTTAAAACACTTAATAATTTTAGAAATTACGATTAAATCAAAAGTTAAAAATATGCTTAAAACACTTAATAATTTTATAAATTACGATTAAATCAAAAGTTAAAAATATGCTTAAAACACTTAATAATTTTATAAATTACGATTAATTTAAAAGTTAAAAATATGCTTAAAACACTTAATAATTTTATAAATTACGATTAAATCAAAAGTTAAAAATATGCTTAAAACACTTAATAATTTTATAAATTACGATTAAATCAAAAGTTAAAAATATGCTTAAAACACTTAATAATTTTATAAATTACGATTAAATCGAAAGTTAAAAATATGCTTAAAACACTTTAATAATTTTAGAAATTACGATTAAATCAAAAGTTAAAAATATGCTTAAAACACTTAATAATTTTATAAATTACGATTAAATCGAAAGTTAAAAATATGCTTAAAACACTTAATAATTTTATAAATTACGATTAAATCGAAAGTTAAAAATATACTTAAAACACTTAATAATTTTATAAATTACGATTAAATCAAAAGTTAAAAATATGCTTAAAACACTTAATAATTTTAGAAATTACGATTAAATCAAAAGTTAAAAATATGCTTAAAACACTTAATAATTTTATAAATTACGATTAAATCAAAAGTTAAAAATATGCTTAAAACACTTAATAATTTTATAAATTACGATTAAATCAAAAGTTAAAAATATGCTTAAAACACTTAATAATTTTATAAATTACGATTAAATCAAAAGTTAAAAATATGCTTAAAACACTTAATAATTTTATAAATTACGATTAAATCAAAAGTTAAAAATATGCTTAAAACACTTAATAATTTTATAAATTACGATGAAATCAAAGGTTAAAAATATGCTTAAAACACTTAATAATTTTATAAATTACGATTAAATCGAAAGTTAAAAATATGCTTAAAACACTTTAATAATTTTAGAAATTACGATTAAATCAAAAGTTAAAAATATGCTTAAAACACTTAATAATTTTATAAATTACGATTCAATCGAAAGTTAAAAATATGCTTAAAACACTTTAATAATTTTATAAATTACGATTAAATCGAAAGTTAAAAATATGCTTAAAACACTTAATAATTTTATAAATTACGATTAAATCAAAAGTTAAAAATATGCGTAAAACACTTAATAATTTTATAAATTACGATTAAATCGAAAGTTAAAAATATGCTTAAAACACTTTAATAATTTTATAAATTACGATTAAATCGAAAGTTAAAAATATGCTTAAAACACTTTAATAATTTTATAAATTACGATTAAATCAAAAGTTAAAAATATGCTTAAAACACTTAATAATTTTAGAAATTACGATTAAATCAAAAGTTAAAAATATGCTTAAAACACTTAATAATTTTATAAATTACGATTAAATCAAAAGTTAAAAATATGCTTAAAACACTTTAGTAATTTTATAAATTACGATTAAATCAAAAGTTAAAAATATGCTTAAAACACTTTAATAATTTTATAAATTACGATTAAATCAAAAGTTAAAAATATGCTTAAAACACTTTAATAATTTTATAAATTACGATTAAATCAAAAGTTAAAAATATGCTTAAAACACTTTAGTAATTTTAGAAATTACGATTAAATCAAAAGTTAAAAATATGCTTAAAACACTTAATAATTTTAGAAATTACGATTAAATCGAAAGTTAAAAATATGCTTAAAACACTTAATAATTTTATAAATTACGATTAAATCAAAAGTTAAAAATATGCTAAAAACACTTTAGTAATTTTATAAATTACGATTAAATCAAAAGTTAAAAATATGCTTAAAACACTTTAATAATTTTATAAATTACGATTAAATCGAAAGTTAAAAATATGCTTAAAACACTTTAATAATTTTATAAATTACGATTAAATCGAAAGTTAAAAATATGCTTAAAACACTTAATAATTTTATAAATTACGATTAAATCGAAAGTTAAAAATATGCTTAAAACACTTTAATAATTTTATAAATTACGATTAAATCAAAAGTTAAAAATATGCTTAAAACACTTAATAATTTTATAAATTACGATTAAATCGAAAGTTAAAAATATGCTTAAAACACTTTAATAATTTTATAAATTACGATTAAATCAAAAGTTAAAAATATGCTTAAAACACTTAATAATTTTATAAATTACGATTAAATCGAAAGTTAAAAATATGCTTAAAACACTTTAATAATTTTATAAATTACGATTAAATCAAAAGTTAAAAATATGCTTAAAACACTTAATAATTTTATAAATTACGATTAAATCAAAAGTTAAAAATATTCTTAAAACACTTAATAATTTTATAAATTACGATTAAATCGAAAGTTAAAAATATGCTTAAAACACTTTAATAATTTTAGAAATTACGATTAAATCGAAAGTTAAAAATATGCTTAAAACACTTAATAATTTTATAAATGACGATTAAATCGAAAGTTAAAAATATGCTTAAAACACTTTAATAATTTTATAAATTACGATTAAATCAAAAGTTAAAAATATGCTTAAAACACTTTAGTAATTTTAGAAATTACGATTAAATCAAAAGTTAAAAATATGCTTAAAACACTTAATAATTTTAGAAATTACGATTAAATCGAAAGTTAAAAATATGCTTAAAACACTTAATAATTTTATAAATTACGATTAAATCAAAAGTTAAAAATATGCTAAAAACACTTTAGTAATTTTATAAATTACGATTAAATCAAAAGTTAAAAATATGCTTAAAACACTTTAATAATTTTATAAATTACGATTAAATCGAAAGTTAAAAATATGCTTAAAACACTTAATAATTTTATAAATTACGATTAAATCGAAAGTTAAAAATATGCTTAAAACACTTTAATAATTTTAGAAATTACGATTAAATCGAAAGTTAAAAATATGCTTAAAACACTTTAATAATTTTATAAATTACGATTAAATCAAAAGTTAAAAATATGCTTAAAACACTTTAATAATTTTAGAAATTACGATTAAATCAAAAGTTAAAAATATGCTTAAAACACTTAATAATTTTATAAATTACGATTAAATCGAAAGTTAAAAATATGCTTAAAACACTTTAATAATTTTATAAATTACGATTAAATCGAAAGTTAAAAATATGCTTAAAACACTTAATAATTTTATAAATTACGATTAAATCGAAAGTTAAAAATATGCTTAAAACACTTTAATAATTTTATAAATTACGATTAAATCAAAAGTTAAAAATATGCTTAAAACACTTAATAATTTTATAAATTACGATTAAATCGAAAGTTAAAAATATGCTTAAAACACTTTAATAATTTTAGAAATTACGATTAAATCAAAAGTTAAAAATATGCTTAAAACACTTAATAATTTTATAAATTACGATTAAATCGAAAGTTAAAAATATGCTTAAAACACTTTAGTAATTTTATAAATTACAATTAAACCAAAAGTAAAAAATATGCTAAAACACTTTTGTAAATTTTATAAATTACAACTAAATCGAAAGTTAAAAATATGCTTAAAACACTTAATAATTTTAGAAATTACGATTAAATCAAAAGTTAAAAATATGCTTAAAACACTTAATAATTTTATAAATTACGATTAAATCAAAAGTTAAAAATATGCTTAAAACACTTAATAATTTTATAAATTACGATTAAATCAAAAGTTAAAAATATGCTTAAAACACTTAATAATTTTATAAATTACGATTAAATCAAAAGTTAAAAATATGCTTAAAACACTTAATAATTTTATAAATTACGATTAAATCAAAAGTTAAAAATATGCTTAAAACACTTTATAATTTTATAAATTACGATTAAATCAAAAGTTAAAAATATGCTTAAAACACTTAATAATTTTATAAATTACGATTAAATCGAAAGTTAAAAATATGCTAAAAACACTTTAATAATTTTAGAAATTACGATTAAATCAAAAGTTAAAAATATGCTTAAAACACTTAATAATTTTATAAATTACGATTCAATCGAAAGTTAAAAATATGCTTAAAACACTTTAATAATTTTATAAATTACGATTAAATCGAAAGTTAAAAATATGCTTAAAACACTTAATAATTTTAGAAATTACGATTAAATCAAAAGTTAAAAATATGCTTAAAACACTTAATAATTTTATAAATTACGATTAAATCGAAAGTTAAAAATATGCTTAAAACACTTTAATAATTTTATAAATTACGATTAAATCGAAAGTTAAAAATATGCTTAAAACACTTTAATAATTTTATAAATTACGATTAAATCAAAAGTTAAAAATATGCTTAAAACACTTAAAAATTTTAGAAATTACGATTAAATCAAAAGTTAAAAATATGCTTAAAACACTTAATAATTTTATAAATTACGATTAAATCAAAAGTTAAAAATATGCTTAAAACACTTTAGTAATTTTATAAATTACGATTAAATCAAAAGTTAAAAATATGCTTAAAACACTTTAATAATTTTATAAATTACGATTAAATCAAAAGTTAAAAATATGCTTAAAACACTTTAATAATTTTATAAATTACGATTAAATCAAAAGTTAAAAATATGCTTAAAACACTTTAGTAATTTTAGAAATTACGATTAAATCAAAAGTTAAAAATATGCTTAAAACACTTAATAATTTTAGAAATTACGATTAAATCGAAAGTTAAAAATATGCTTAAAACACTTAATAATTTTATAAATTACGATTAAATCAAAAGTTAAAAATATGCTAAAAACACTATAGTAATTTTATAAATTACGATTAAATCAAAAGTTAAAAATATGCTTAAAACACTTTAATAATTTTATAAATTACGATTAAATCGAAAGTTAAAAATATGCTTAAAACACTTAATAATTTGATAAATTACGATTAAATCGAAAGTTAAAAATATGCTTAAAACACTTTAATAATTTTAGAAATTACGATTAAATCGAAAGTTAAAAATATGCTTAAAACACTTTAATAATTTTATAAATTACGATTAAATCAAAAGTTAAAAATATGCTTAAAACACTTTAATAATTTTAGAAATTACGATTAAATCAAAAGTTAAAAATATGCTTAAAACACTTAATAATTTTATAAATTACGATTAAATCGAAAGTTAAAAATATGCTTAAAACACTTTAATAATTTTATAAATTACGATTAAATCGAAAGTTAAAAATATGCTTAAAACACTTAATAATTTTATAAATTACGATTAAATCGAAAGTTAAAAATATGCTTAAAACACTTTAATAATTTTATAAATTACGATTAAATCAAAAGTTAAAAATATGCTTAAAACACTTAATAATTTTATAAATTACGATTAAATCGAAAGTTAAAAATATGCTTAAAACACTTTAATAATTTTATAAATTACGATTAAATCAAAAGTTAAAAATATGCTTAAAACACTTAATAATTTTATAAATTACGATTAAATCGAAAGTTAAAAATATGCTTAAAACACTTTAATAATTTTATAAATTACGATTAAATCAAAAGTTAAAAATATGCTTAAAACACTTAATAATTTTATAAATTACGATTAAATCAAAAGTTAAAAATATGCTTAAAACACTTAATAATTTTATAAATTACGATTAAATCGAAAGTTAAAAATATGCTTAAAACACTTAATAATTTTATAAATTACGATTAAATCGAAAGTTAAAAATATGCTTAAAACACTTTAATAATTTTAGAAATTACGATTAAATCGAAAGTTAAAAATATGCTTAAAACACTTAATAATTTTATAAATGACGATTAAATCGAAAGTTAAAAATATGCTTAAAACACTTTAATAATTTTATAAATTACGATTAAATCAAAAGTTAAAAATATGCTTAAAACACTTTAGTAATTTTAGAAATTACGATTAAATCAAAAGTTAAAAATATGCTTAAAACACTTAATAATTTTAGAAATTACGATTAAATCGAAAGTTAAAAATATGCTTAAAACACTTAATAATTTTATAAATTACGATTAAATCAAAAGTTAAAAATATGCTAAAAACACTTTAGTAATTTTATAAATTACGATTAAATCAAAAGTTAAAAATATGCTTAAAACACTTTAATAATTTTATAAATTACGATTAAATCGAAAGTTAAAAATATGCTTAAAACACTTAATAATTTTATAAATTACGATTAAATCGAAAGTTAAAAATATGCTTAAAACACTTTAATAATTTTAGAAATTACGATTAAATCGAAAGTTAAAAATATGCTTAAAACACTTTAATAATTTTATAAATTACGATTAAATCAAAAGTTAAAAATATGCTTAAAACACTTTAATAATTTTAGAAATTACGATTAAATCAAAAGTTAAAAATATGCTTAAAACACTTAATAATTTTATAAATTACGATTAAATCGAAAGTTAAAAATATGCTTAAAACACTTTAATAATTTTATAAATTACGATTAAATCGAAAGTTAAAAATATGCTTAAAACACTTAATAATTTTATAAATTACGATTAAATCGAAAGTTAAAAATATGCTTAAAACACTTTAATAATTTTATAAATTACGATTAAATCAAAAGTTAAAAATATGCTTAAAACACTTAATAATTTTATAAATTACGATTAAATCGAAAGTTAAAAATATGCTTAAAACACTTTAATAATTTTATAAATTACGATTAAATCAAAAGTTAAAAATATGCTTAAAACACTTAATAATTTTATAAATTACGATTAAATCGAAAGTTAAAAATATGCTTAAAACACTTTAATAATTTTATAAATTACGATTAAATCAAAAGTTAAAAATATGCTTAAAACACTTAATAATTTTATAAATTACGATTAAATCAAAAGTTAAAAATATTCTTAAAACACTTAATAATTTTATAAATTACGATTAAATCGAAAGTTAAAAATATGCTTAAAACACTTAATAATTTTATAAATTACGATTAAATCGAAAGTTAAAAATATGCTTAAAACACTTTAATAATTTTAGAAATTACGATTAAATCGAAAGTTAAAAATATGCTTAAAACACTTAATAATTTTATAAATGACGATTAAATCGAAAGTTAAAAATATGCTTAAAACACTTTAATAATTTTAGAAATTACGATTAAATCAAAAGTTAAAAATATGCTTAAAACACTTAATAATTTTATAAATTACGATTAAATCGAAAGTTAAAAATATGCTTAAAACACTTTAATAATTTTATAAATTACGATTAAATCAAAAGTTAAAAATATGCTTAAAACACTTAATAATTTTATAAATTACGATTAAATCGAAAGTTAAAAATATGCTTAAAACACTTTAATAATTTTATAAATTACGATTAAATCAAAAGTTAAAAATATGCTTAAAACACTTAATAATTTTATAAATTACGATTAAATCAAAAGTTAAAAATATGCTTAAAACACTTAATAATTTTATAAATTACGATTAAATCGAAAGTTAAAAATATGCTTAAAACACTTTAGTAATTTTATAAATTACAATTAAACCAAAAGTAAAAAATATGCTAAAACACTTTTGTAAATTTTATAAATTACAACTAAATCGAAAGTTAAAAATATGCTAAAAACACATTAGTAATTTTATAGATTACAATTAAATCGAAAGTTTAAACTATGCTAAAAAACTTTAGTAATTTTATAAATTACGATTAAATCGAAAGTTAGAATAATTCTAAAAACACTAAGTAATTTTATAAATTACGATTAAATCGAAACTTAAAAATATGCTAAAACACTTTTGTAAATTTTATTAATTACGATTAAATCGAAAGTTAAAAATATGCTAAAAACACTTTAGCAATTTTATAAATTACGATATTATCAAAGGTTAGAATAATGCTAAAACACTTTGGTAATTTTATAAATTACGATTAAATCGAAAGTTAAATATATGCTAAAACACTTTGGTAATTTTATAAATTACGACTAAATCGAAAGTTAGAAATATGTTAAAAACATTTTAGTAATTTTAGAAGTTACGATTAAATCGAAAGTTAAAAATATGCTAAAAATACTTTAGTAATTTTATAAATTACAACTAAATCGAAAGTTAAAATATACTAAAAACACTCTAGTAATTTAATAAATTACGACTGTATCGAAAGTTAGAAATAAGCATAAAATGTCCTAAAATGATAATTCATAGTTTGCTATAAAGAAAACGAAAAAAAAAAAAAATTTCATAAATGATTTTTTGTGTTGGATTTTCATAAACGAAAATTAATAAAAACAAATTCCACATTATTAAAATCATGGGTAATTGAAAAATATTATTAAAAAAAAGGTAGAAATTGCCACGCATTTTTTTTTCACTGCTAGCGTCAATGGTCACATGGCCCCGTGAATTGAATCGCCTCTGTTTATTACTTTGAGTTTTCTGGCGAATTCTATCAAGAAACTGATACTAAAAATGTCACTATTGTAATGGTCAAATGTTTTGATGGCAGCTCTAATAACTTATAAGATGTTTTAAATGAAGAAACGGTAAGAAATAATAATGAAATGATGGAGAAAAATAGACTCTGATATTCGTCGTCTTTTGGGTCATTTATTTATATTGTTAGCAAAACATCGAATTGGCGGCCGTATTTGGAACCATATTTCGACATATTTTCAATTAAATTGCATATTTTGATGGGGGAAATGTGTCGGAAGTGCACGACATTTGCTAGTAATAATCAGATGCATGAGTATCAGCATTTTCACATCAGACAAAATAAATCTTTTTCAAACCTCACTAGGATTCCAGTACTTATCATGCCTTTTCAGCAGAAGATCCATTTTTTATTCTCCAAGATATTTTCTAACAGATTCCAATGGCACCACATATGAGCAGGTTGTTTTATTTGAGGGAAGTTAGGGTTAGGGTTAGGGTTAGGGTTAGGGAGGTGAGGACCAATTATTCGATTTTGCATTTCACTCTTCCAACTTAAACTTGCGTTTCGCGAAACACACAACGTTACTCTACTTCTGTCGAGCACTGATTAGTCGACATTATGGAAGTTGGTTTCTCCACACGAGGACTTTCTTAATATTTCGGTTGTTCTTATGAGTTCTGCATTTTATATGATACTAATCCTTTTGTTAAAATTTTTTGGTGTCATTTCTTTCATTTTGATTTTGAATTTTTGACTTTTTCGTCTTCTGTTGTTTTCACTTCGTGATCGTTTGTGGTACCGAAATAACCAACTATTTGTCATATTTTCATATTATTAATGACAGGAAAAATGTAGTTGTTGTGACAAATATTGTAAGAATCTCTTTGTGTGTAACAGTTAGCATGAGTTCACTCGCCATTAAGCAAACGTGGAAGACTTGGTTGGTTATTGTGCAAACGGGAATAAATGTTGGTTTATCGTTGTTGACGACTTCAATATCATTGGCATAGTTTATCTTGAACAACCAAAGAGGTGTTATGCAAAGAATAAAGAATAAAAAAAATAAAGAATGAAGAATAAAGAATAAAAAATAAAGAATAAAGAATAAACAAAAGAATAAAAATAAAGAATAAAAAATAAAGAATAAAAAAAGAATAAAGAATAAAAATAAAGAATAAAAAATAAAGAATAAAAAATAAAGAATAAAGAATAAAGAATGAAAAATAACGAATAAAAAATAAAGAATAAAAAATAAAGAATAAAAATAAAGAATAAAGAATAAATAATAAAGAATAAAGAATAAAAAATAAAGAATAAAAAATAAAGAATAAAAAATAAAAATTAAAAAATAAAGAATAAAGAATAAAAAATAATAAATAACAAATAAAAATAAAGAATAAAGAATAAAAAATAATAAATAAAAAATAAAAAATAAAGAATAAAGAATAAAAAATAAAGAATAAAGAATAAAGAATAAAAAATAAAGAATAAAGAATGAAGAATAAAGAAAGAAAAAAAGAACAAAAAATTAAGAATAAAAAATAAAGAATAAAGAATACAAAATCAAAAATAAAGAATAAAAAATAAAGAATAATAAATAGGGAATAATAAATAAAGAATAACGTATAATGAATGAAGAATGAAAAATAAAGAATAATGAATGAAAAAAAGAATAAAGAATAAAGAATAAAGAATAAAAATTAAAGAATAAAGAATAAAAAATAAAGAATAAAAAATAAACAATAAACAATAAAGAATAAAAAGAAATAAAGAGTAAAAAATAAAGAATAAAAAATAAAGAATAAAAAAATAAAGAATAAAAAAAAAGAATAAAGAATAAAGAATAAAAATAAAGAATAAAAAATAAAGAATAAAAAATAAAAAATTAAGAATAAAAAAAGAATACAGAATAAAAAAAAAAAAATAAAAATAAAAAAAAAAATAAAAAATAAAGAATAAAAAAATAAAGAATAAAAAAAAAAATAAAAATAAAGAATAAAAAAAATAAAGAATAAAAATAAAAAATAAAGAATAAAAAATAAAGAATAAAAATAAAAAATAAAGAATAAAAATAAAAAATAAAGAATAAAAAAAAAAAAAATAAATAAAAAAAAAAAAGAATAACAAATAAAAAATAAAGAATAAAAAATAAAAAATAAAAAATAAAGAATAAAAAATAAAGAATAAAAATAAAAAAATAAAGAATAAAAAATAAGGATGAAAATGTTGTTCATGTGCAACTGCCATCCTCCCTTTGTATATTCTACACTAAACCTGCTCCGATTTCTGTAAATCCGTTGTTTTTGTTGTTGTTGTTTTTGTTGTTGTTGTTGGTGGTGGTGGTGGTGGTGATGCAGGTGGTGGTAATTGTGATGGTGTTGTTGGTGAACATCATTCATTCATTTCAAAAGAATCAAATGATTATTGTTGGCATTCGTTTTCCCGATATCTTTCTAGTTAGAAATTTCTCTAGAAAGACATCGGGTACTTACCGGAGAAACCACGTGAGGATTCCCAACATCCCTAAGTGAATGCGTGTCTGTGAAACGAACTGGATTCGAACTTGGCAAACCCAGATTTTCAGTCCGTGTCGTTAATCACTTAGCCGCCGTCACTACTTTATTGCTGCTACTACTACTACTACAAGGTATTGTACGGACTTGTGCGCAGAGATCAGGGCAATAGTGCACAGGGGTGTCTTACAGGATTAATAAACATTTAGATTTCTTTCTCCAAGTGGAGAGCAGTCCCTGTCAGGTGATTTGGCCACGTGATAATCAATCAGATTCCAGGCCGTATGCGTTTCATTAAATCCTTCAGGTGACCGTTGCTATTCGTTATGGCTGAAAGATTGTAAATTTTATTTTTACTCCTGACACCCAAAGTAGCGAGGTCGGACGGTGGCTTACTGGCTACCGACACGAATCGACAACCCGAGTTTACTAAGTTCGCATCTAGTTCATTCCATAGAACTTATGGATGTCAGCAACCATCACATGGTTCCTCATGTAAGTAACAAATATTTTTCTAGAAACAGTTTTAATTAGAAAGATATCGAAGAAACGAAAGCCAACAACAATCATCTGATTCATTCGAAATGAATTATGCTCCCCCTCCTCTTCCTCCTCCTCATCATCATCAACAGCAGCAGCAGGATGGTCAACAGTTTCATTCGAAATCGGGGAAGGTTCAGCGTAAAATATGCAGAAGCAATATTATTATCTTTACTCTCCATGAATTTGCGTTTCTGTGATCTACACATTTTTGTTTGAAAGAGACGCTTCCTGGATTTTCACTAAATCCTTGTTTGCCGGGTAAATCTGACACCCATACGTTTCAATTACCCCTTATCACAGTGAGGAAGTGTTGAATTTTAAGGAAATGGGACGCTGTTGCTAGTAATACCCTTAACACAGATACTACGCTCTGCTTCTTTCGAATATGACTAAGCTATTGTTTCTGAAACTTTTAGAGGAGCATTGAGTATTCGTATTACGTGGATTCCTCAGATTACCGTTTCGGCTTATGTAACCTTCGCCTTAATTCAAATGTATCTTGTCAAACTCGAGAATCTCTCTGTTGAACTCAGGAATCTGTCTGTCGAACTCGGGAATCTACACGGAATTTCGGTATGTTCACAAGTATCTGCGTACTTGGTAAAATTCAGTTGCAAAAATTACACTTTTTGGAAATTGAAGATTCAATCTCTAGTGTGAGCAACCCTCAAAATATAATTGTGAATTACTAAGGACCTAGTCATGGCTGATGAAACGGGAGTATGCTACACCAATGGAAAAATTCCATCCGAAATTCCGTGCAGATTCTCGAGTGGGACAGAAAGATTTCCAAGTTCGACATAAAAATTCCCGAATTCATCACGATACACCTGAAGGAGATCGAAGGTTACATCGACCGAAACGTTGTGAAAACACTCAAGATGAGAACAGTAGTCCGAAGACTCCAAATAATACAAATGATCTAACCTTTCGATGAATACATGAACAGAAATAACTTTTGAAGGCGAAACTATACAAAGCAAATACTGTCACATAATTTTGGTTTGCAGCGATACAAAGGGAAAAACGGTAATGAAGTCATTCCTTGTAAATTTTCCAACAGCTGGTGAGTTATTTTACATCCCTAGAATCCCATCAGACGTTAAAGCGACTAGAAACGATAAAGAAGTAATTGGTTGCTTTTAAGCTAGCGTCACAAGTAAATGACGTCATCATGACTTACCTCCTTTAGAGAGCGTCGTATGTTTCAGATGCCATCTTTTATGAATGTCCTTTGAGAAATCCTTTCTTATAATGAAATAAAAGTCGTTAATATTTTCACTTGCAACAATTAACGGAGGATTCAAATTGGTCAAGTGTTTCAAACGAGGTAGACATCAGTCCTTAAATCGCTTCAAGAGTAAGAAAATCACCCGAAAAAGGAAAAAAATAGTTATATTCGAATTGAAGTGAAGTGATTTGATATTTTAAACTAATAAGTTACTACTTATCAAGATCCTAAGCTACTGGAGGATAAGCGTTAACGAGATGGATTAACAACTGAATGATAATGAGTACTATAAAAGAATTGGAAATCTCTACATACTATACATTGAAACCAACATCCAATCCAAAAACCAGCTATTCTTCCTCCTTTGTCAGAAACATTGTACATAACAAAATCACCTTATTAAAAAAAACAAACATAACAACGCAGGAAATCAAATTTGCATTACTTATTAAGTAATTACTTTTTATAATGAGAAAAGTTTTTTCTTTTATTAGCGATGAAACTTTTGACTACTTTCAATCACGCACGCAAAAAGAACCCAAAAAATATTTTCAAGTCTCAGAGAGAAATAAGAAATGCAAAATTGGAAACTTGAATAATAAAAAAATAAATATAGTAGAAGCAGCTTTGAAATAATAATAAAAAATACTCACACACAAAAATATCATTATCGAACTATTATAAAGATCTAAAGAATAGTGTTTGGTTGAATCAAATCTAAGATATGCCAGTTTATGCAGACATTTCGATGATTCGTGCAGGTTAAATTTGAGTGCCTAGAAAACAAAAATTAACTTTGAGAAAAGTAATTTAAACAAGCCTCGCATGTGTACCCCCCTCTGGTGTTGCATATGAGATGATACCACAAAAATAGTGAAGAAATAATGAATGTGAGAAGTGTGAAGGGCCAACGTTGCCTTCACATTTGCGTCAAGTTTCAAGAAAGTCTAATGGATGAGGCAAAAGTTATGGGGTAAAAGTGTCATTTTTTGTTGCAATTTTGGGACACTTGTGACCCCTTTTGAGCTCCTGGGAACGCCAAATCCCAGTGAAATGGATAAATAGTTCAGTTTCACGCCTTAAGACATTCGGCCCCATCAAAAAACACTATATAGACAGACATATCAAGTTTTTGAGTAATATGAAAAAAAGCCCCCAAAAAGGCATTTTTTTAACCCTAAAAGTCGCAGAGGAGTGCGAACCAGAATTTTGCTAGGGTCACCCATATCAAATTCATATTAAGAACAATGGTCTTCACATTTTCGCCAAGTTTCAGGAAAATCTAATGGATGAATCAAACGCTATGAGGCAAAAAGTTTCATTTTTGGCTATATTGGGGAATTTTTGACTTCTGGGGACGCAACGGGAATTTTCGCGAAAATTTTTTACTGTGCGCATCTATTTAATGAATTACAATTTCTGGCAAAATTTCAGGGAAAATTAATGGACGGTTATCTGGCAATCGTCCGGAATAACGGACGCACGGACATCACTGAAAACAAAGGTCCCTCTCCGATAAATCGGGGAACCAAAAATAAATAAATAAAACATGAATCGATAATTCTAATGAAAAATTATTCCGAAAATCAAATTTAAAAAATACCAAAAAGTGTTAATAATTTAAATCTGAAATGTCATATATTAGTATAAATATAAATGTTTTAACGGCCAATAGTTTGAAAAAAAAAAAAAAAATGGTGACTCAGGAAATAATGTTTGTTATTTGAATATAAGTAAGTAGCACCCAACCTTTTTAAAATAAGTTTTCAATAGCCGAAAAAAAAAATTTTTTTAGATGATAATAAAATCAAGAACTCTGGTTGGAAACAGAATAAAGTACAGGTTTACTCCGAAAACAACCGTAAAATTAAGATGCATGCAATTAACTTGATATATATATATATATATATATATATATATATATATATATATATATATATATATATATATATATATATATATATATATATGCGAGGCAAGCACTCTACCAACTGAGCAAACGCACCGCACACAAGAATTTCTATTAACCAACACAGATCAAGCAAACAGCACTGAAATCCAACTGTGAAATGAACCTACTTCGTCTCGACAAGGGACGCGGTCATCCAACCAGCTAATAACCCCAAGCCGATGTCTCACAAGTAGGAGTTTTAACTCGAAAGGACGATGCCATCCAGCAATGCTAACCAAGCGAGCAACTTATGATAGGATTTTCAGAATGTGATAGATTGTATATAATAAATTCCACAGCCAAACAACGTCGCAGCCCACAAGAGCCATGACAGTTAACGAACTGGAAGTCCAAGACTCGAGTTTCGCCCTGATGGTGGTTAATAGAAATTCTTGTGTGCGGGGCGTTTGCTCAGTTGGTAGAGTGCTTGACTCGCATGCAAAAGGCTCGGGTTTCGAATCCTGAGTTCGGATGTGTCTAACTTGAGCCCAAATGAGGGTGAAACTCGAGTCTTGGACTTCCGATTCGTTGACTGTCATGGCTCTTGTGGGCTGCGACGTTGTTTGGCTGTGGAATTTATTATTTACAATCTCTCACATTCTGAAAATTATATATATATATATGAAAAAAATAATCACGTGAAATTGTTATCATAGTTTAAGAACTAATACCATTTTTCTTATTAATGTGGCGTCAAGAGCGAAAGAGGAAAAAGCGAGAGGGAGAGAGAAAGGAAGAAGCAAGCATGCTCGTTCTCTCTTCTCTATAACCTCTTCGTCGATTATGTCTCTTTCTCGCTAGCGATGTTAGATTATTAGATTAGATATTAAATTACATCCTTTGAAAATCAATAAACAAATATTTTAAGAAAGATATTAGTAATTCACTTTTTCTAAAATCGCTTTATTGGATATGTGCAAAAATAATGCCGTTTTTTATGTTCAACTTCAAAAGACCATAATTGCTTTCAAAATAAACTTTATTAATGGAAATAAGAACCATTAGAATCGACACATTTTTGCGAACGAGAAACAAGTTTATTCATCTTATTAGCATAGGTCGGCCGGCCGCGATCGTCTTCACTTTCGAGGCTCTCGTCACCATTGCGAAATTTCTTGAATCACCGTTGTGCCACACGTTCATTAGTGGTTCCTGGGTCAAACGCATCATTCATATCACGAGCATTCTAGGCAGATTTTCAGTCTAGTTTGAACTGGAACAAGAAAATTGTGCGGATTTGAATTTTATTCATGCTATCGAAAAGCTTGCAAAAAATGAATGTAGAAAGGTAACGAATATTTTTATTCAGAAATTATATATAAAAGTAACACGAGGAAACGATATTGTTTTTGCACCAACCTAATACCTTATTACTCTTAATATCGATACAACTATTGGAAAATAGGACATTAAAATTACAAATAAAAGCATAAAAATTGTTAAAAAAATAATTATGCAAATTAGACATTCAAATAGTTGTGTTTGCTTTCTAATAGACATACAGTATTTCAAAATAGTATCGCGTATTATTGTCTTAGATAACAGTAGATCGGTTTAATGATATTATAGTTGGTATGAATGGAATCAACCGTCGCATGTATTCATTTCGAAGTACAATTTTACGCACGTATTTGGTGTACATATAATTGTGTATTTTTGCATTTTCATTGTTTCATTCTTTTTATCAAGCCGATAAAGCTATTTGCTTTAGACGAAACCTGTTAGTGCGGTAAATCCTAATGGCAAAAATATTGTCCATGTTTTCATTTTAATTAAATGTAAACATACCCTTTATCTAATAAATGAATTAATATCAACACATTTTTTTTGCTAAATAATTAGAAAATTATATCACTTTTATTGTGTAATGGATGTGGTATTGCAACTCATTAATTGCCATTTCATAGCAGGCAAATTGGCGCCATTTTTCCTAAGGACGATAAAAAACTTCTAATTAAATATGACTTTTCAAGTGTAACATTTTTTTTTGATAATTCTATGCCATTTTGTTTGATTTAATTTTTTACCGTTCATTTTTATTTGTATTAGAACAATTTTTGATTACAAATTCTATTCATTTCATTGGTTTATAACCATTCTAATTGGCAGAGTGATTTTTAGTGATAGTGAGATGATTTTAACAGTCTTTAGAATAAACTCAATTTTGATGATGGCCTGAAAAATATTTAAAATAACATTTCATATTATTATTATTATTATTATTATTATTATTATTATTATTATTATTATTATTATTATTATTATTATTTATTTATTTATTTATTTATTTACTTTTGTGTGTGTGGAAGCGGGATTTTCCAATTGGGTAAATATCTGAAAATTTGTAAAATATGAAAATATTAAAAAATACATGATTTATATAGAAAATTGAAGTAAATTGGAAGAAATGTTTTTAAGTTCAAAACGATTATTATTTTTAACTGAGCTATTATTGTTATTTAATTATTTAAACGTTGCAGGCTATTTTTTTCAACGTGGATTTTGCTGTTTTTTTTAGTGTTTTAGCCACCCCATTCTTCTTCAGGCACTTTTTGCCTTATACAACAATCTTTATATAATCTCTTGGATTAGAGAATCAATTTACTTACTTTTAATTATTTTTTACAGATATTTAACTCATAATGTTCAAGTAGATTTTACTCTAGCATATCTCTAACCAATACTAGATATTTAAAGAGTGCGGAACAGAACTGAAAACATTTCATTACAGTAAATAAAATGGAGGGCTCAATTTAAAATTCCCAGAAATCACTAACCCTAACAAAAAACGCTGGTTTTGTGAAAATTACATCGAACAAGATAAGACATGCGAATAATAAAAATCTAAACAATAATATGAACGCATTGAAATATGTATAATTCGTCGTCCTTTGACTGCGTTAATCTAGACACACCCCACTTTCTCCCATTCGGAACGATTCCTGAGAAGATATAACATGGTGCTTTACGATTTCTACACACAGTACCACAACAACTATTACAGTGCTATTAACTGCAAAGAAAATGAAAGAGAGAACGACTCTATGCTCACTGCGACTATCACAGTATCAAAAGACTTTTACTACGATTCGTATGGGTGTGAATAAGTTCTGATTTGCGATCCTATAAATTTATTGCGTATTTCTTTAAATTTATGCATGCATACAGACAATTTAATGCCGAATCATGTTGGTAAAACTTATTACGCTTCAAGTTGTTTATATCTGAACATATTTATTCACGGTGCTTGGTTTGATTGTTTTATAAAGGGAAATTGTTGTTCTTGTTTTAACTGTGCAAAACTTAATTGGGTTTTGCGAATGGAAAGGAGAAATCGCATGAATGTTTGGTGCATTTAAGCCATAAATCCAACACCTTTGCCGATATGGTAGCATCTGTGTGTGTGTGTGTGTGTGTGTGTGTGTGTGTGTGCGTTTGTGATGGAGTTTAGGGTTACTCTAAACACGGGCACCATTTATCCCCTGCGCGATTGATGTAACCCTAATATGAGAAATGTAAACATTTTGTCTTTCATATTTATCATACACTTATATTCGCTTTTTTTCCACTACGAAGCTTCACTTTACAGTTATTGTTGAAACCCTGCTGCCCTTCATTCAATCAATAAACATCGTTCGCAAACCACTTTCACGCGGGAAAATAAACAAACTCCCTAATGCAACATGAATTTGAACAATTACACGTTCTCTTCTCTTTTACTCAACGGAATAATAGGATCAATTTGATCCGATCATCGTCCATTCAATTATTTCCGTAAGTTTTATCCAATCTTCCTTTCGACCGCAGAACGTTTGAACGCAGACAAACATGGCGACTGAGAATGAAACCTTCACACAAGAAAAGTAGGGCGAATTATAGATGCATTTTTAATTAAAAGTGATTCGTAGATGCGACCAAGAATCTATATAGTAAACACTGTCTGTCAGTCGATCGGTTACATTTTTTTATGGAAATTGTTCCATATAAGAAAAGGAGCTTAAAATACCACTTCAAGGTCAAACACTTCAAGGTCAAACACAGGCCAACGATGAATGTAATTTGTCAGTCTATCGCGCTTAAGTTTTATCTTAATTCTTCAGTTTCAAATTTGATCTGTCAACTGCAAGAGTATTTTTATTCGTTCTGTTATGTTTATGATAGCATGAAAACAGAATTTGTGAATGCGTCCATTTATCGGTCGTCGGCTTGTTGATCGTGTGTGAAACACGCAACTCCCATGAATAATGATTGTGTCAGAAGAAACGTTATCTTTTATTCAACAATTGTTTGTTCCTCGTCAGCAAAGTCGTGATATTCATATTTTATAAAGTAATGCTGTATCATTTCAGTGTTGCCCGGGGATACTTTTAGTTTAAATTTTGTTTCGCTTTTTTTCTTAAAAAATATTTTATATTACCTTTCCACGGAGGTGAATGATCTACACATAAGTAACACGGTTTTAGTCCTAAATTCTTGCTGAATTGAACTTTATTTTTAATGGAAATCGATTCAAGCAAGTGAAAAACGACAACGTGTGAAATGAATTGATTCCGACCCAGAAAAACAACAATTCTTTCCACCTTTTTTTTCAAAAACATCACTCATGGAATGGGAAGACTAAAGAAAAAATAAAGCAATCGAAAGTCACAAGTTCACCTTCTATTCTCTTTATGCTATTTTATTTCCTACACGCACACACCAAGAACGGATAAATTCTCCACAATCGCACCGAGGTCAATTTCCGAACACACGCGAAAGGGTCTAATCCTCTGACTTCTCACCGAGGTGAATCCCCTACATACAGGCAGAATGGTCTAACCCTAACCCTAAACCCAACGGCTCACTGATTCGAATTTTCTGCAGACACAAAATTGTTTAATCCTTCAACTATTCACTGAGGTAAATTTCCTGCACACACAGAGCTGTAATCCTCTGCCCGAGGTAAATTTCCTGCACACACAGAGCTGTAATCCTCTGCCCGAGGTAAATTTCCTGCACACACAGAGCTGTAATCCTCTGCCCGAGGTAAATTTCCTGCACACACAGAGCTGTAATCCTCTGCCCGAGGTAAATTTTCTACGTGCACACAGAAAACTCTTATCCCCTTACCGGTCATTCAAGTGCATTTCATACACACCCGAATAAGAAGCTGAATTCTCCAATCTCTCACTAAAGTTAATTTCCTATACACACAAAGAAGGGTTTATTTATTCAACTACTCATCGAGTTGGATTTTCTTACACACGGGAGGGTCTAATCCTCCTGGCTTTCATTTAGGTTAATTGCCCGTACACAAGTAAAAAAAAAACCCAATCAATGAAGTCGATAAGAAATAGTATCGTATCTCAACCTCTCACCGGTGTCAGTTTCTAGCTCGCACTCAAAAATGTCCTTTTGTATTATATTTTTTAATGTACAATCACGGTGTTGTTGTAAAGAAGCATCGAATATGAACGACGAAAACAGAAACATATTTTCGTTAATAAAAGTCGGTCACACGATCTTTACAAGTTTATACATCAGTCAATACAAAAAGCTTAATTCGTGTCGTATCATAATGGCGGCTTATGTCCTTGTGATTAGCAAATGGACCGCAGAGGATACCTGTAATTGTGTTTGATGAAAGTCATATGGGACATATCACTTTGCCATTTTTAAAAAGAGAAACCAGTGTTTCACGCTGGCTATTTTGAAATCAATAATCAATAGTTCGATTTCTGTCTTAATCACTTCACAAGCAAATCATATATTAACATTAATGTGTGATTGTTGGTTAAAGAGTGTTAATTTTATTGAGCGGTGAATTAAATGAGAACTTCTGTTCCCAGATCTGATTTTTAGAATGATATGCTCAGATACGATCATGCATATTTAGGATAATTTATGTCCGTTTGTCAGTTGGTTTGTCACGTTTGTCAGTTGGTTTCAAGTAGTTATAAATTAAACAGTTGGTTTGAAATAGTTGTAAATTAGAATGTTAAACGCGCAAGATGAATAGACACTTTTTAAAAATGGACTAAAAAGATTCACAAACACGACGTAACTTATGGCACTTTTTCTACTTACAATAACAGAACCCTTTAAATTGAGCATGAAAAATAGCACATTAGTCTAAAAAAATTGTAAACTGTATTGAGAAATGAAAGTAATTGGATATTTTTAGCTTCGTTAATATACACTTATATAACGTATTATCTCAATGATGCTGTTGTTTAATAGTCTCTTTCCAGTGGCCATTTATCAGACTCCTCGGGAAGACAAAGATCAATTGTTCAATTTTCATGCTCTATGTTGTATTCACCATTTTACTAGACGGTAGTACGTTATAAAATTATTTCTATTAAAATTCTGCAAAAACAATCAGTTACTCATGAATATCTAATTGGATTTGTGCAAAAATTTAACGAATCAATGAAAATATATTCTGCAAAACACTGTTAATTAAAAGAGGTTTAGTTTCAAATTGCGTGTCTTATGCCCCAATTTATTTTAAAAATAGGACCCCCCTTCCAATAATTTACAATAATCCATCATTTAAATGATGTGGAATCATTCCCCCCAATTCTTAACATGAATATTTTATGCACAGATTAATAAAAACATTTAGTGATTTGTACTTTGTAATGTTTATGAATTCACGGGATGTGTAATTCAGTGTCTGTCGTAGGGCATGGTAATCTAATTTATAAAACTCACTATGTTTGTATGCCTGTGTTAATTTTTTTCAAACTGCATCCTCTTCTCTCTCCCTCTCTCTCTCTCTCTCTCTCTCTCTCTCTCTCTCTCTCTCTCTCTCTCTATATATATATATATATATATATATATATATATATATATATATATATATATATTATATCGCCGTCGTTGACAGAACTTTTTGCTCATTGATACTCTGCTCATTGACACTTTCAGTGGGAAAGAAGTTCTATTTGTGCACGGAAGAGGCGGCTGCAGCCATCTTAGGGGATAGTAGCAGGATTCACAGGTTGTTGACCTCCAGCTTTTCTTTGTGCTCTTTTTGTTTCTTCTTTTTGTTTTCTGTTGTTTTCGAAGACTTCGGTGTTTTCATATATTTGTCTTACGCTCTGCCTGTTGACTACATTTTCTTCCCAGTTGTTTGTGCCTGTTTTGGTCGCCGTAAGAGTAGATTTCAACTGATCTTCAAAACGGCGTTTTAGTGCGCCATGGGGTCTGGTACAATCGCAAGTTCTGAGTAAATAACTTTCTTAGGTAGGCGGTTGTTTGGCATATCTTATTATTGTGGCTTCTATGCTTTCCATCCCTGAGCGGAGGAGAACCTCGGTGTTCATGATTAAGTCTTGCCATAAGATACCACACAGTTTTTCTTAGTGAAATTGTTCTAACTTTTTCAGGTCTCTTTCAGGTTTCACATATCCAAGTTTCACAGGCATACAGTAGGGTTGAGATTGCAACCGCTTTGTAGATCATAAGATTAATAGATTGCGTCAGTCCTTTACTGCTGAATACTCTTTTATACAGTGTTCTATATGATGCATGGGCAATTCTGACTCTGCTATCAATGTCTTTCTCGTAGCATTTATTGATAGGACGCTGCCGAGACAAGTAAATTGCTCCACATTTTCTAGTTCTATTCTCCTAATGGCTATTGTATCCTCAGGAGGAGTTTGATGTCCAGGACCAGGTTGGAAAAATACTTTGTTCTTGGCTATGTTGATATTGAGCCCATATTGCATGTAAACTCTTGAGAAGTTGTCTGCCGACGTTTGTAGATATTCTGCAATATGGGCTAGGGTACAGTTATCTTCGGTGGAGTGCTGCTCAGTGATTCCTGTGTTCTGGACCTGAGGTAGACAACATTAAAAAGGCTTCCTCAATTCGGTATCGTAGTGCTATTCCGAGGTTGTTTTTGGGAATTTCATATAGCATTGACGCCAAATAGATAGAAAAAAAAACACCACCATTGCTTTATGCTACTTGTGATGGGGAAAGGATCTGATAGGCCAGTTAGGTATACTCGGCACACCATTCCGACATGAAGGCCTTGAATAAGCGAGACGAATTTAGTTTGACAGGTAAAGCGTTCGAGCTCTTGTCACATAGCCGTTATTGAGGTGGAATCAAATACCTTTTCTAGATCATAGAATACCTACCAAGGGCCTGTAGGTGTTCTTTGCATTTTAATTTAATTTTAATTTGAAAATTAAATAAGATACGTGTTACATTGAACACTTTAAAGCCAAATAGCTGCGACGCGAATTTTTTTTTACCTTTATAAATAAACAAGTGTTCAATATAACACGTATCTTATTTAATTTTCAATTTTCACTCAACGCCTTTTAATGGATAACCTACATAGATTTATAAACCATGCGCGACCACACGTAATTATCCGGCTACAGATAAATCCGCAACTAACATCATGTGGACACAACTCAAATTCTCCCATTCAACATCGTGGCGAAGAATAAGAGGAAATATATATATATATTTATATATATATATATATATATATATATATATATATATATATATAGAGAGAGAGAGAGAGAGAGAGAGAGAGAGAGATTGAAAAAGGGGTGTATATCTCTTAAATATATCTGTCTTTAAAAAATAAACACGCGTTTATTTTATAAAGGTAAAAAAATTCGCGTTGCAGCTATTTGGCTAGAAAGTGTTCAATGTAACACGTATCTTATTTAATTTTCAAATTTCACTCAACACCTTTTAATGGATAACCAACCCAGATTTTCAAACCACGTGCGACCACGTTTAATTATCCGGCTACAGATAAATCCGCAGCTAACATCATGTGGACTCAACTCTCCCATTCAACACCATGACTAAAAATAAGAGAAAAAATATATATACATATATATAGATTGAAAAAGGAGTGTATATCTCCGAACTATATCTCTCTTTAAAAAATAAATACTCGTCTATTTTATAAAGGTAAAAAAAAATTCGCGTTGCAGCTATTTGGCTTCAAAGTGTTTAATGTAACACGTATTTTATATATATATATATATATATATATATATATATATATATATATATATATATATATATATAATGGTTGTATAGCTTGGTTTCCTAGATGTAGATCCACTAAAACTCGCGTTATTATTAAAGAGTGCTCAATGGAGGATAAAGCCGGTGTATAGTATATTTATTATACAAACATTAATGTTTATGTGGCATACTGACACTAATAAAAGTAGTAGCAGCAATGGTCGACTGAATGTCAGCTAAATAATAAATGTCTCACAACTTCGGTGGTTTAGCAGGCTAAAATATACACATTAGAGAATCCCAAAATAGAAAAATTCTACATAGGCAGTACCTCAATGACTTTAAAAAGCAGACTCTATTATTATACACTATAAATGAATAATAAGGCATATGGTACAGACATTTCACTCTCGGTGCATTACTGAAATGTAAACGAAGCGAACAAAACACCTATAGTCGAATGGAAATTATTAAAAAGTACTTAGAAAGGCGAAAACCTGTGGCTCATGAAATTCACCATGTTATTTATATTCAACAGAGAAACTTGAAATTATAGATTTAAGGATTAAATGTTAAAATAGAATTGACTGTTAGCTGCAAACACTTTAAAAGTTATGCATTAAATAAGATGTAAAAATAGCTATTCCCTTATTGTGGTAATATTACAATCCGTAAGCCCTCACTCCCTATATTAGCAAATAAACCAATTCATACAGCCAATAGAATACGAAATGTTTCCAGTACACCTGTAATTAATAACTACACTAACTAAAAAAAAAATCGCTGAAGAATAAGTGTGATAAAATAATCGGTAATAATTAACTAAAATAATCCATGTGCTTAACACACTTATAAATAGAATGTTGATATATACCTACAAGAATTATTATTATAAAACAGCGTTATATAATGGGATCAAGAGCTGTTGAGGGAGTTTTTCAAGGGCCTCCATCTCTGGAGTAGTGTCCCTGTTCAGAAGATTCTCGTAGTGCTCTTTCCATCTATTTGTTATTTCTCCCTTTCCTTTCAGCAGCGTGAACCCATCCTTAGACCGAAGGGGGGGGGGTCAGAGAACGGTAGCTAGGGCCGTATACCACTGGTGTCCCCAGAGTTAGCAAACTGCTGGATCTCCTGAGCCTTCTTCATTCACCAGACGTTCTTCAGCTTCCTGACTGTCGATTGGACAGCCGCTTTAGTCTTGGCATGGGCAGCTCTTTTGACCTTGATGTTATTCTGCCAGGTGATAAAATTTTGCCTCTTGATGTTTATAAGCTGTTGGATTTCGGTATCGTTTTCATCGTACCAAACCTGATGTTTCCGCTTTTTCTGTCCTAGGATGCTTATACTGGAGTCCATGATGGCAGAGGACAGCTTGTCCCAGTGCTCTTCAGCGTCATGCGGATACTGTTTGGGCAGGTCCGCGCTAAAAGCCGCCTGGAGGTGATGTTGGTAGGTGATATTGCCCAGCTGCTCGATGTTGAACTTTGGTCGGCTCTGTCTTTTTTGCATCCTTTGCTTCCACATTAAATGGATAGACATGATGGAGTGAATAAGACGGTGGTCGGTCCAACAATTGTCTGTACTGGTCATTGCCCTGGTGTTCAGCACATCACAGCAGTCTTTGGCACGGACAATGACATAGTCAATGAGGTGCCTAATTTTACTTTGAGGGTGCATCCATGATATTTTGAATGCGTTTTTTTGTCGGAAAAGTGTGTTCGTGATGATCAGGTTATGTTCTGAGCACTTTTTTTTTTTTTTTTTTTTTTACAAAGGCATCACCACATTATCAAGGCCCAGAGGCCACTCAAGGATAAGGGTTAAAGAGTGTACAGTAGAAATTGGTCAATATAGCAATCATTAGTAATGAAAATTTGGTAAATTTAATAACCCACATGGAACGGCTCATCAAGAACTCATTTACTTTAGACTTGAACACAACCATACTGCAGTCAGCCGGAAAGCAGGAAAACGGAAGACAATTCCACAGGCGTGCAGCTCCAAGAAAGAAGCTTTGTTCATGGAATCTACGTTTAGGTTTAGGCACAGATAAAGAGTGGGGGAAATTATTGATAGTGTTTACAGCTAGACGAGTGTTTCTTGTGAAAGTTTGGCGAGGGGGGACCATAGATTGAAGCTCAGTTGAACACTTTCCATGAAAATAACGATACATCAGAGACAAACTCGCAACATCTCTTCTGTGAGATAGAGGCCGCAAGGAGGAGAAAAGGACATCTCCTACGAGGCCACGAAGTCTATTTTGAACTCTATCAAGGCAGGCCAAGTCCTTTCTAGCAGCTCCTGCCCAGATGTGGCAACAGTATTCCATCCTTGGACGTACCTGGCTCTTATATAGGTAGAGAATAGCATCAGCAGTGAGATATCTACTGGATCGATAGAAAGATCCCACCATTTTTCCAGCGGCCTTGGCAACAGATTTGATATACGTGTTTCATTTAAGATCAGGAGTAATGGTCAAGCCCAGAAGCTTGTCAAAACTTGAGGCCTCCTGAAGACGAGAGCCATTCATTTCAATTGATGACAAATGTGAATTAGAATGTTGATGATGTAAAGAGAGAAGCTTGGTTTTAGATGCATTAAAAGTAACCAGCCACTCCTTTCCCCCATTGTACTACGTGCTCAAGATCAGAGGAGAGAGAATTGGAGAGAACTTGGTCGTTTACTGTCTTAGATGTGGTACCATAAATGGTAGTGTCGTCAGCATAAATGTCTACAAATGATGTAAGGATATGATTTGGAAGATCATTAATGTAGATCAGGAAAAGAGTTGGGCCCAGGATGGATCCCTGAGGGACACCGGCATTAATACTGTGAGCTTCTGATTTTTGCCCCTCAACTACTACTCTTATGAACCTATCAGAAAGAAATGATTTAATAATTGAGAAGACTTTTCCAGCTATACCATAGCTAGCGATCTTATGAAGTAAACCTTTATGCCATACCCTATCAAAGGCTTTAGATATGTCAAGAGCAATTGCCCTAGAAAGATTGCCACCGTCGAGAGATTTGCTAATCCTATGCGATATAACTGTAAGGACATCTGCTGTAGATCTAGCAGAACGGAAACCATATTGAGTGTCACTAAGAAGGTTATTTTTGTTGAGATGTTTGATTACTTCTGTATTTAACACAGATTCTAACCATTTGAGTTAGTGTTCCCAACCCCCTCTCTTCCAAGCGTTCCTCTCCAGTGCTGATGATCTCGTCCCACTCTGGCATTGAAGTCTCCAAGTAGGATTATCTTGTCCCCCTTGGGGGCTCCGGATAGAATGATGTCAAGGTCAGCATAAAAGGTCTCCTTTATTTCATCATGTGCATCAAGCGTTGGAGCATACGCACTGATCACAGTGGCCATTTGACTGCCCGCAAGTATCAGGCGCATGGTCATTAGGCGTTCGTTGATGCCCACAGGGGGCTCATTAAGGTGGCAGATGAGGCTGTTCTTTATAGCAAAGCTCACGCCATGGGTACGTGGCTCTTCTGCAGGCCTTCCTTTCCAAAAGAAGGTGTACCCGCCTTTTTCCTCCCTCAGCTGCCCGTCGTCAGCCAGTCGGGTTTCAGAGAGCGCAGCTATGTCAATCTGGAACCTCTTTAGCTCTCTTGAGATAATGGCAGTTCTTCTTTTGGGTCGATCACTTGTTTTGTTGTCCATGAGGGTCCTCACGTTCCAGGTTCCAAAATATAGGCGTAGGTTTTCTTTCTTTTTCCGACCACGTGGTGGTGATCCCTCTGGAGGCGGTAGTCCAGACAGGGTTTTTTTTTGAGGCAGGCTATTTTTACGGGTACCTTTTCTAACCCCCCTCCCCTACTGGGGTGAGCAGAGTGGATCCTAAACAGGGCTGCACAGTAATGGATGCAGCTGCCGAAAAACTCTTTCTGCCTCGGTCCGTGAGGTTAGCGACTGAATCTGGCACCCACCGCCTATGTGCCAGGTTGCAGCTAGGAGCTGCCAGACTACACTGTCCTGCTCCCGTCACCACTTCCTGGTCGCCACAGGATTTTTCTATCCGGGAATTAAGGGAGAGCTCTCTCTGCCTCAGTCCGGGAGCTTAATGACTAAAACTGTCACAAGACTTTTCCATCCATGATGTAGAGTAGGATGTGTTCCCTTTCGGGAGGACGCCTGCGCGTGATGTCTTTTAACGTGGGGAGACTGATGCGCCTGCAGCCACCACACGGCCCCTTGGCAGAAGAGGGCCTGATTCCAATGGCATGGAGAACGACGACGACTGGAGACCCTCCTCTGTTGCAGCCTTCATCCGCCTTCAGTGCCGTTGTGTCATTATTGTCATCATCCGCCGCATCAGCCGTTGAGGTCTTTTGGATCACTCTTTGTCTGGAACCTCCCCTTCAACCTTACCGCCATGGGTGGCCCTACCAGGTTCATCGGAACACACAAGGTTCTCCACCACGACAAGGTGGCGATCCAAGGAGAAACATATATATACATACATATACACACACACACACATATATATATATATATATATATATATACATATACACACATATATATATATATACATACGCACAATACATATATATACATACACACACTCATATATATACATATATATACATATACATATATATAAACATATAAATATATATATATACATATATATACATATATATATACATACATACATACATACATACATACATATATATATTATTATTATTATTATTATTATTATTATTATTATTATTATTACCGTTGTATCTGTTTTAGTTACACATTTTTCTGTTATCGGAGCATATCAATGATCCAGAAACTTCGTCATACTTGAGCAGAAGTGGTTATTATGATTTGGAAAGACAATATTAGGAGAAGACGATGAAAAAATGGTATATATATATATATATATATATATATATATATATATATATATATCTCAGTAAAAATAGTTTCTAAGTGATGAACACTGAAAAAAAAAGATGTGAATTCTCTTACATATGCGCAAATATAAGTTTTTACGTAAAAATCAGTTCATATTTAAATATTTCTTATCCATCTGGCGATAGCTCAAAGAGTAACGACTTCAACTGGGGACACTGAATGTTTTGGTTTCGATTGAATCCTCCTCATATTTGTTTTGCTTTTGAACTCACTATTATATAATTGATACACTATGATAATCAATATAAAATTGTCTGTATAATAATAAATGCGAAATCTGCATAAATTAAAATATCATATGATATCGTATATATATATATATATATATATATATATATTGCAATTAGGAAGGGAAGACTTTTATGATTCATGATTAAAAGTAAATTTGTATATAATATATATATATATATATATATATATATATATATATATATATATATATATATATATTGCAATTAGGAAGGGAAGACTTTTATGATTCATGATTAAAAGTAAATTTGTATATATATAAATATATATATACTAAACATATATATAATAAACAGAATGTGTCGTCAACATATCGGAAGTACACTAATGGTCTTATGGGTCCAGATAGTGCTCTTCATAGAACCCCACAAAAATATGCGTCTTGTGCAGCGAACATTAGCACGGACTCTTTTTCTATTCTTAGTCGTGTTCATTCACTATATCACCTTAAGATCTTGGAGACTATTCACGTTCGATCCAGAAAACCTTCCCTTTGCAAGCAAAGGGAATGCCTCCTGGGTTTGAACGTAATTAATCTCTAGTGTATTCGACCATAACGCTGTTTTATTTTAATCGTTTTCCCACTTTTTTCTTCCCGTAAACTGAATAAAACGTAATTTTAATCAGGTTTTCATTCCTTGTTTTAAAAATTCTCTCGATACAGCTTTGAGAAGCGAGGGCCGAAACCGATCAGCTGGCTCCCCATTTCTCTTTCTTTCCTCTCCTGTTCTCCTTTTTTCCCCTTTTTTCCCTTTTTTGGAGAGAAGATTAAAGGAATATATATATATATATATATATATATATATATATATATATATATATATATATACATGTATATATACTGTGTGTGCAAAATCAAGACTTCAAGACAAGGTGTTGATGGCAACAAAAGGTGTATTTCTTTTTATGTTATAATTGTTTCAATGTCCAGTTCGACAATTTCAAGCATTATATCGTTTGAAAATTTTCAAAAACCAGCATTTCTTCAGACTTTATGAATAAACACACTTTTGGCAATGTAGCATTTTTTGAATAGAAAGAAAAAAAAGGGGGGATCTCTAACGGGAAATAACATGCGAGAAACATTTACCTTGGTTGTGGTTACGGAAAAGCCCATTTAAATATTAATGTAGCGCCTAATTTTCGTATCTTTATTTAAGAACAGAGTTATGTGAAGTTTCTACGGGGAGCCCTAAGCGATTTAAAAAAAAGAAACATTTTTTAAAAATATATCCAATTTGTTGGGTTCCTAAATTCTTTTATTTCCCAATTATTGATTTTTTGTAAAAGGAATTTTTTAAATTTCGTATCTATATTGATATTATGTTCGTAACAACTTTGTAAAGATGTTACGGTTAGTTTTGGTTTCGTATTAGTGGCAAGTAATGTTTATAGATTATCGTTTTATTCGTACATGGATAGGACTATTTCAGGTTTAGAATTTGATTGAATATGAGAATAAAGTAAAATGGGTGTATTAAATATATATAAACCTTGTAGGACATTTCGGGTGAGGTGTTCTAATCTATTTACTGTCTAAAAATTCATAGTTATTCTACTTGAAAAATGTTCTTATGTCGTTGCTTAGGATGGTTTAAAGGGAGATAATCCAATTAAGTTGTTAAGTACTGCTAGTAAATTCTCTTTGAAACTGGGTCGATTTTGTTTCTTATAATGGTTAAAGGGAGGTAATTCAGGCCGTTTCTGTTTTCGGTTCATTGATTACTCGAAGGCGACTAGGATTTAATAATTAATTTAATCAGATGGGCCCAGAACGTGCTACAATGTCTTATTTAACAAATTAAGTATATAAATTATGTTTTTGATCTAAAGGAATGGGATGTGTTTAGCCCGCATCTGCTATTAATCACTTGTGCTGCTCCTGTCATATAGTTCACGCGTTGTGTTCTTGGGTTGTCTAAATAAGTAAAATGTTGTATGTCCTCTAATTATTATTCTGACAACAAAACCACCCACGACTGCAAGTGTGCTTTACTCCGGTGTGTGAAAACCACTTAGACCATGGAGTGAAGTAGGAGAATAAGTAAACATGGATTCTACCAACCTAGGGTGTCAGATGACAAAATTAATTGAATTAATATTTAAATGGATTAACAGCCCTCAAGTTGCTAATTTAATTTTTAATAATAACTAGATTAATTGCTGAGTTGTTTTATTGATTTGAAGAGGGTGTTACTTATTTTACCGTGCATTTATTTTACAATAATTAGTGGGCCTTTTAACATTGCTTTTTAACAGTTAAAGGCTCATTTATTAACTACGATAATCAACTAGAAAATAAGTTTATTTTATTTTTTAAATATGTTCTGGTTTTGTGCCATCTTTCCACCGGGTAACACCGGTACATGAGTCCTGCTAGTATTGAATCAATTTTAATTTCAGTATAAATTATGTTCCTTATTTTTCACTTTTCGATACATTTTCCAGAATTTACTTAAAATTCATTATCGACAGATCTTGCTTACTTATCACGTGTATGGCGTTGCCTTTCACTTAATATGCATGCTTTACGGACGTTGTGATTATGTTTACAATCCTTATGTCAATCTTCATTAAAATCCATTAGATAACTTTCATTCTCGAAAATATCTAACATTTAAGGCTTTAGCTTAAGCAGTACTGAGAAAAAAAAATGGAAATTCACGGAGTATACTTTAATTGGTGTCTCCTGACTATCGCTCAAATTTAATGTAAATTTGAAAACTTAGAACTTGGAATAAAAAATTCTTTAAATTAAACATTTTGGCATATTGTTCTTGTTTTCAGTTTTAACAATGCTCATGTCATCAATAACTAATATTTCTCTTTCTCTATCTCCTATATAGGAATATATATATATATATATATATATATATATATATATATATATATATATATATATGTGTGTAGGGGGTGTATGTGCGTGCGTAGATGAATTAATTGTGCTAAATTTCATGTTTTATGTGCACCTACATGTAGAATACATTTATAAAAAATCTAACTGGCATAAACTGTCTCGATTCACCATTGAATAACTTTCTATGACGAATACCAAATGAAGTTTAGCAACCAATTACTGAGACAAATTATCGCATCGCCAGATTTATCGATCCACGTGTTGCCAGCAGAAGCAAATATGGCACTTCGGACATTGGAGGTGTCTTTATCGGAGAGACAACGCTTATCGGTTCGGAGCGTTGCAAAAACTTCCGAAACTAATTAACGTGAAATATGTATATCTCCTCGCACATAAGCAGTGCCGATACCATTAAATGACGGCCTCATGCTTCCACGCCACTACGAATGAGACGATACGTTGTAAACAAACCAATTCTTTACAAAAAAAGAATCATCAAATTATAATAAGATGTTAAGCAATTTATATATATATATATATATATATATATATATATATATATATATACTAACAGAAGTACTCGTCGTTGACTGGTTTCAAAAAGAACCTATAAAAAATGGACTGTGATTGATGAAAGTATGATAGGTTATGAAAAAGAGGGGGTTGTAAAGAGATAGGTTTTGATACTCAAAAATTTTACCCTAAGCAATATATGATGAAAATAAAGATAATTTTTGCAAAAATATATTTTTTATATCAACTTTGTTTCCATTCGTAGCCAAGAGTGACCAACAAAATGGTGTTTCCTTATAAAGAGAAAATGTTATATAATAATAATAATAATAATAATAATAATAATAATAATAATAATAATAATAATAATAATAATAATAAATATACAAGAAATAAATGTTACCAGTTACCATAGTCAATCAAAATTTCCTTTTATGATAGAAAAGTTCATTGGTTTTTATTTTTAAGTAGTTTGTAAAAAAATTTTTTTTTTAATTCACGAACCGGTTTTTAAAAAAATCAAAATGACAGCGACTTTGAAATGGAGAGACCCATTTTCAATTTGAAGGAGGGTCACCTGAACATTCTGTGTTAACAATTTAAGAGAGTTTCGTCAACCTAAGGAATATTTATAAACATATTTTAATGTTTTCCGTTATTTTGTGCTTGAGGAACATTCGATTATGGCATGTGTAGTTTATATAACAAATTCATTTAAGTAGTTATCGCCTCAAATTTCGTTTTAATTTCGGTTCGCTGAAATTATTTCAAGTAAAGAGCATTAAAACTATTTCAAAACAACAAAAAAAAGATATGAACTGAACTTTTATTGACTATGGTAACATTTATTTATTGTATATTCATTTTTCGGGTAGTCGTTTGTTGGCATTTCTGCTAAACACTCATACTAAATAATATCGAAAAATATCGAAAAACAAATAAAGAAAAACAGTTTTGAAAAATAATGAAGCTTTTTTAAAACAAAGAATAGCTATGAATATGAATAAGAAGAAAATGGCGCCCTTTTCAAGCAGAACAGTTTCGTTTCAGTTTTACAGTATTGAACGGTGTAGTATTGCGCTGTCGGATTCAGGGGTGTACTATTGTAATACACGCAGAAAGGGCTGTAATCAACTGAATTCCTTCTAGTACACTGACAAAAAAGCTTAAACAGATATGTAAATAAAAATAAAAAGGTTATGTAAATGTTTTTAAAGACACATAATCACGTAAGCAGGATTTTTCCTTCTTTTGACACAATAACAAGTAACGTTCTTATTTTTTATTATTTATCAATCTATTTATCTATTTTCGAAAGAGTATTAAGTGCAAGTGGAGAAGGAAAAAAACAGAGTTATGCAAAATTTGTGTCGAGAATTGTCTAAAGTTCCGACTTTTTTTTTTTTTTGGCTTTCACTTTAATAAGAACGTGAATTTATGAGGTGAATTTATTCGACACAATATGATTCAACTAAAAATAAACATATAAAAGCTAACGTGAATTAAGATTAAAGTTAAGGTGTTATTGGGGACCCTCACTCCTTTTAAAAAACCTTGTTAAATTTTGTGACATATTTACATTCTATGGAGGTCAGGCGTGAACGAACACACAATAATTTTAGTATACCATATTCCTTCAAACTGAAACATAAATATCAAAATGTACTTACGCAAATAAATATGAAAAGTCTTTGTTAAAGTTTGTGCCATATTTCCATGGAGTACAGGCGCGAACGCAGACCCTACAATTTTATTATACCATCCCTATTTCAGTTGAAACATACTTAACAAAGTATTATCTATATCAAAAACCCTTGTAAACGTTTTTTTTTTCATTTTTTATTTCCATACATTGGGGGCCAGGCGCGAACGCAGACCTCACAATTTTTATGAGCCACCGTTCTGCCAGATCAAACATACCCATTCCTGATCTTCTACACATCTTCTATCATCATATGTAATCAGTGTTTTAAAATAGTCAACCATATAGGAGCCTACACACACACACACACACACACACACACACACACACACACACACACACATACACACACACACACACACACACACACACACACACACACACACACACACACACACGCATACGCGCGCGCACACGCACACACACACACACGCACACACACACGCACACACACAGACGTTCAGCTTTATATTATATATATATATATATATATATATATATATAGGTGTTTTTTCCCCTGATTTTTGTAGAATTTGAACAAATGTTTTAAGAATTATGCTAATTTGTGTATTTTCTGGTTGTTTTACGTGTGTATCACTTTGTTGCAAGTGTCTAAAAATGTATATTTTCGGTAATAAAACAATATCCTAACTTTATATTTCTATTTATATAAAATAAAGAACATATCAAGTAATAAGAGCAAATTTCACATTATTTTGTTTAAGGAAATATTATTTATCAACATAACTACTATGCTTAAAAATCACTTTCAATAGCTTCTCGTTAACTGATGATGTCAATCGGCGGATTTGAGATGATGTGATGTTATAGGAAACTTTCAAAATCTCCTTCCAAACTTCATCCTTCGACGAAAATTGAACATCTCCTTCATAAACTTTCATCTTTATTATTGTCAAAGCTGCTCAATGAGGTTTATATCTAGAGAATAAGGTTGTCATCTCATCAAATTTTCTCCACTAATACCTAATGATATATCATTAGTTAGGTAGGATGTCGTAGCCTTGACTGAGTGGGATGGGGCAATGTCGTGCATAAAAAATCAATTTGCAGTGACGCGCTAATGGAAGGTCATCAAGCCATGGTGACAAATGCTAATTTAAAATGAAATATAAAACGGACTTGTCAGTTTGACACCTTCTGGCACTCAAAATTGTCCAATTAGTCCATCGCAGATTATTCCACCTATAACATGACACCTTCACTTCCCTGTTGACGATGGAATCAAGGAGGGGTAGGGAATCCAACAGATCTCCGAAGTTTGGCCCACCCATTTGGTCTATGGTTGGTTTTGGTTGCCCTGGACCTTATCGGCGAGAAGAATATTTTCAAAACTGGTTTTCATGTATTTCTGAGCCCAATACAAACTTTTTTCCTTCTAAGTTTGGTTTAAAACAGTTCTTGCTATGGGCCTACCACTTCTTGCAATTTCGTTACAAACATTGCAGCGTATCTTTCTCGACAAGGAAGATTTTCCAGCCTTGTCAAATAATGCAGCACAGTTGCTACCCGGCTGCTTGATAATTTGACGAGCAGAAAATAAATTTTTGTGTTTTTGTCCTTCCATTATTTGATGTTTGGATTTAAAAAAAATGAAGACAATGTTCTTCAATATCTTCGAAGTTCCTTAGCTAGATCTACGAGAGATGAACCTTCTGCATTACCATACAAATTACCCAATAATAGAAAACTTAGCATGATTTTCAAAATATCTGTATGTATAAGTATGTTTTAACTTAAATAGGGATGTTATAATAAAATTGTGGGGTCTGCGTCCGCGCTTGGCCTCCCTAGAATAGAAATAGGCTCAGATTTTAATGCATCGTCGTATTCCTCTTCACCTCCATTCACTCCTAAAAAACTGACCCTATATACCCCCCCACCGGTTCTCTTTTGCAATAGTTTCTGCGACTTAAATCTGGCTGCTTCATTTTCTGAGAAAGAGTATTTCTTACCCATCTTCTACCTACTCATCTATGTTTGTCTAAATCTACATGCATCGACGTTGTTTGGCATCTATGTATCAAGGTTGCTTCGCATCTATGCATCGAGGTTGCTTCGCATCTATGCATCGAGGTTGTTTCGCATCTATGCATCGAGGTTGTTTTGAGTCTATGCATCGAGGTTGTTTCACGTCTATGCATCGCGGTTGTTTCGCGTCTATGCATCAAGATTGTTTCACGTCTATGCATCAAGGTTGTTTCGCGTCTATGCATCGAGGTTGTTTCGCATCTATGCATCGAGGTTGCTTCGCATCTATACACCGAGGTTGTTTCACATCTACGCCTCAAGGTTGTTTCACGTCTATGCATCGAGGTTGTTTCGCGTCTATGCATCGAGGTTGTTTCGCATCTATGCATCGAGGTTGCTTCGCATCTATGCATCAAGGTTGTTTCACATCTATGCATCAAGGTTGTTTCACGTCTATGCATCGAGGTTGTTTTACATCTATGCATCGAGGGTGTTTCGCGTCTAAGCATCAAGGTTGTTTCGCATCTATGCATCGAGTTTGTTTTGCGTCTATGCATCGAGGTTGTTTTGCGTCTATGCATCGAGGTTGTTTTGCATCTATGCATCGAGGTTGTTTTTCATCTATGCATCGAGGTTGTTTTGCATCTATGCATCGAGGTTGTTTCACGTCTGTGCATCGAGGTTGTTTTGCGTCTATGCATCGAAGTTGTTTTGCGTCTATGCATCGAGGTTGTTTTGCGTCTGTGCATCGAGGTTGTTTCGCATCTATGCATCGAGGTTGTTTTTCATCTATGCATTGAGGTTGTTTTGCGTCTATGCATCGAGGTTGTTTTGCATCTATGCATCGAGGTTGTTTTGCATCTATGCATCGAAGTTGTTTTGCATCTATGCACTGAGGTTGTTTTGCATCTATGCATCGAGGTTGTTTTGCGTCTATGCATCAAGGTTGTTTTGCATCTATGCATTGAGGTTGTTTCGCATCTATGCACTGACGTTGTTTTGCATCTATGCATCGAGGTTGTTTCGCATCTATGCACTGAGGTTGTTTTGCATCTATGCATCGAGGTTGTTTCGCATCTATGCACTGAGGTTGTTTTGCGTCTATGCATCGAGGTTGTTTTGCATCTATGCATCGAGGTTGTTTTGCATCTATGCATCAAGGTTGTTTTGCATCTATGCATCGAGGTTGTTTTGCATCTATGCACTGAGGTTGTTTTGCATCTATGCATCGAGGTTGTTTTGCATCTATGCACTGAGGTTGTTTTGCATCTATGCATCGAGGTTGTTTTGCATCTATGCACTGTGGTTGTTTTGCATCTATGCATCGAGGTTGTTTTGCATCTATGCATCGAGGTTGTTTTTCATCTATGCATTGAGGTTGTTTTGCATCTATGCATCGAGGTTGTTTTGCATCTATGCATCGAGGTTGTTTCGCATCTATGCATCGAGGTTGTTTTGCATCTATGCATCGAGGTTGTTTCGCATCTATGCACTGAGGTTGTTTTGCATCTATGCATCGAGGTTGTTTTGCGTCTATGCATCGAGGTTGTTTCGCATCTATGCATCGAGGTTGTTTTGCATCTATGCATCGAGGTTGTTTTGCATCTATGCATCAAGGTTGTTTCGCATCTATGCACTGAGGTTGTTTCGCATCTATGCATCGAGGTTGTTTTGCATCTATGCATCGAGGTTGTTTCGCATCTATGCATCGAGGTTGTTTTGCATCTATGCATCGAGGTTGTTTCGCATCTATGCACTGAGGTTGTTTTGCCTCTATGCATCGAGGTTGTTTTGCATCTATGCATCGAGGTTGTTTTGCATCTATGCACTGAGGTTGTTTTGCATCTATGCATCGAGGTTGTTTCGCATCTATGCATCGAGGTTGTTTTGCATCTATGCATCGAGGTTGTTTTGCATCTATGCATCGAGGTTGTTTTGCATCTATGCATCGAGGTTGTTTTGCATCTATGCACTGAGGTTGTTTTGCATCTATGCATCGAGGTTGTTTCACGTCTGTGCATCGAGGTTGTTTTGCGTCTATGCATCGAGGTTGTTTCGCATCTATGCATCGAGGTTGTTTTGCATCTATGCATCGAGGTTGTTTTGCGTCTATGCATTGAGGTTGTTTCGCATCTATGCATCGAGGTTGTTTTGCGTCTATGCATCGAGGTTGTTTCGCATCTATGCATCGAGGTTGTTTCACGTCTGTGCATCGAGGTTGTTTTGCGTCTATGCATCGAGGTTGTTTTGAATCTATGCATCGAGGTTGTTTCACGTCTGTGCATCGAGGTTGTTTTGCATCTATGCATCGTGGTTGTTTGGCATCTATGCATCGAGGTTGTTTTTCATCTATCCATCGAGGTTGTTTCACGTCTGTGCATCAAGGTTGTTTTGCGTCTATGCATCGAGGTTGTTTTGCGTCTATGCATCGAGGTTGTTTTGCGTCTATGCACTAAGGTTGTTTTGCATCTATGCATCGAGGTTTTTTTTGCATCTATGCATCGAGGTTGTTTTGCATCTATGCATTGAGGTTGTTTTGCATCTATGCATTGAGGTTGTTTCGCATCTATGCATCGAGGTTGTTTTGCATCTATGCATTGAGGTTGTTTCGCATCTATGCACTGAGGTTGTTTGGCATCTATGCATCGAGGTTGTTTCGCATCTATGCACTGAGGTTGTTTTGCATCTATGCATCGAGGTTGTTTCGCATCTATGAACTGAGGTTGTTTTGCATCTATGCATCAAGGTTGTTTTGCATCTATGCATCGAGGTTGTTTTGCATCTATGCATCAAGGTTGTTTTGCATCTATGCATCGAGGTTGTTTTGCATCTATGCACTGAGGTTGTTTTGCAGCTATGCATCGAGGTTGTTTCGCATCTATGCACTGAGGTTGTTTTGCATCTATGCATCGAGGTTGTTTTGCATCTATGCACTGAGGTTGTTTTGCATCTATGCATCGAGGTTGTTTTGCATCTATGCACTGTGGTTGTTTCGCATCTATGCACTGAGGTTGTTTTGCATCTATGCATCGAGGTTGTTTCGCATCTATGCATCGAGGTTGTTTCGCATCTATGCATCAAGGTTATTTCGTATCTATGCATCAAGGTTGTTTTGCATCTATGCATTGAGGTTGTTTTGCATCTATGCATCGAGGTTGTTTTGCATCTATGCATCGAGGTTGTTTCGCATCTATGCATCAAGGTTGTTTTGCATCTATGCATCGAGGTTGTTTCGCATCTATGTATCGTGGTTGTTTTGCATCTATGCATCGAGGTTGTTTTGCGTCTATGCATCGAGGTTGTTTCGCATGTATGCATCGAGGTTGTTTTGCATCTATGCATCGAGGTTGTTTTGCATCTATGCACTGAGGTTGTTTTGCATCTATGCATCGAGGTTGTTTTGCATCTATGCACTGAGGTTGTTTTGCATCTATGCATCGAGGTTGTTTCGCATCTATGCATCGAGGTTGTTTTGCATCTATGCACTGAGGTTGTTTTGCATCTATGCATCGAGGTTGTTTTGCATCTATGCATCGAGGTTGTTTTGCATCTATGCACTGAGGTTGTTTTGCATCTATGCATCGAGGTTGTTTCGCATCTATGCATCGAGGTTGTTTTGCATCTATGCACTGAGGTTGTTTTGCATCTATGCATCGAGGTTGTTTCGCATCTATGCACTGAGGTTGTTTTGCATCTATGCATCGAGGTTGTTTCGCATCTATGCATCGAGGTTGTTTCGCATCTATGCATCAAGGTTGCTTCGCATCTATGCATCGAGGTTGTTTTGCATCTATGCATGGAGGTTGTTTTGCATATAGATGCATCTATGCATCGAGGTTGTTTTGCATCTATGCACTGAGGTTGTTTTGCATCTATGCATCGAGGTTGTTTCGCATCTATGCATCGAGGTTGTTTTGCATCTATGCACTGAGGTTGTTTTGCATCTATGCATCGAGGTTGTTTTGCATCTATGCATCGAGGTTGTTTTGCATCTATGCATCGAGGTTGTTTCGCATCTATGCATCAAGGTTGTTTTGCATCTATGCATCGAGGTTGTTTCGCATCTATGCATCGTTGTTGTTTTGCATCTATGCATCGAGGTTGTTTTGCGTCTATGCATCGAGGTTGTTTTGCATCTATGCATCGAGATTGTTTCGCATCTATGCACTGAGGTTGTTTTGCATCTATGCATCGTGGTTGTTTCGCATCTATGCATCGAGGTTGTTTCGCATCTATGCATCGAGGTTGTTTTGAGTCAATGCATCGAGGTTGTTTCACGTCTATGCATCGCGGTTGTTTCGCGTCTATGCATCAAGATTGTTTCACGTCTATGCATCAAGGTTGTTTCGCGTCTATGCATCGAGGTTGTTTCGCATCTATGCATCGAGGTTGCTTCGCATCTATACACCGAGGTTGTTTCACATCTACGCCTCAAGGTTGTTTCACGTCTATGCATCGAGGTTGTTTCGCGTCTATGCATCGAGGTTGTTTTTCATCTATGCATCGAGGTTGTTTTGCATCTATGCATCGAGGTTGTTTCACGTCTGTGCATCGAGGTTGTTTTGCGTCTATGCATCGAAGTTGTTTTGCGTCTATGCATCGAGGTTGTTTTGCGTCTGTGCATCGAGGTTGTTTCGCATCTATGCATCGAGGTTGTTTTTCATCTATGCATTGAGGTTGTTTTGCGTCTATGCATCGAGGTTGTTTTGCATCTATGCATCGAGGTTGTTTTGCATCTATGCATCGAAGTTGTTTTGCATCTATGCACTGAGGTTGTTTTGCATCTATGCATCGAGGTTGTTTTGCGTCTATGCATCAAGGTTGTTTTGCATCTATGCATTGAGGTTGTTTCGCATCTATGCACTGACGTTGTTTTGCATCTATGCATCGAGGTTGTTTCGCATCTATGCACTGAGGTTGTTTTGCATCTATGCATCGAGGTTGTTTCGCATCTATGCACTGAGGTTGTTTTGCGTCTATGCATCGAGGTTGTTTTGCATCTATGCATCGAGGTTGTTTTGCATCTATGCATCAAGGTTGTTTTGCATCTATGCATCGAGGTTGTTTTGCATCTATGCACTGAGGTTGTTTTGCATCTATGCATCGAGGTTGTTTTGCATCTATGCACTGAGGTTGTTTTGCATCTATGCATCGAGGTTGTTTTGCATCTATGCACTGTGGTTGTTTTGCATCTATGCATCGAGGTTGTTTTGCATCTATGCATCGAGGTTGTTTTTCATCTATGCATTGAGGTTGTTTTGCATCTATGCATCGAGGTTGTTTTGCATCTATGCATCGAGGTTGTTTCGCATCTATGCATCGAGGTTGTTTTGCATCTATGCATCGAGGTTGTTTCGCATCTATGCACTGAGGTTGTTTTGCATCTATGCATCGAGGTTGTTTTGCGTCTATGCATCGAGGTTGTTTCGCATCTATGCATCGAGGTTGTTTTGCATCTATGCATCGAGGTTGTTTTGCATCTATGCATCAAGGTTGTTTCGCATCTATGCACTGAGGTTGTTTCGCATCTATGCATCGAGGTTGTTTTGCATCTATGCATCGAGGTTGTTTCGCATCTATGCATCGAGGTTGTTTTGCATCTATGCATCGAGGTTGTTTCGCATCTATGCACTGAGGTTGTTTTGCCTCTATGCATCGAGGTTGTTTTGCCTCTATGCATCGAGGTTGTTTTGCATCTATGCACTGAGGTTGTTTTGCATCTATGCATCGAGGTTGTTTCGCATCTATGCATCGAGGTTGTTTTGCATCTATGCATCGAGGTTGTTTTGCATCTATGCATCGAGGTTGTTTTGCATCTATGCATCGAGGTTGTTTTGCATCTATGCACTGAGGTTGTTTTGCATCTATGCATCGAGGTTGTTTCACGTCTGTGCATCGAGGTTGTTTTGCGTCTATGCATCGAGGTTGTTTCGCATCTATGCATCGAGGTTGTTTTGCATCTATGCATCGAGGTTGTTTTGCGTCTATGCATTGAGGTTGTTTCGCATCTATGCATCGAGGTTGTTTTGCGTCTATGCATCGAGGTTGTTTCGCATCTATGCATCGAGGTTGTTTCACGTCTGTGCATCGAGGTTGTTTTGCGTCTATGCATCGAGGTTGTTTTGAATCTATGCATCGAGGTTGTTTCACATCTGTGCATCGAGGTTGTTTTGCATCTATGCATCGTGGTTGTTTGGCATCTATGCATCGAGGTTGTTTTTCATCTATCCATCGAGGTTGTTTCACGTCTGTGCATCAAGGTTGTTTTGCGTCTATGCATCGAGGTTGTTTTGCGTCTATGCATCGAGGTTGTTTTGCGTCTATGCACTAAGGTTGTTTTGCATCTATGCATCGAGGTTTTTTTTGCATCTATGCATCGAGGTTGTTTTGCATCTATGCATTGAGGTTGTTTTGCATCTATGCATTGAGGTTGTTTCGCATCTATGCATCGAGGTTGTTTTGCATCTATGCATTGAGGTTGTTTCGCATCTATGCACTGAGGTTGTTTGGCATCTATGCATCGAGGTTGTTTCGCATCTATGAACTGAGGTTGTTTTGCATCTATGCATCAAGGTTGTTTTGCATCTATGCATCGAGGTTGTTTTGCATCTATGCATCAAGGTTGTTTTGCATCTATGCATCGAGGTTGTTTTGCATCTATGCACTGAGGTTGTTTTGCAGCTATGCATCGAGGTTGTTTCGCATCTATGCACTGAGGTTGTTTTGCATCTATGCACTGAGGTTGTTTTGCATCTATGCACTGAGGTTGTTTTGCATCTATGCATCGAGGTTGTTTTGCATCTATGCGCTGTGGTTGTTTCGCATCTATGCACTGAGGTTGTTTTGCATCTATGCATCGAGGTTGTTTCGCATCTATGCATCGAGGTTGTTTCGCATCTATGCATCAAGGTTATTTCGTATCTATGCATCAAGGTTGTTTTGCATCTATGCATTGAGGTTGTTTTGCATCTATGCATCGAGGTTGTTTTACATCTATGCATCAAGGTTGTTTTGCATCTATGCATCGAGGTTGTTTCGCATCTATGTATCGTGGTTGTTTTGCATCTATGCATCGAGGTTGTTTTGCGTCTATGCATCGAGGTTGTTTCGCATGTATGCATCGAGGTTGTTTTGCATCTATGCATCGAGGTTGTTTTGCATCTATGCACTGAGGTTGTTTTGCATCTATGCATCGAGGTTGTTTTGCATCTATGCACTGAGGTTGTTTTGCATCTATGCATCGAGGTTGTTTCGCATCTATGCATCGAGGTTGTTTTGCATCTATGCACTGAGGTTGTTTTGCATCTATGCATCGAGGTTGTTTTGCATCTATGCATCGAGGTTGTTTTGCATCTATGCACTGAGGTTGTTTTGCATCTATGCATCGAGGTTGTTTCGCATCTATGCATCGAGGTTGTTTTGCATCTATGCACTGAGGTTGTTTTGCATCTATGCATCGAGGTTGTTTCGCATCTATGCACTGAGGTTGTTTTGCATCTATGCATCGAGGTTGTTTCGCATCTATGCATCGAGGTTGTTTCGCATCTATGCATCAAGGTTTCTTCGCATCTATGCATCGAGGTTGTTTTGCATCTATGCATGGAGGTTGTTTTGCATATAGATGCATCTATGCATCGAGGTTGTTTTGCATCTATGCACTGAGGTTGTTTTGCATCTATGCATCGAGGTTGTTTCGCATCTATGCATCGAGGTTGTTTTGCATCTATGCACTGAGGTTGTTTTGCATCTATGCATCGAGGTTGTTTTGCATCTATGCATCGAGGTTGTTTTGCATCTATGCATCGAGGTTGTTTCGCATCTATGCATCAAGGTTGTTTTGCATCTATGCATCGAGGTTGTTTCGCATCTATGCATCGTTGTTGTTTTGCATCTATGCATCGAGGTTGTTTTGCGTCTATGCATCGAGGTTGTTTTGCATCTATGCATCGAGATTGTTTCGCATCTATGCACTGAGGTTGTTTTGCATCTATGCATCGTGGTTGTTTCGCATCTATGCATCGAGGTTGTTTTGCATCAATGCATCGAGGTTGTTTCGCATCTATGCATCAAGGTTGTTTTGCGTCTATGCATCGAGGTTGTTTTGCATCTATGCATTGAGGTTGTTTTGCATCTATGCATCGAGGTTGTTTTGCATCTATGCATCGAGGTTGTTTCGCATCTATGCATCAAGGTTGTTTTGCGTCTATGCATCGAGGTTGTTTTGCATCTATGCATGGAGGTTGTTTTGCATCTATGCATGGAGGTTGTTTTGCATCTATGCATCGAGGTTGTTTCGCATCTATGCATCGAGGTTGTTTTGCGTCTATGCATCAAGGTTGTTTTGCATCTATGCATCGAGGTTGTTTTTAATCTATCCATCGAGGTTGTTTCACGTCTGTGCATCGAGGTTGTTTCGCATCTATGCATCGAGGTTGTTTCGCATCTATGCATTGAGGTTGTTTTGCATCTATGCATCAAGGTTGTTTTGCATCTATGCATCGAGGTTGTTTTGCATCTATGCATCGAGGTTGTTTTGCATCTATGCATCGAGGTTGTTTCGCATCTATGCATTGAGGTTGTTTCACGTCTGTGCATCGAGGTTGTTTCGATTCTATGCATCGAGGTTGTTTTGCATCTATGCATCGAGGTTGTTTTGCATCTATGCATCGAGGTTGTTTTGCGTCTATGCATCAAGGTTGTTTTGCATCTATGCATGGAGGTTGTTTCGCATCTATGCATCAAGGTTGTTTTGCATCTATGCATCGAGGTTGTTTTGCATCTATGCATCGAGGTTGTTTTGCATCTATGCATCAAGGTTGTTTTGCGTCTATGCATCGAGGTTGTTTTGCATCTATGCATCGAGGTTGTTTTGCATCTATGCATCGAGGTTGTTTTGCATCTATGCATCGAGGTTGTTTTGCATCTATGCATCGAGGTTGTTTTTCATCTATGCATCGAGGTTGTTTTGCATCTATGCATCAAGGTTGTTTTGCATCTATGCATCGAGGTTGTTTTGCATCTATGCATCGAGGTTGTTTTGCATCTATGCATCGAGGTTGTTTTGCATCTATGCATCGAGGTTGTTTCGCATCTATGCACTGAGGTTGTTTTGCATCTATGCATCGAGGTTGTTTTGCATCTATGCATCGAGGTTGTTTTGCATCTATGCATCGAGGTTGTTTTGCGTCTATGCATCAAGGTTGTTTTGCATCTATGCATCGAGGTTGTTTTGCATCTATGCATCAAGGTTGTTTTGCATCTATGCATCGAGGTTGTTTTGCATCTATGCATCGAGGTTGTTTTGCATCTATGCATCGAGGTTGTTTTGCATCTATGCATCGAGGTTGTTTTGCATCTATGCATCAAGGTTGTTTTGCATCTATGCATTGAGGTAGTTTCGCATCTATGCATCAAGGTTGTTTTGCATCTATGCATCGAAGTTGTTTTGCATCTATGCACTGAGGTTGTTTTGCATCTATGCATCGAGGTTGTTTCGCATCTATGCACTGAGGTTGTTTCGCATCTATGCACTGAGGTTGTTTCGCATCTATGCATCGAGGTTGTTTTGCATCTATGCATCGAGGTTGTTTCGCATCTATGCACTGAGGTTGTTTTGCATCTATGCATCGAGGTTGTTTCGCATCTATGCACTGAGGTTGTTTTGCATCTATGCATCGAGGTTGTTTTGCATCTATGCATCGAGGTTGTTTTGCATCTATGCATCAAGGTTGTTTTGCATCTATGCACTGAGGTTGTTTTGCATCTATGCACTGAGGTTGTTTTGCATCTATGCATCGAGGTTGTTTCGCATCTATGCATCGAGGTTGTTTTGCATCTATGCACTGAGGTTGTTTTGCATCTATGCATCGAGGTTGTTTTGCATCTATGCATCGAGTTTGTTTTGCATCTATGCACTGAGGTTGTTTTGCATCTATGCATCGAGGTTGTTTCGCATCTATGCATCGAGGTTGTTTCGCATCTATGCACTGAGGTTGTTTTGCATCTATGCATTGATGTTGTTTCGCATCTATGCACTGAGGTTGTTTCGCATCTATGCACTGAGGTTGTTTTGCATCTACGCATCGAGGTTGTTTCGCATCTATGCACTGAGGTTGTTTTGCATCTATGCATCGAGGTTGTTTCGCATCTATGCACTGAGTTTGTTTTGCATCTATGCATCGAGGTTGTTTTGCATCTAGGCATCGAGGTTGTTTTGCATCTATGCATCAAGGTTGTTTTGCATCTATGCATCGAGGTTGTTTTGCATCTATGCACTGAGGTTGTTTTGCGTCTATGCATCGAGGTTGTTTCGCATCTATGCATCGAGGTTGTTTTGCATCTATGCATCGAGGTTGTTTTGCATCTATGCACTGAGGTTGTTTTGCATCTATGCATCGAGGTTGTTTTGCATCTATGCATCGAGGTTGTTTTGCATCTATGCACTGAGGTTGTTTTGCATCTATGCATCGAGGTTGTTTCGCATCTATGCATCGAGGTTGTTTCGCATCTATGCACTGAGGTTGTTTTGCATCTATGCATCGAGGTTGTTTCGCATCTATGCACTGAGGTTGTTTTGTATCTATGCATCGAGGTTGTTTCGCGTCTATGCATCGAGGTTGTTTCGCATCTATGCATCAAGGTTGCTTCGCATCTATGCATCAAGGTTGTTTTGCATCTATGCATTGAGGTTGTTTTGCATCTATGCATCGAGGTTGTTTTGCATCTATGCATCGAGGTTGTTTCGCATCTATGCATCAAGGTTGTTTTGCATCTATGCATCGAGGTTGTTTCGCATCTATGCATCGTGGTTGTTTTGCATCTATACATCGAGGTTGTTTTGCGTCTATGCATCAAGGTTGTTTCGCATCTATGCATCGAGGTTGTTTCGCATCTATGCATCGAGGTTGTTTTGCATCTATGCATCAAGGTTGCTTTGCATCTATGCATCGAGGTTGTTTTGCATCTATGCACTGAGGTTGTTTTGCATCTATGCATCGAGGTTGTTTCGCATCTATGCATCGATGTTGTTTTGCATCTATGCACTGAGGTTGTTTTGCATCTATGCATCGAGGTTGTTTTGCATCTATGCATCGAGGTTGTTTTGCATCTATGCACTGAGGTTGTTTTGCATCTATGCATCGAGGTTGTTTCGCATCTATGCATCGAGGTTGTTTCGCATCTATGCACTGAGGTTGTTTTGCATCTATGCATCGAGGTTGTTTCGCATCTATGCACTGAGGTTGTTTTGCATCTATGCATCGAGGTTGTTTCGCATCTATGCATCGAGGTTGTTTCGCATCTATGCATCAAGGTTGCTTCGCATCTATGCATCAAGGTTGTTTTGCATCTATGCATCGAGGTTGTTTCGCATCTATGCATCGTGGTTGTTTTGCATCTATGCATCGAGGTTGTTTTGCGTCTATGCATCGAGGTTGTTTCGCATCTATGCATCGAGGTTGTTTTGCATCTATGCATCGAGGTTGTTTCGCATCTATGCATTGAGGTTGTTTGGCGTCTATGCATCAAGGTTGTTTCGCATCTATGCATCGATGTTGTTTCGCATCTATGCATCAAGGTTGTTTTGCATCCATGCATCGAGGTTGTTTCACGTCTATGCATCAAGGTTGTTTCGCATCTATGCATCGAGGTTGTTTCACGTCTATGCATCAAGGTTGTTTCGCATCTATGCATCGAGGTTGTTTCGCGTCTATGCATCGAGGTTGTTTTGCATCTATGCATCGAGGTTGTTTCACGTCTGTGCATCGAGGTTGTTTTGCGTCTATGGATCGAGGTTGTTTCGCGTCTATGCATCGAGGTTGTTTCGCATCTATGCATCGTGGTTGTTTTGCGTCTATGCATCGAGGTTGTTTCGCGTCTATGCATCGAGGTTGTTTCGCATCTAGGCATCGTGGTTGTTTTGCATCTATGCATCGAGGTTGTTTCGCGTCTATGCATCGAGGTTGTTTCGCATCTATGCATTGAGGTTGTTTCGCGTCTATGCATCGAGGTTGTTTCGCATCTATACATCGTGGTTGTTTTGCATCTATGCATCGAGGTTGTTTTGCGTCTATGCATCAAGGTTGTTTCGCATCTATGCATCGAGGTTGGTTAAGTCTATGCATCGAGGTTGTTTCGCATCTATGCATCGAGGTTGTTTCACGTCTGTGCATCGAGGTTGTTTTGCGTCTATGCATCGAGGTTGTTTTGCGTCTATGCATCGAGGTTGTTTCGCGTCTATGCATTGAGGTTGTTTCACATCTATGCATCATGGTTGTTTCACGTCTATGCATCGAGATTGTTTCGTGTCTATGCATCGAGGTTGTTTCACGTCTATGCATCGAAGTTGCTTCGCATCTATGCATTGAGGTTGTTTCGCGTCTATGCATCGAGGTTGTTTCGCGTCTATGCATCGAGGTTGTTTTGCGTCTATGCATCGAGGTTGTTTCGCGTCTATGCATCGAGGTTGTTTTGCATCTATGCATCGAGGTTGTTTCGCGTCTATGCATCGAGGTTGTTTCGCGTCTATGCATCGAGGTTGTTTCGCGTCTATGCATCGAGGTTGTTTCGCATATATTTATCGAGGTTTTTTCACGTCTATGCATCGAGGTTGTTTCACGTCTATGCATCGAGGTTGTTTCACGTCTATGCATCGAGGTTGTTTCACGTCTATGCATCGAGGTTGTTTGTGCAAATATTTTTTTTTTTAGTTAAAAATGGTAATATTAAATGCATAGAATATTTTATGAATAAAATACATTGACCATGTTATACATTCTCGTCTGCTGCACTTTTCTTACATTATTGATAGTCTATTATATAAATCTCCCCTGTTTGTTTAAATGTATGCATGTATGTCTACCTAAAACTTTCGACAGAGGTGACGGATTTTCACGAGATTGGTATCGTTTTGAAGGTCGACCCTTCGGACGACAAATATCGAAAAATTGACTAAATCATTACTACACCGTTCAATACTGTAAAACTGAAACGAAGCTGTTCTGCTTGAAAAGGGCGCCATTTTCTTCTTCTTCATATTCATAGAGATTCTTTGCTTAAAAAAACTAAAGTAATTACGCGTTTACTTTTTTAATATCCCATTTTACTGTTTCGGATTATTTTACTAAAGTAAGTAAAGCTTCATTATTTTTCAAAACTGTTTTTCTTTATTTGTTTTTCGATATTTTTCGATATTATTTAGTAAGAGTGTTTAGCAGAAACGCCAACAAACGACTACCCGAAAAAATAAATATACAAGAAATAAATGTTACCATAGTCAAAAAAAGTTCAGTTCATGTCCTTTTTTGTTTTGAAATAGTTTTTAATGCTCTTTACTTGAAATAATTTCAGCGAACCGAAATTAAAACGAAATTGAGGCGATAACTACTTAAATGAATTTGTTATATAAACTACACATGCCATAACCCTTATCCCTGAGTGGCATCCGGGCCTTGATAAGTTGTGACCACCGTGTAAAAAAAAAAGCCATAATCGAATATTCCTCAAGCACAAAATAACGGAAAACATTAAAATATATTTATAAATATTCCTTAGGTTGACGGAACTCTCTTAAATTGTTAACACAGAATGCTCAGGTGCCCCTCCTTCAAATTGAAAACAAGGCCCTCCAAAGTCGCTGCCATTTTGATTTTTTTTAAAACCGGGTCGTGAATTAAAAAAAAAAAATTTACAAACTACTTAAAAATACAAACCAATGAACTTTTCTATCATAAAAGTAACTTTTATTGACTATGATAACATTTATTTCTTGTAAATTTATATATATATATATATATATATATATATATATATATATATATATATATAACATTTTCTCTTTGTAAGAAAACATCATTTTGTTGGTCACTCTTGGCTACGAATGGAAACAAAGTTGATATAAAAAAATATATTTTCGCGAAAATTATCTTTATTTTCATCATATTTTGCTTAGGGTAAATTTTTTTAGTATTAAATCCTACCTCTTTACAACCCCCTCCTTTTCATAACCTATTATATTTTCATCAATCACAGTCTATTTTCTATAGGCTGTTTTTGAACTCAGTCAACGACGGGTACTTCTGCTAGTATATATATATATATATATATATATATATATATATATATATTGAATGTGCATACATGTTTCTCTCTCTCTCTCTCTCTCTCTCTATATATATATATATATATATATATACATATATATATGAAAGTGAACGTGTGTGTGTGTGTCTGTCTGTCCGTTTGTGTACCTGTGTATATTTTCCACCTCAATAACGCTGTCAATTTTCAGTCTACAGACTCGAAATTATATATACAGTGTATGGAGATTTGGGGAAATCTTTGTAATCCGTTTTCGGACACAAATTTGGCTGTTAAGGGGTTAAAGTTCAACGATTTGAACTTTGAGAATTCTATTAAAACTCCTCCGAAAATGTTGGGTCTAAACCCTTGAAATTTTAGATATAGGTTCCTTCAACATTGATCTATCTTAATAACTTGATTTGAGGCAAAAATAATAAATGTTAAGGGGTCATAATAGGGGCCAAAGTTAAAAAAAATTACCTCTGCGGTCTTTAACAAATAACTCAGACAATTTCTGGTCTAAACATTTGAAATTTTACATAAAGGGTATTCAGAGAAAGCGCAAGCTTTTTAATCGGTTTAGGTCGATAATTTTTAGTTACCAATGTCTGCCTAAAACTTTCAACAGAGGCAACTGATTTTACCAAGATCAGTATCGTTTTGAAGTTCGACCTTTCAGACGACAATTGTAAAAAAACCCCTGAATATCTTCACCTTAAACTGGGTACTTTTCTTACAGGGGAGGCGGTCGCTTTTTTCGCCGATATTTTTTAAAGTCATCCTCTACTATCGATTGTCAAGCCTTAATTTAAACATAAGTTACTTCCAGGTTGGCGGTGGTTGTAACGGCAAAGACGTCAGATTTTTTCCCCGTTCTTTTCCTCCTTCGCGGTACGGGTTCGAGCCTGTCTTCATACTACCACGTTATTTTTTTTGCCCAACATACACATCCAAACATCCGGGCAACGCCGGGCTGAAATGCTAGTATGTTATATATATGTACATTTATATATATATATTGAATATATATATATATATAAGTATAAATATTGAATATGAATATATATATTGAATATATGTATGTATTGAACATATATATACTAGCATTTCAGCGCGGCGTTGCCCGAGTGTTTGGAGGTGTACGTAAAGCCAAAAATAAAAAAGCGGTCAATGTTTTTAAATTTGACCTCTATTATGACCCCTTTACATTTTTTGTTTTGGGCTCAAATTAAGTTATTAAGTTAGATCCATGTTCAAGGAACCTCTATCTAAAATTTCAAGTGCATATACCCAAAATTGTCGGAGGAATTTGGTAGAGTTCTCAAACGTCAAATCGTTGAACTTTGACCCCTTAATCGCCAAATTTCTGGCCAAAAACCGATCACATCGATTTTTCCAAATCTCAGTAACCTGTATATGAAATTTCGAGTCTGTAGACTAAAAATTGACATAGTTATTGCGTAGGGAAATGTACACAGACACACAGACAGACACACAGACACACAAACAGACACATAGACACGTTCACTTTGTTAGATATATAGATAGATAGATGCATAAATATATATATATGGAAACATTTTTTTGTTTACTATAAACTTTTTACGCAAATAATATGCAAATATATATTATATAGAGTATCTGCATGAATATAATTACACGTAATAGTTAACAAAAATGATTACCCCATTAGAAAACCGAAGCAACTAATAGGGAATTATTTAAGATGAATGTTTAAAAGAATATTCAAATTAGCTAGATCTTTTGCCAGTGAATGCAATTCCACAACCCATATATTAGAAAATTGTATTTTATTTTTAAATAAATAGAAAAGAGGGGGTTTAATATGAATATCAATACACACAAAAGAAAAACGAATTTATAGGAGTATATATAGATATATAGATATAGATGTTTATCTTGTTCTACTCACTATATATATATATATATATATATATATATATATATATATATATATATATATATATATATGCGTGTGTGTGCATACCTATCTATATACATGTGAAAGTGTCTGTCTGTCTGTGTACATTTCCCTACGCAATAACTCACGTTTTTTTCCCGTTCTTTTTCTCCTTCGCTGTACGGGTTCGAGCCTGCCTTCGTACTACCATTTTTTTTGCTCAACATACACCTCCAAAAACCTGGGCAACGCCGGACTGAAATGCTAGTATAATAAAAAATATAATTATAGGCTTCTTTCGTCTTTTATTATTAGTATAAATTCAAACACCTGCCCAACATATTAACAAGTTCGAACCTTCAACCAAATTTGTTTATTTATCCACTTTTCACATGTTCTTGATGATGATGATGATGATGATGATGATGATGATGATGATGATGATGATGATGATGATGAAAAAAAAAATGCACTTAACACACAATTACCACAACGCTTTTCGGTCATGTTGTCTCTCCCTGTTTAACTCTTTACCAGTGTATTTCCGTGTGACAATTTTAAGCAGTGAAAATGCATTTTTAGAAAAATAAAAAAATAAATGAAAAAAAAAGACATTTTCGAACGAGCAGCAAAATTGTTATTATCTCCAGTTTGCGCTGCGACGGTTCGGACGCCCCTCCTCCTGAGGGAATCGAAGATGACCATATCGCTTTAATTCAGGTTTGTATTCATATGCAGAAGCGTTGGGAGAAAAGATTTGAATCAATCATGAAGCAGAAGTTTCCTTCAACAGGAAAGATTATTTGGGGGGGGGGATAGGTTTGGCTAGAATGCCAGAAATACAAGATAAATACAAGTAGGTAATTCTAATGCTTTGTCGCCTGGCGAGGATACCTCACATTGCCCGGAGCCGTTGGTCATTTGCACTCACTACAGAATTGTTCTTTTTTACTTGTTTCCATGTCAGATTTAAACACAAGATGAGATTTTATATGTGAGAAATCCAGCTCAAAAGTATAACTCTGGATTTGAAACACATAAAAATTACCTCAGTCAAGAAAGAATTATTCTTCACAAACTGAGGACAGAAGTCATAAACTACAGCATTAGAACATATACTATACTTTGCTTCTAGCCAAAAGAAAAAATTCGGAATGAAAATGGAAAACGAATCTGCGTCAAATTATTTATATTTGGCTATATTTCGATCGATGTATTTTTCTAATTTCTTGAAGTGAATTCTTTATTTAAATACTATCTTGAAGTGCATTCTTTATGAAAATACTTTCTTGAAGGGCATTCTTTATTTAAATACTTTCTTGAAGGGCATTCTTTATTTAAATACTTTCTTGAAGTGCATTCTTTATTTAAATACTTTCTTGAAGGGCATTCTTTATTTAAATACTTTCTTGAAGAGCATTCTTTATTTAAATACTTTCTTGAAGGGCATTCTTTATTTAAATACTTTCTTGAAGTGCATTCTTTATTTAAATACTTTCTTGAAGTGCATTCTTTATTTAAATACTTTCTTGAAGTGCATTCTTTATTTAAATACTTTCTTGAAGTGCATTCTTTATTTAAATACTTTCTTGAAGGGCATTCTTTATTTAAATATTTCTTGAAGTGCATTCTTTATTTAAATTCTTTCTTGAAGTGCATTCTTTATTTAAATACTTTCTTGAAGTGCATTCTTTATTTAAATACTTTCTTGAAGTGCATTCTTTATGTAAATACTTTCTTGAAGTGCATTCTTTATGTAAATACTTTCTTGAAGTGCATTCTTTATGTAAATACTTTCTTGAAGGGCATTCTTTATGTAAATACTTTCTTGAAGTGCATTCTTTATTTAAATACTTTCTTGAAGTGCATTCTTTATTTAACTACTTTCTTGAAGGGTATTCTTTATTTAAATACTTTCTTGAAGTGCATTCTTTATTTAAATACTTTCTTGAAGGGCATTCTTTATTTAAATACTTTCTTGAAGTGCATTCTTTATTTAAATACTTTCTTGAAGTGCATTCTTTATTTAAATATTTTCTTGAAGGGCATTCTTTATGTAAATACTTTCTTGAAGTGCATTCTTTATGTAAATACTTTCTTGAAGTGCATTCTTTATTTAAATACTTTCTTGAAGTGCATTCTTTATTTAAATACTTTCTTGAAGGGCATTCTTTATTTACATACTTTCTTGAAGTGCATTCTTTATTTAAATACTTTCTTGAAGTGCATTCTTTATTTAAATCCTTTCTTGAAGTGCATTCTTTATTTAAATACTTTCTTGAAGTGCATTCTTTATTTAAATATTTTCTTGAAGTGCATTCTTTATTTAAATACTTTCTTGAAGTGCATTCTTTATTTAAATACTTTCTTGAAGGGCCTTCTTTATTTAAATACTTTCTTGAAGTGCATTCTTTATTTAAATACTTTCTTGAAGTGCATTCTTTATTTAAATACTTTCTTGAAGTGCATTCTTTATGTAAATACTTTCTTGAAGTGCATTCTTTATGTAAATACTTTCTTGAAGTGCATTCTTTATTTAAATACTTTCTTGAAGGGCATTCTTTATTTAAATACTTTCTTGAAGTGCATTCTTTATTTAAATACTTTCTTGAAGTGCATTCTTTATTTAAATACTTTCTTGAAGTGCATTCTTTATTTAAATACTTTCTTGAAGTGCATTCTTTATTTAAATACTTTCTTGAAGTGAATTCTTTATTTAAATACTTTCTTGAAGGGCATTCTTTATGTAAATACTTTCTTGAAGTGAATTCTTTATTTAAATACTTTCTTGAAGTGCATTCTTTATTTAAATACTTTCTTGAAGTGCATTCTTTATTTAAATACTTTCTTGAAGTGCATTCTTTATTTAAATACTTTCTTGAAGTGCATTCTTTATTTAAATACTTTCTTGAAGTGCATTCTTTATTTAAATACTTTCTTGAAGTGCATTCTTTATTTAAATACTTTCTTGAAGTGAATTCTTTATTTAAATACTTTCTTGAAGGGCATTCTTTATGTAAATACTTTCTTGAAGTGAATTCTTTATTTAAATACTTTCTTGAAGTGCATTCTTTATTTAAATACTTTCTTGAAGTGCATTCTTTATTTAAATACTTTCTTGAAGTGTATTCTTTATTTAAATACTTTCTTGAAGTGCATTCTTTATGTAAATACTTTCTTGAAGTGCATTCTTTATGTAAATACTTTCTTGAAGTGCATTCTTTATTTAAATACTTTCTTTAAGTGCATTCTTTATGTAAATACTTTCTTGAAGTGTATTCTTTATGTAAATACTTTCTTGAAGTGCATTCTTTATGAAAATACTTTCTTGAAGTGAATTCTTTATTTAAATACTTTCTTGAAGTGAATTCTTTATTTAAATACTTTCTTGAAGTGCATTCTTTATGTAAATACTTTCTTGAAGGGCATTCTTTATTTAAATACTTTCTTGAAGTGCATTCTTTATTTAAATACTTTCTTGAAGTGCATTCTTTATGTAAATACTTTCTTGAAGTGCATTCTTTATGTAAATACTTTCTTGAAGTGCATTCTTTATTTAAATACTTTCTTGAAGTACATTCTTTATGTAAATACTTTCTTGAAGTGCATTCTTTATTTAAATACTTTCTTGAAGTGCATTCTTTATGTAAATACTTTCTTGAAGGGCATTCTTTATTTAAATACTTTCTTGAAGTGCATTCTTTATTTAAATACTTTCTTGAAGTGCATTCTTTATTTAAATACTTTCTTGAAGTGCATTCTTTATTTAAATACTTTCTTGAAGTGCATTCTTTATTTAAATACTTTCTTGAAGTGCATTCTTTATTTAAATACTTTCTTGAAGTGCATTCTTTATTTAAATACTTTCTTGAAGTGCATTCTTTATTTAAATACTTTCTTGAAGTGCATTCTTTATTTAAATACTTTCTTGAAGTGAATTCTTTATTTAAATACTTTCTTGAAGTGCATTCTTTATTTAAATACTTTCTTGAAGTGCATTCTTTATTTAAATACTTTCTTGAAGTGCATTCTTTATGTAAATACTTTCTTGAAGTGAATTCTTTATTTAAATACTTTCTTGAAGGGCATTCTTTATGTAAATACTTTCTTGAAGTGCATTCTTTATTTAAATACTTTCTTGAAGTGCATTCTGTATTTAAATACTTTATTGAAGTGAATTCTTTATTTAAATACTTTCTTGAAGGGCATTCTTTATTTAAATACTTTCTTGAAGTGCATTCTTTATTTAAATACTTTCTTGAAGTGCATTCTTTATTTAAATACTTTCTTGAAGTGCATTCTTTATTTAAATACTTTCTTGAAGTGCATTCTTTATTTAAATACTTTCTTGAAGTGCATTCTGTATTTAAATACTTTCTTGAAGTGCATTCTTTATTTAAATACTTTCTTGAAGGGAATTCTTTATTTAAATACTTTCTTGAAGTGCATTCTTTATTTAAATACTTTCTTGAAGTGCATTCTTTATTTAAATACTTTCTTGAAGTGCATTCTTTATGTAAATACTTTCTTGAAGTGAATTCTTAATTTAAATACTTTCTTGAAGGGCATTCTTTATGTAAATACTTTCTTGAAGTGCATTCTTTATTTAAATACTTTCTTGAAGTGCATTCTTTATTTAAATACTTTCTTGAAGTGAATTCTTTATTTAAATACTTTCTTGAAGGGCATTCTTTATGTAAATACTTTCTTGAAGTGCATTCTTTATGTAAATACTTTCTTGAAGTGAATGTTTTATTTAAATACTTTCTTGAAGTGCATTCTTTATTTAAATACTTTCTTGAAGTGCATTCTTTATTTAAATACTTTCTTGAGGTGCATTCTTTATTTAAATACTTTCTTGAAGTGCATTCTTTATTTAAATACTTTCTTGAAGTGCATTCTTTATTTAAATACTTTCTTGAAGTGCATTCTTTATTTAAATACTTTCTTGAAGTGAATTCTTTATTTAAATACTTTCTTGAAGGGCATTCTTTATGTAAATACTTTCTTGAAGTGCATTCTTTATTTAAATACTTTCTTGAAGTGCATTCTTTATTTAAATACTTTCTTGAAGTGAATTCTTTATTTAAATACTTTCTTGAAGGGCATTCTTTATGTAAATACTTTCTTGAAGTGCATTCTTTATGTAAATACTTTCTTGAAGTGCATTCTTTATTTAAATACTTTCTTGAAGTGCATTCTTTATTTAAATACTTTCTTGAAGTGCATTCTTTATTTAAATACTTTCTTGAAGTGCATTCTTTATTTAAATACTTTCTTGAAGTGCATTCTTTATTTAAATACTTTCTTGAAGTGCATTCTTTATTTAAATACTTTCTTGAAGTGCATTCTTTATTTAAATACTTTCTTGAAGTGCATTCTTTATGTAAATACTTTCTTGAAGTGCATTCTTTATTTAAATACTTTCTTGAAGTGCATTCTTTATTTAAATACTTTCTTGAAGTGCATTCTTTATTTAAATACTTTCTTGAAGTGCATTCTTTATTTAAATATTTTCTTGAAGTGCATTCTTTATTTAAATACTTTCTTGAAGTGCATTCTTTATTTAAATACTTTCTTGAAGTGCATTCTTTATTTAAATACTTTCTTGAAGTGCATTCTTTATTTAAATACTTTCTTGAAGTGCATTCTTTATTTAAATACTTTCTTGAAGTGCATTCTTTATTTAAATACTTTCTTGAAGTGAATTATTTATTTAAATACTTTCTTGAAGTGCATTCTTTATTTAAATATTTCTTGAAGTGCATTCTTTATTTAAATACTTTCTTGAAGTGCATTCTTTATTTAAATACTTTCTTGAAGTGCATTCTTTATTTAAATACTTTCTTGAAGTGCATTCTTTATTTAAATACTTTCTTGAAGTGAATTATTTATTTAAATACTTTCTTGAAGTGCATTCTTTATTTAAATACTTTCTTGAAGTGCATTCTTTATTTAAATACTTTCTTGAAGTGCATTCTTTATTTAAATACTTTCTTGAAGTGCATTCTTTATTTAAATACTTTCTTGAAGTGCATTCTTTATTTAAATACTTTCTTGAAATGAATTATTTATTTAAATACTTTCTTGAAGTGCATTCTTTATTTAAATATTTCTTGAAGTGCATTCTTTATTTAAATACTTTCTTGAAGTGCATTCTTTATTTAAATACTTTCTTGAAGGGCATTCTTTATTTAAATACTTTCTTGAAGTGCATTCTTTATTTAAATACTTTCTTGAAGTGAATTATTTATTTAAATACTTTCTTGAAGTGCATTCTTTATTTAAATACTTTCTTGAAGTGCATTCTTTATGTAAATACTTTCTTGAAGTGCATTCTTTATTTAAATACTTTCTTGAAGTGCATTCTTTATTTAAATACTTTCTTGAAGTGCATTCTTTATTTAAATACTTTCTTGAAGTGCATTCTTTATTTAAATATTTTCTTGAAGTGCATTCTTTATTTAAATACTTTCTTGAAGTGCATTCTTTATTTAAATACTTTCTTGAAGTGCATTCTTTATTTAAATACTTTCTTGAAGTGCATTCTTTATTTAAATACTTTCTTGAAGTGCATTCTTTATTTAAATACTTTCTTGAAGTGCATTCTTTATTTAAATACTTTCTTGAAGTGAATTATTTATTTAAATACTTTCTTGAAGTGCATTCTTTATTTAAATATTTCTTGAAGTGCATTCTTTATTTAAATACTTTCTTGAAGTGCATTCTTTATTTAAATACTTTCTTGAAGTGCATTCTTTATTTAAATACTTTCTTGAAGTGCATTCTTTATTTAAATACTTTCTTGAAGTGAATTATTTATTTAAATACTTTCTTGAAGTGCATTCTTTATTTAAATACTTTCTTGAAGTGCATTCTTTATTTAAATACTTTCTTGAAGTGCATTCTTTATTTAAATACTTTCTTGAAGTGCATTCTTTATTTAAATACTTTCTTGAAGTGCATTCTTTATTTAAATACTTTCTTGAAATGAATTATTTATTTAAATACTTTCTTGAAGTGCATTCTTTATTTAAATATTTCTTGAAGTGCATTCTTTATTTAAATACTTTCTTGAAGTGCATTCTTTATTTAAATACTTTCTTGAAGGGCATTCTTTATTTAAATACTTTCTTGAAGTGCATTCTTTATTTAAATACTTTCTTGAAGTGAATTATTTATTTAAATACTTTCTTGAAGTGCATTCTTTATTTAAATACTTTCTTGAAGTGCATTCTTTATTTAAATACTTTCTTGAAGGGCATTCTTTATTTAAATACTTTCTTGAAGTGCATTCTTTATTTAAATACTTTCTTGAAGTGCATTCTTTATTTAAATACTTTCTTGAAGTGCATTCTTTATTTAAATACTTTCTTGAAGTGCATTCTTTATTTAAATACTTTCTTGAAGTGCATTCTTTATTTAAATACTTTCTTGAAGTGCATTCTTTATTTAAATACTTTCTTGAAGTGCATTCTTTATTTAAATACTTTCTTGAAGTGCATTCTTTATTTAAATACTTTCTTGAAGTGCATTCTTTATTTAAATACTTTCTTGAAGTGCATTCTTTATTTAAATACTTTCTTGAAGTGCATTCTTTATTTAAATACTTTCTTGAAGGGCATTCTTTATGTAAATACTTTCTTTAAGTGCATTCTTTATTTAAATACTTTCTTGAAGTGAATTATTTATTTACGGTGATGTTTTCCTTCTAGTTTTTAAGTATGATGTACACAGCACCGACGATATTTGTTCGCAATTTTCAACTGCAAAGTTTATGAATTTTAAAAACTTTCACTTAAAACTGTCCATTTCTTTCATTTTTTTTCTCTCCAAATCGTGTAATATAAATACTTTTTAACCTTCGTAATTGAGGACGAGATATGGAGTTCCCATTGGAATCTATGTCAGAAGGACAAATAAGGAGATTTTAGACTTCTTCAGTGTAAGCAAGTACATTGGAGAAAAGGTTAAAAAAGAACAGAAAAATTGAGGATTCGAGTACGATGTGACATTTGTTTCTAGAAGAGAGTCATCACTCATTAAAAGGAACTCGCGGATAAAAGTTAATGCATGTAAGGTGGTCAGTTAGACAACAGCATATTTATCTGTAGTGGTGTGAATTAGGAAGAGTTTGATTATTTAAAACGGCTCAACAAATACTTGTTTAAATTTAACTTGAAAAAGATTATGTTGTAGTCATATGGAAAACAGACCCGAGGTAAAGAGTTCCATAGAAGGCAGCTTTAGGAAAGAAATTTTGTTGATTAGAGTGTGGGGGAAATTATTGACAATGAATGAATGTTTTGCAAGGAACATAGATTGAAGTTCGTTTAAACAGTTGTCATGAAAATAACGATAGAACAGAGATAGACTCGCAACGTCTCTCCCGTGAAAAAGAACTTGCAAGGAAGAGAAAAGGACAACATCTACAAACTTTCGAAGGTGGTTTTGAACCATGTCAAGACAGGAAAGAATGCTCTGTTCAGCTTACCAGTTTTGGGATGTATTTAGCTCTCATACAGGTAGAGGATTGCACCAGAGAAAAAAAAACGCACAATTAACGATCTGACGCCGTCAGAAGGCGATCACAACGCCGGAGCTCGTCATTGAATTTCAGGAGATCATTAACAATGAAGCTAACAAGTATGTGTGTGCAACTGCAAATAGATAAAGATGTAGATGAAAACTCATGAGGTTGGTGGCACATGAAGACAATTGCTAAGTTCTATACAAGATGAGAAATGATAATTTCTATGAAGATGATTCAAGAAATATGGCCGAAGTACACAAAGAAGCTGATCAGCAAGATGAAATATTTATTTGAGCTAGTCATGCTGTGTGTCTTCTCTGACGAGAAAAACCTCTGCTAAAACAAGACGATCAATTCTCGGCATTCTGAGTGAGGGGATGAAACCTTGGTTCAATCAGGTAGCTGCGAGTAGTCCCCCCCCCCGGTTATACCAGTTCAAACTTAACTGTCAGAGAAATTTATGGATCACGATTAACCTACATAACGGATAAAACATTAAATGTTATACGCAGGGTTGCAACTGCTCGATTTAAAATCCAAATCGGATTTTTTATCTTTAACAATGTAGATTTTGAAAATGTTAACCTAGTTTTTACAGAACTATAATTTTTAATGCTTGTTAAAATTAAAACCAAAAAATACTAGAAAATGTGAAATTTAAAAATCCGTTAAGAAGCCAGATATACGATGCCGATTTTTTTCCAAATAAATCGTTATTTTTTAATGAAACTTTTCGGTTCCACGAGCCTTCTTCAATGTAATACAGACTTTTTATTTTCATTGTCGAAATCTTACGGTGTTGCCGAAGATCGCCGATTTCTTTTGGTCTGGTAAAAATTATTTTTAATGTCTAATACACGTAGTGAGATGCGTTGGCACTGTATTCTACTGACGCTGAATTGTTGCACTTGCGACAGGTTTTAATCTTTTCTATCTTTCTTGGTGTTCGCTGCGTTGTTTTGAACAGTTATAGAATCATTAAAAATTGAATTAAATAAACATTTATTTTCTACTTGGAAACATTTACATTATTTTTAATGGGAAAATATAATTTGTTTTAGAACATCTTTTCAGAACGACTTATTTAGAGTTTTGTTTATTCTGTTGTTATTTTAATCATCGTTTGTTGTATATAATTCATTATGATTGATCATGTTCCAAAAACAAAGCCACAATTCGCCCATGCATGGAACATTGTTGCCACACCTTGGCATCTACTACTAGTTTCTCACTTTAGACCGGGTCCTAAAAAGAATCTTAAATCTAATAAATCCTGCATTATCGCCCAAACTCTAACCTCTGCCTCGTCATAGCAATGTTCCATCCCTGTTCCTGTTCTTTTAATGGAATGTGCTCTCATAAACTCACACTCTTGTTCCTTATCGACATACATACTTCTCACTAATCTGACAAGCAGCAAAATCCTACCCCTTCACTTTTGATATCTCCAAATTTCATAAGACTTTTTACTCTAATGGTGTCTCTTATCGGATGCTAGACTTTGGAATTCCATTCTCTATTTGTGCTTACCTGACTGCAGAAGTTTAAATGTACTGTGAATAGCATCTCGCTGCTTAACTCGCCACAGTCCCCTGCTAGACGCGATGAAAATAGTAACGTCTTACGTCAAAGTGTCAATATGCCTTGTTTGGGGTGAAAACGAGTCAAAAATGAATAAAAAAATGTATAGGACTTTATATCTTTTAAATGTTTATGAGATATCTTTAAGCTACGCGAGATGATAACTATTGGTGCTTATTAAGTTCTTCCTTTTCCTCTTTATTCATCTATCAGAATCGATACGTCAGTTGAGATTATTCTGAATATATCGTCTGAATGCTGTCACATGTAAATATATGTGAACATATGTAAAATAACATTAGAAATAAATGAATAAATACAAAGTACATATATAAAAGAACATTAGAAATAAAAATAAAAAATACATATGTTAAATAACATTAGAAATAAAAAAAATACAAAATACATATGTAAAATAACATTAGACATAAAAAAATAAAAATAAATATGTAAAATAACATTAGAAATAAAAAATACAAATCATATATGTAAAATAACATTAGAAATATACAAAAATAAAAATACATATGTAAAATAACATTAGAAATAAAAAAAATAAAAATACATATGTAAAATAACATGGAAATAAAAAATAAAAATACATATGTAAAAAAACATTAGAAATAAAAAATAAAAAATACATATGTAAAATAAAAATAAAAAATACATATGTAAAATAACATTAGAAATAAAAAATAAAAATACATATGTAAAATAACATTAGAAATAAAAAATAAAAATCATATATGTAAAATAACATTAGAAATAAACAAATAAAAATACATATGTAAAATAACATTAGAAATAAAAAAAAACTACATATGTAAAATTACATTAGAAATAAAAATAAAAATACATATGTAAAATAACATTAGAAATAAAAAAAAAATACATATGTAAAATATCATTAAAAATAAAAATAAAAAATACATATGTAAAATAACATTAGAAATAAAAAATAAAAATACATATGTAAAATAACATTAGAAATACAAAAATACAAAATACATATGTAAAATTACATTAGAAATAAAAAATAAAAAATACATATGTAAATATCATTAGAAATAAAAATTAAACATACATGTGTAAAAAAATATTAGAAATAAAAAATAAAAAAAATATGTAAAATAACATTAGACATAAAAATAAAAAATTCATATGTAAAATAACATTAGAAATAAAAAATAAAAAATACATATGTAAAATAACATTAGAAATAAAAAATAAAAAATACATATGTGAAATAACATTAGAAATAAAAATAAAAAATACATATGTGAAATAACATTAGAAATAAAAATAAAAAATACATATGTAAAATAACATTAGAAATAAAAAATAAAAATACAGATGTAAAATAACATTAGAAATAAAAAAAATAAAAATACATATATAAAATAACATTAGAAATAAAAAATAAAATATACATATGTAAAATAACATTAGAAATAAAAAATAAAAATACATGTGTAAAATAACATTAGAAATAAAAATTAAAAATACATATGTAAAATAACATTAGAAATAAAAAATTAAAATACATATGCAAAACCACATTAGAAATAAAAAATTAAAATACATATGTAAAATAACATTAGAAATAAAAATAAAAAATACATATGTAAAATAACATTAGAAATAAAAATAAAAAATACATATGTAAAATAACATTAGAAATAAAAAAAAATAAAAATACATATGTAAAATTACATTAGAAATAAAATAAATAAAAATACATATGTAAAATAACATTAGAAATAAAAAAATAAAAATACATATGTAAAATAACATTAGAAATAAAAATAAAAAATACATATGTAAAATAACATTAGAAATAAAAAATAAAAAATACATATGTAAAATAACATTAGAAATAAAAAATAAAAATACATATGTAAAATAACATTAGAAATAAAAAATTAAGAATACATATGTAAAATAACATTAGAAATAAAAACTAAAAAATACATATGTAAAATAACATTAGAAATAAAAATAAAAATACATATGTACAATAACATTAGAAATAAAAAGAATTAAAATATATATATGTGAAATCACATTAGAAATAAAACTTAAAAATACATATGTAAAATAACATTAGAAATAAAAAATAAAAATACATATGTAAAATAACATTAGAAATAAAAATTAAAAATACCTATGCAAAAACACATTAGAAATAAAAAATAAAAAATACATATGTAAAATAACATTAGAAATAAATATAAAAAATACATATGTAAAATAACCTTAGAAATAAAAAAATTAAAATATATATATGTGAAATCACATTAGAAATAAAAATTAAAAATACATATGTAAAATAACATTAGAAATAAAAATAAAAAATACATATGTAAAATAACATTAGAAATAAAAAAATAAAAATACATATGTAAAATAACATTAGAAATAAAAAATAAAAATACATATGTAAAATAACATTAGAAATAAAAAATAAAAAAAACATATGTAAAATAACATTAGAAATAAAAAATAAAAATACAGATGTAAAATAACATTAGAAATAAAAAAAAATAAAAATACATATGTAAAATAACATTAGAAATAAAAAATAAAATATACATATGTAAAATAACATTAGAAATAAAAATTAAAAATACATATGCAAAAACACATTAGAAATAAAAAATAAAAATACATATGTAAAAAAACATTAGAAATAAAAATTAAAAATACATATGTAAAATAACATTAGAAATAAAAAAATAAAAATACATATGTAAAATAACATTATAAATAAAAAAAATACATATGTAAAATAACATTAGAAATAAAAAAAAATAAAAATACATATGTAAAATAACATTAGAAATAAAAAAATAAAAATACATATGTAAAATAACATTAGAAATAAAAATTAAAAATACATATGTAAAATAACATTAGAAATAAAAAATAAAAAATACATATGTAAAATAACATTAGAAATAAAAAATAAAAATACATATGTAAAATAACATTAGAAATGATAAATTAAGAATACATATGTAAAATAACATTAGAAATAAAAAATAAAAAATACATATGTAAAATAACATTAGAAATAAAAATAAAAAATACATATGTAAAATAACATAAGAAATAAAAAGAATTAAAATATATATATGTGAAATCACATTAGAAATAAAAATTAAAAATACATATGTAAAATAACATTAGAAATAAAAAATAAAAAATACATATGTAAAATAACATTAGAAATAAAAAATAAAAAATACATATGTAAAATAACATTAGAAATAAAAATAAAAAATACATATGTAAAATAACATTAGAAATAAAAAGAATTAAAATATATATATGTGAAATCACATTAGAAATAAAAATTAAAAATACATATGTAAAATAACATTAAAAAAAATAAATAAAAAATACATATGTAAAATAACATTAGAAATAAAAAATAAAAATACATGTGTAAAATAACATTAGAAATAAAAATTAAAAATACATATGTAAAATACCATTAGAAATAAAAATTAAAAATACATATGTAAAATAACATTAGAAATAAAAAATTAAAAATACATATGTAAAATAACATTAGAAATAAAAATTAAAAATACATATGTAAAATAACATTAGAAATAAAAATAAAAAATACATATGTAAAATAACATTAGAAATAAAAAATTAAAAATACATATGTAAAATAACATTAGAAATAAAAAATTAAAAATACATATGTAAAATAACATTAGAAATAAAAATTAAAAATACATATGTAAAATAACATTAGAAATAAAAATTAAAAATACATATGTAAAATAACATTAGAAATAAAAATAAAAAATACATATGTAAAATAACATTAGAAATAAAAATTAAAAATACATATGTAAAATAACATTAGAAATAAAAAATAAAAATACATATGTAAAATAACATTAGAAATAAAAAAAATAAAAATACATATGCAAAAACACATTAGAAATGAAAAATAAAAATACATATGTAAAATAACATTAGAAATAAAAATAAAAAATACATATGTAAAATAACATTAGAAATAAAAAAATAAAAATACATATGTAAAATAACGTAAAAATAAAAATAAAAATACATATGTAAAATAACATTAGAAATAAAAAAAAATAAAAATACATATGTAAAATAACATTAGAAATAAAAAAATAAAAATACATATGTAAAATAACATTAGAAATAAAAATTAAAAATACATATGTAAAATAACATTAGAAATAAAAAATAAAAATACATATGTAAATATCATTAGAAATAAAAAATAAAAATCATATATGTAAAATAACATTAGAAATAAAAAAATAAAAATACATATGTAAAATAACATTAGAAATAAAATATAAAAAATACATATGTAAAATTACATTAGAAATAAAAATAAAAAATACATATGTAAAATAACATTAGAAATAAAAAATAAAAATACATATGTAAAATAACATTAGAAATAAAAATTAAAAATACATATGTAAAGTAACATTAGAAATAAAAAAAATAAAAATACATATGTAAAATAACATTAGAAATAAAAATAAAAAATACATATGTAAAATAGCATTAGAAATAAAAAAAATAAAAATACATTTGTAAAATAACATTAGAAATAAAAAAAAAATACATATGTAAAATAACATTAGAAATAAAAAAAATAAAAATACATATGTAAAATAATATTAGAAAAAAAAATAAAAATACATATGTAAAATAACATTAGAAATAAAAAATAAAAAATACATATGTAAAATAACATTAGAAATAAAAAAAATAAAAATACATATGTAAAATAACATTAGAAATAAAAAATAAAAAATACATATGTAAAATAACATTAGAAATAAAAAATAAAAATACATATGTAAAATAACATTAGAAATAAAAAATAAAAAATACATATGTAAAATAACATTAGAAATAAAAATTAAAAATACATATGTAAAATAACATTATAAATAAAAAAAAATACATATGTAAAATAGCATTAGAAATAAAAAAAAATAAAAATACATATGTAAAATAACATTAGCAATAAAAAATAAAAATACATATGTAAAATAACATTAGAAATAAAAATGAAAATACATATGTAAAATAACATTAGAAATAAAAAAAAATAAAAATACATATGTAAAATAACATTAGAAATAAAAAAATAAAAATACATATGTAACATAACATTAGAAATAAAAATAAAGAATACATATGTAAAATAACATTAGAAATAAAAAATAAAAATACATATGTAAAATAACATTAGAAATAAAAAAAATAAAAATACATAGGTAAAATAACATTAGAAATAAAAAATAAAAATACATATGTAAAATAACATTAGAAATAAAAAATACATATGTAAAATAACATTAGAAATAAAAAATAAAAATACATAGATAAAATAACATTAGAAATAAAAAAATAAAAATACATATGTAAAATAACATTAGAAATAAAAAATAAAAAATACATATGTAAAATAACATTAGAAATAAAAAAAATAAAAATACATATGTAAAATAACATTAGAAATAAAAATAAAAATACATATGTAAAATAACATTAGAAATAAAAATAAAAAATACATATGTAAAATAACATTAGAAATAAAAAAATAAAAATACATATGTAAAATAACATTAGAAATAAAAATTAAAAATACATATGTAAAATAACATTAGAAATAAAAAAAAATAAAAATACGTATGTAAAATAACATTAGAAATAAAAAAAAAAAAATACATATGTAAAATAACATTAGAAATAAAAATAAAAAATACATATGTAAAATAACATTAGAAAAAAAAACTAAATAAAAAATTGATATGTAAACTAACATAAGAAATAAAAAATATAAATACATATGTTAAATAAGATTAGAACAAAAAATAAAAATAAAAAATACCTATGTAAAATAACATTAGAAAAAAATACATATGTAAAATAACATTAGAAATAAAAATAAAAAATAAAAATACATATGTTAAATAACATTTGAAGTAAAAAAGACTGTAGTGAAATCGTTTAGAAATTTCAAGTTAAAATATTGGACAAAAAATATTCGGGAAATTTTAATCAAAAATTTTTGTATTGCTGATGTAATTTTGAAGGCAATACGTCCTTTTTATTATCGGGTTACGACTCATCCAGGCAAAAACCACTCGAGGATTATTGTTTATGAGATAGAAATGTTTGTCAATGAGACAAAAATTATTGTTAATGGAACGAAAATTATTGTTAATGAGATGGAATTACTTATTAATGAGATGGAAATGATTGTCAGTTGAAAGACGAGGGACACTATGGGAGTACTGACATTAATCGATTGCAGAAACTGATTTTACTTATGAAAAAATAATTTAATTATATTAGATTTGACAATGTCCATGTTGTAGTCAGCTGGAAAGCAGTATCGTGATAATGTGTTTCATGGGCGGAAAGCTAATGCAAATAGTCTCTAATAATGGAAGTTCCACCTGACATCAAGCACATGGAAGGAGAAAGGCGAATATATTTTCGTAGTAATCACAATGAAAAAAATGCTTTCATTTTTTCATTCCTTGTGTCTGACGTTCGGCTGAACTTCAATTAATAGAGATTTTTACAATGGCTTTCCGACCCTGGAACACCATGAGTTCTTGCTTTGAATGTCTCACGAGAACTGAAGATTAGAGCTCAGTCTAGCACCTTTCATGGATAGAGTAAAATAGATTAGAGAGAACGAGAAAGAGGAAGAGAGAAAGAGAGAGAGAGAGAGAGAGAGAGAGAGAGAGAGAGAGAGAGAGAGAGAGAGAGAGTAACAATATCTTTTTTGTAAGAAAAGGGATTGTATGGACGAGAATAAATCACCCCAAAACATTCGAAGTCGATTTTATTCGCTGTCAAGATATTTTAGTCAATGGTCAATGGTCGAAGGCACGGAAACGCAGGTCAATTTTAGCAATAAATTCAGTTCTGTTCATCGTAGAGACTCATTATTTGACTCCTGACATGAAGTTTCGCATTATATGTTTTTCCCCCATAGAAGTCATCACTTATCAAGGTCCAGAGGCCACTCGATGTTAAGGGTAAATGAATGTTCAGTAATCAATGAGACAATATCGTTGTAATCGTTTGTAGTAAAAATTTGGTGAATTGGATTACTTAAGGAGACGGTTCAACAAGAATTTGTTTATGTTGGACTTGAATATGACCAAATTGTAGTTAGCTGGAAAGCAGGAAAACGGAAGGGAGTTCCACAGGCGTGCAAGTTCGAAGAAAGAAACATTGTTTATGGAATCTACGTTTAGGTTTAGGTACGGATAAAGAGCGAGGGAAATTAGTCATAATGGTTTCAGGTAGATGAGTGTTTCTCGTGAAAATTTGGCGAGGGAGGGGCATATATTGGAACTCAGACAAGCACTTGCCGTCAAAATAACGATAAAGCAGACACAGGCTCGCAACGTCTCTTCTGTGGGAAAGAGGTTGCAGGGAAGAGAAAAGTCTGTTTTGAACCTGTCAGCTCCTGCCCAGATGTGGCAACAGTTCTCATTGGAGGTACCTGGCTTTTATATTATGTAGAGAATTGCACCAGAAGTGAGATATCTACTGGAGCGGTAGAAGGATACGATCAATTTTCCAGCGACCTTCAGATCAGAAGTAAAGGTCAGGCCCAGAAGCTTGTCAAAACTTGGAACCTCCCCAAAACGAGAGCCATTCATGTGAATTGATCCCAGATGGGGGTCAGAGCGCTGATAATGAATAGAAGCCTGGTTTTAGATGTATTAAAAATAACCAGCCACCTCTTTCTCCATTGTACCACGTGCTCAAGACCAGAGGAGAGAGAATCAGAGAGAACTTAGTCATGTGAGCTTGTTTGTAAATTGACCTTGAAGTCTAGGGTTAATATCAAAACTGTGATTAGGGACATAAGGCTATTTGACAACAGTAACTAGCATCTCAAATCTCAGCTTGATCAGATAAATAGTTCCTGCGTTATCAACAGTTCCAGGGTATAAAATCGGATTACTTCATACTTCATATGGACATCATAGAAATTCCTGCACACGTACAAAGAAATAAAGGCGTTTGGAAAAATCCTGCTGTTATAAAACAGAGGATAAATTTAACGAATTTGTTTTCATTTAATTATTTTACATTTTATTATTAATGAAATAATTCAAATACTTAAAACTTTCTTTACATATATTTTTCAAACAGATATTTATTGATTTATTTGTGGACTTTTCTCCTCATCTTTGTATTTGTTGTTTAAAAAAACTATGAAGATGAGGATAACAGTCCGAAAATAAATAAATATACAAATTGCACATCTCAAAGAATTCCAATAATTCAATAAGGTATTATTTAATGATTTTTTTATGAAATGAAGAAAATCCAAAAATTCAATAAGGTATTATTTAATAATACATTTTTTTATGAAATGAAGAAAATCCAAAAATTCAATAAGGTATTATTTAATAATAAATTTTTTTATGAAATGAAGAAAATCCAAAAATTTAATTACTTTACCATGACCTATACTTTAGTTATTTTATGGATATTTTCGTTATTTTATAAATAATTAATCCTAGTGGCCCTAGATAGAATAATTGAAACTTATTTTAATATTAGTACATCGATTTCTATAACACGCAAAGAAACATTGTCTTTTACATATCAGATGTACACAGCAAATGATGTATCAGGATTTTGTATATCCAAAGGGAAACAAAGAATTAATGATGATCATTAAAGAAATGAAGACAAATATGGAAATGCAACATGTAAACTTTCTGATGGTCATTAAAACATATTCGTAAGATTCCAACTGTGACTCACCATACTGTACCAAAAAGAAGTTATTTATTGAAGCGTAAACAATAACTTAACCCAACGGGAAAACAATGTGTCGTAATGATGAACCAACTAACAAGGGCAGATTTCTTTTTGTGTGCCAAACATGTTCATAGGAAAAACACCGAGTTTTCCTCTTTATGCTTCTTTTTTTTTTCAAATTTAATTAGACAACAAAAGTGATATATTTTGTAGAAGATTGTCCTCTCCCAAACACTTCCGGCACCTCCGAAATATACAAAATGCGGATTGTGATAAAAAGGAGTTTTGTACTTACATTTACCACAGAGAATGGAACCCATTTATGACATTAAGTATTTGTATAAAAAGGTCGTTATACTCATATTTCTTCACACACATAAACGCACACATAGGTGTCAACATTTCCGCGAGACGTTCCACGGTAGCGTTTGTTCTGAATTTTGTATAGCGAGAAATTCGAACTGTAGTAATTAAACGTTTTTTTTTTTTACTTACTCCGGTGGCTGGAACCCATTTATATCATTACATATTTGCTTATAAAAGATCGTTTCCCATGTATCTCTGCCTTCACACAGATAGTGATCCACCATCCAACGTTTCGTACGGGAGAAGTGAGCATTTCATTGATTAGAACGTAGCGTTCTGATCTCTAGCCATAATCCTAGACAGGCTCACAAAAAGGATCAGTGCACATAACTACCAAAGCTATTCTTTTTGTAAAACGCGTTTTTATATTAGTGGAGTAGCTCTATTAAAAAGATCTTAACAATGAATAGGCTAACAAAATAGGCATGTTTATTCATATATAATAATAAACAGTGGCGATAAGATAGGAGAAGTACTTAGTAAACAAAACAATTAGATAAATTACCGAATTAATAGGTTTTCAACATTTATCCATTAAATGATATAAGTTGTTTTATGGTTTTATTTCAACTTTTATGTGAGTTTAATAACCCCAAGAAAATCAGCATTTATTTTCGTTACTTGAGAAGATAAGCCCCGCAAGTTTTATTTCAACTTAAACATTGTCTTGTAAAACTGAGAACACATAGAAAAATATCACCGGAACCATTTTTAATTTTAATTGCTAACAGCGGCAAGAATCGTTATCTTGCAGTAGCATGAATCTTAGCTTGGATAGGGATAGACATGATTTTATAAAATGTAATAAGGTCCACAATGGTTGTCAATGTTTTGTGTCAGTGTGTATATGTGTGCGACAGTGTGAACATCTAAGGTTAGTGTGTACTTTGCTTATAAGTGTGTGTATACGCGAGTGAATTCAGTGCATATTGTGTTTACTGCCCTTGTCAAAATGTGTATGCGAAATACGTTATATTTTAGTTCAGTTCAAATATGTTTGGCTTTTACAATAATCCCTTTAAGGGATTATTAACTTTATTAGTCATTTGATTTTTCAATTTTTATCGAAATTTTATACAAAAATTCACACTTGGATTCCAGACTTCTATTTCATTAATTGATTCTTTTATCTGTTTTTCTATTGAATTTTTATTTTTAGCAAAAAATTATATATATATATATATATATATATATATATATATATATATATATATATATATATATATATATATATATATATATTTTGTAATTTATAAAATATATATGGCGATTAAGCTACACTGAATATTCGGCGTTTCATCCACTCTAGGATTCGTCAGGCGTATGCGCGAATTCTGTGGTTGTTTCTCGTTTTTATATGGTTCTCTTCTGTTGAGGATTTTAGTTAGCCAATCAGCTTTCTAGTATCCACCGTGTCCCTCCCTATCAGCCAATGGGCATGCATTTTATCGAACAAAGGATCTGTTTTAGAACTATGTTAGTGGTTTAAGGCAGACATTTTCCTTTTTTTTTTAATATATAGATATACATTTGTTAGGAGTCTTGAACCCAACCCTTTATTATTATTACGGGGGCACCGTGTTCGGACTCCAGCTAGGCTCTTGGACATAGTTGCTGATTCTCTGTTTTGAATGTTAGTTTTTCACTGCCTTCGTTCAGGATTGAACTCAGCATCTTTGGGTAACTGTAAACTTTTATACAACGTCTAGGACCACTCGGCCATATGTCACTAGGAAACAGAGAATCAGCAACTATGTCCCAGAGCCTAGCTGGAGTCCGAACACGGTACCCCCGTAATAATAATAAAGGGTTGGGTTCGAGACTCCTAACAAACGGTTCCCCAGTTCGATACAGAACACCTGATGAAGGCCGGAGGGCAAAACGGCCGAAACGTTGTGACAATAACAACCAAGATGAAGAAGTCGGTCCGACAATCTCAATCAATGAAAACACCTCATCTCAAAAATACAGACAATTACTATATAGATATACATATGTGTACATACATATATGCACATATATATGCATATATATATATACATACATATATGTGTGATCGTTTATGCATATTCATGTTTATTTAATTTATTTATTTGTTTATTTTCTATTGTTTTTGTTAGTTTTAAAGCTATTTTGTATCGCTATCCTATAGTAAGTTTTATTTTGTGAACACAGTTATTTGCTATTTCTCTTCTACAGTTTAATAGATTTTGGGGTTCTTTAAAGTACAGGATAGCAAATTTTTCATAAAGGCATAATTTATATGGGTCGTCTAAATGCCTACACGTGGTAGCTTGTCTTATTATTTTCCATTCGACTACCGGCGAATGTCCGCTTTCTTTGAGTTCCCAGTATTTATTCGCTAGTGTTGTTTTTATACGGTGTTTTTTATTGTTGAATGTACTTTTGTGGTCATAGTATCGGGTTTTGAAATCTAAGGAAGTCATGCCTACGTAATATTTCTTGTTATTCGGGTTTTCTTTCGCAAATATTGTTGCCTGGTAAACTACGCTTTTTATTAGACATTTATTTTGAACTGGGCAAAGTGTGCGGTGTCTACAGTTGCATTTATCTTATTCGTTATTAGTATTTTTATTTATGGTTTGGTTATTCTTGTCCGGGGTTGGTTTGTTAATATTATTATTATTATTATTATTATTATTATTATTATTATTATTATTATTATTATTATTGGCTCACATGGAGCTTTCACACACGTCAACAGACGATCTGATTGGAAACCTGTGGTGTTCTCTGGAAGCTGAGTGACAACAAGTCTCCCCAGACGTCCAGCCCTCTCCGCCTCCTTCGATAGCATTTGCAAATGAATTTGATCATCGCAACAGCCGCTTACCATTGATTTCTCGCTGGTAGTGGCCATTGGTTTATACTGGAATGAAACAATGGGGGAATGCATGATGGGGGGTGTAGAACTTGTAAATATGCAGTTTCGGTGTTCTTCATTCCCTGTAACGCTTATTCGTTATATTGTCTTGTATTATTCTCCGCATTCAAGGGTTTTCCTTAATATTTCAGTCGTTTTCATTATCGTTAGTCGTTGTACTTTTGCAGTTATTCCTCTGATTCCAATTTCTGACATTCTTTTTTCGAAGTTTTTCGGGATTGTTCCTAGTGCTCCTACTATTATCGGTACTATTTGGACTTTCTTCATCATCCAAATCCCTTTTAACTCTCTGGCTAGCTCTGTGTATTTGCTTCGTTTCTCCTTTTCTTTCATATTCACCCTGTGATCAGCTGGGACTGCAAAGTCCACGATTTGACAGGATTTTTCTTTCTTGTTAATTATTACGACATCTGGTCTTCTTGCTTGGATGGGTTTGTCCGTCTGCATGTCCATGTCCCATAGGATTTTGTGGTTCTCGTTTTCGAGTGCTGTTGCAGGTTTATGCTTGTACCATTTGTCTGTCCGCTCAAAATGCAGTCGTTTACACAATTCCCAGTGTACCACCCTCCCCACTTGGTCATGCCTGTTTTTGTATTCCTTTTGGGTAAGTTTGCTGCATTCGCTTTATTATTATTATTATTATTATTATTATTATTATTATTATTATTATTATTATTATTATTATTATTATTTCTGCTAGTGTTGGTTTTATTTTTGTCATGGTGTCTACTTTTTTTTGTTTATTTTGTTGTTGTTTATATTGTTTTTATTTAGTATGTTGTTATTATGTGCTTTAATTATCATCTCTAAATTTTCGCAACAACTGTAGGATAACTTTAAGGTATTTTTATTGAAGATTTTGTGTAAGGGGTTGGTTGAGGGAAAGTGTTTTCCAATAAGATCTAGAAATTTCTTGCCAAGTTTTGTTTTTAACATTTGATTGTATGGGGCCGTATACCAAATTATAGTTCTTTTTCTTCTATTTTAAATTTTATTATAGTTATTGGTGTTTTGTTGTTTATATTTGATATCGATATTTTTGTATCCACTAGTTTTTAGGGCTGTTTCGTAGATATTGGTTGACGTGTTAAATGCATTTTCATCGCTTGAGTTAATACTGAGTCTACTTACGATCGAGTTAGGAATGTGTTTTATAATTGATGGTGGGTGATTGGACTTAGGGTTTACGTAAATTGGAGTAGCGTTATCTTTTAAGTATGGTTCATATGTGTTTTTATCTAAGTTTAACGTGACGTCCAGGAAGTTTGTTATTTTTATGTTAGCTGATACGTCTGCTTTTAGGCCTAATTTTTTCATTTCCTTTTGTATGATTTTCTTAAAGTTTTCTCCCTTGACTTTGTTGGAGTTTTTTTTATTATAGCTAGTCCGTCATCTCTATATAGGCCGATATCCGTAGTATCGAATATGTTTGTGAGGGTATATAGAATGAATAATCCCACAAGATCTGATGCCTCTGCAGAATCTCTGGCATCCATCGCTAAATCAAATGAATTTTTCATTTTAGTTTTTATCCATTGGTTATTGTTATTTATTAGAACTGATTTTCTACATTTTTTAATGATGTTGATTTCTTCCAAGGATATATCAGTGTATGCTTCGGCAAATTCTAGGGCAATGTTAAAAAGTTCTTCGGATATCGAGGGATAAAAGTCTATGATGTCAAACTGTATAAACGTACATTTATCTTTGTTTTCTATATTTTTAAACCAGGTGATTGCTTCGGTAGTATTTGCCCACTGGTTTAGTTCTAGGTCTTGTTTGATTTGTTTGTTTACTCTAGAAAGTATAGTTTTGCTAATTCTACCTATTTCTGGTTTAATTGGGTTTATCAGGCGGGTACTGGGATTATTATTAAAGTCCCATTTGTGGTCTTTAAGCAGAATGTATGCCTCTCTAGGTTTCAATTTGCCAACTTTATCGCTAATTTTTAATTTATCGGTAATTTATTTACTTTCAGTATTTATTATATCTATGTAGTCGCATTCATTTGTGTCTAGATTTTTGTAGTTTTTTGTAATGTTTTCTGCGATTAGTTTGTTATATTCTTGTTTATCTATTTTATAAAAGTTTCTGGTTTTATCTGCTTTTACAAAGATTTTATTAGAGTTGTTTATGTTTCTAACGATTTTGTGTAGTTTCCGTTGGAAACTGTTAGGTTGATTGTGAAATTCTAAGTTTTTAATTACGTTTAAAAGGTCATTTTCAAAGTTTATCAAAAGGTCTACTGTGTTCCCATTTTTAAGGGTTTTAAAACCATAGGATTCTTTTTCGTTTACGTTTTCATTTTTAAGGAAGAAATTTGCTCGCCATCGCATTCGGCGTATTAGTTCATCTGTTTTTTTGAAAAAAGAAAAATGTCTGCCTTAAACCACTAACATAGTTCTAAAACAGATCCTTTGTTCGATAAAATGCATGCCCATTGGCTGATAGGAAGGGGCGCGGTGGATACTAGAAAGCTGATTGGCTAACTAAATTCCTCAACAGAAGAGGACCATATAAAAACGAGAAACAACCACAGAATTCGCGCATACGCCTGACGAATCCCAGAGTGGATGAAACACCGAATATTCAGTGTAGCTTAATCGCCATATATATTTTATAAATTACTAACTAGCTCTACCTACGTATTGAACACTTTTAAAGTAAATACTTAAAGTTTACGCATAAATCTATACTTTCGTATATTAATTTTATGTGAGTAAATGAAGTAAATATACATACATATATATATATATATATATATATATATATATATATATATATATATATATATATATATATATATATTCAGCATTATGCTAACCAGTGGTGCATTTTTTTTTACCAATGTTTATACTCTGACGAAAAGAACTTATAATCGAAAATCCATGGGTTAAAAATTTTCATTATTATAATTCATTCTTTAAATTTTTGATGAACTAATAAATATTGTTATCTCTTCCATATTACTTTTAATCATCATTTTTTCCTATTTTTAAATTGCTCTGTCTAGTATATTGGGCTTTTTATTATCTTTATAAGTTTTAAGGTAATATTTATATTATATGACTTTAAACTTTTTAAAAATTATTCTGTTGTTTGCTTTTGGAAGAGCTTTCTTGTCCGTATAGGTTTGCCTTTCAATTGAAAATTTATTTTTCAAATGTTTATCCCATTGAAACGCACTGTAACACAAAAACGCACACGGTGCTAGACGGATGAAACGTGTGTCCTGAATTTTTTTTAAACAAAACAATTCTTCTTCCACATAGAACTTCCTTTGGTCCTTTACATTCTCATTCATAGCCAACATCTCATTTTGCATTGTCTTGAAATGTTGTTAATAAAAACTAATTGTACGGGAGATTTTGTCACTCTGTCTTTTGATAAATGCATATCTTTAATATCATCACAGTGGAAAGCTTGACTACTAACAATACTTGAGTTAGTCATGCGCAGACACATGCGCAGACGCATTTAGACGTGCTATGCAAATGGGTTTAAAGAAATTAACATTTTCAGATAGAAAAGAAAAGAGAAATAAGTTCATTTTGAATAAGACGGTTATTGAGTGCACTGTAAAATGGTTTTTGCCTTCTTTGTATTAACAGGCAGCGAACAGAGTACACGTCTTCGAATGCATGGGATTTGCTTGCATGATTTTGTGGCAATAAAAATAAAAGCTAGCTTTATAAAGAATATAAAAAATATATAAAAAATAAAAGCTAACTTTGTAAAAAATGAAACTAAGAATACTTACAGAAATATAAAACTAATCCTAAGCCGTTTTAATACAAATCTGTATATATGTATGTATATATATATATATATATATATATATATATATATATATATATATATATATATATATATATATATATATACAGCAATTTGCGAACCAGAGTTACAAAATATTTTATTAACTAGCAGAAAAACCTTCCGTTGCCAAGGACTGAATAAGGAAGCCTATATCCTATTAAACCAATCCATACCACTATCTATAGAATATTTCTCTTACTCTGTCTGTCTGTTTGTCTGTCTGTTCCGCTTTTTCTCGGAAACTACTTGACAATCTGTAGTACTTACCAACACAACAAACGTCCTCGTGTTTGTGCCTTGTATAGGCATGCGCGACAACAAAACTTGGGTTTTTATAAGCGGAAGTCTCGAGGTTGTCAGGAATCTACAGGCGCATGCGCAAGAGAAGGGATTGAGATAGTGGTATAAAGGCAGGTCGAGTGAGAAGGTTGTTGTTGTTGTTGTTGTCATTGGACGTTACAGTGACGCGTGCGTTAGCAGGTGATTAAGAGGCGGTTTATTTTTGTTGTCATTGGACGTTACAGTGACGCGTGCGTTAGCAGGTGATTAAGAGGTGGTTTATTTTTTGTGTCAAGTCGCGCACCTCGGTGAAGGTCATATAAATCGTTCACCTCGATTGAAATTTTGTATGGGCTTTTATTATGATAAGGTGCAACGAACTATCTGTTTAATACAAAGTTAGGAATTGATAAGGAATAGTCACCACATTACCAATTTACTCTAGAAGTTTATTTTCGGAAACCACTGAGTTAATCTGGCTGAAATTTTGTATGGACTTTTGTGATGATAAGGTGCATGATGATATCTATTCGATTCACAGTGAAAGATTAATGGTATCGAATGCACAAATAAGCATAAATTTAACCATATTTCGGATGGATTGATGCATTTTCTACAAATATATTAATATCAATCTCACATAAAGTCAATAGACTCTAACTTTCACCTCTTTTTAACGCGCAAAAAGTCTGCTTTTACATTATTCTTATATTTTGCATAACATTAAGTTTTTTGAAGTGGAGCCTAAGATATATACTCGGGATTAATTGGGTCGGAGGAATATGACGTATATTAAAAAAAAAAAAAAAGCGGTTTCACACCATCGAGCGACATCCAGTATTTCCAGAGAATAAATGCAAATTCTTATGTATGTTTGTAAGATATAGATATACGAGATGAACAAAGTCGTGTTAGAACACTAAACAATCATGGCCGTCAGTGACTGCCAGTTGTAAATGTAGCCAGTACCCGCCAGTCCCGCAAGTAATCGCCCCAAATCGACACTAATCGCCAGTACCCACCAACGCTGAAAATGACAGCTGCCACTGCCAGACAATACCCGATAGTGGAAGCCAGGTAATTTCATTTTGACCATGGTCACCAATGCTAGCTATTTTCCAGGGCTGACAACCACAGTTTAATTTGTTTTCAGGGGAGGATCTTACAGAATCTGTTTTGGCTTTGTGTCATACTTCCGCAAGGCAACGCCAATACACGGGTCCTTATGTAAATCTCACAAATATAACGAAAACATTTAGATAAATTAATGAAAAATGATTTTATTTGCATACATTTGTTTCGGCCTACCTTCATGATATATATAATTCGCAAAATGCGCAATTTTCTTGAAGAGAATATCATCAGTGCCCATGAAGGGCTTACCCTCCATGCCGGTAAAAACAGAAATGCAATTTCAACTGAAATTTATTTATTTTTTTTTTATATATATATTATTTCCATATAATATTTTATTTTTATACATTCTTCCGTTCATATGACTCAATAAGTCTGCTAACATTTAGTTTACATTCAAATTTTTTATGCAAAATACGTTAATCCATCTGGCGTGATTATATTTAATCGTTAATCCTCGATGAAAATAACCGTTCAAAATTCACTGAAACAAATAATGTTTGGATCTTTTTTCTTTTCTCTAGAGTTTATTCCTTCATTTTAACTCTTTTATCGTGTTTCTTATTCGGAGTTCTTCGTAATAGCGTGTTTATAATCATCACGTGCCTATCCCACTTCCGGTTAGGAATTGTAAGCAAATATTATTTAAGTTAATATTTTTATTCATTATCATGTTCATAATGATTTAATAATTATAATGGACTTTTAAAATCTCAGTTCATATAGTATTATCATCTTTTATTTATTTATTTATTTTTGCAATTTTCATCACAATGAAGTATTTATTCATAGCATTTATAATCTCCCTTCTCATATAATCCTAACAGAAAATAAATGTATACTTTCCAAAATCTTATCACCCTAACAATTGCTGAGGTTTTAAAAATATTAAAAATATTTCATTAGAGCTCTAGTTTTAAACTATTGATCGATTGCGAAAAAAAAAAACGTTATAATAAAATTATATCTAAAAAATCTTAAATATAAATATACATAAATATCTGACAATATCAGCTCTCTATCCCATTCTGAATAACAAAGTATAACCGAAAACACAAAAAACATGGTTAATTGGATATCTTTGTTTAACTGCATATCAACCATTTTTGTGCTGTTTAATGCCGAATCTAGTAATTAAAAAAAAACAAAACTTTTTATCTTTCAAGTTTTTATATTTTCAAATATTTATTTATAATATTTGTTTTGCAGAAAAAATTCTTGAATTTTACTTTACAAAAACATGATTAAGTTTTGTAAAGGAAAAATACAATAACATCAACGTTTGCATGTTTAATCAGAAAGTCAGTATCTTTAGCACCAGATGCCTTAACAGCTATTACCAATCCGGTGGAAGTGGGGCTCGGTACAATCGTAACCAAGGGACTACTCCACATTCCTCATCGTCTCCAAATGAGATCCCACCGTTTCATAGTTTTCAAATCAAAGCTTTCTTGGCGGGGAATATTCGTCTAAGTTCATTTATTAAAGGAATTAGATAGAAGGTATTTCACTGTATAAACAAACGAGATAACAATAAAATAACAATGATATAAACCGTAACCAGATTATGAAATGAATAGACATCAACACATTAAAGGATTTTATACGGACTTAAATCACACTGCATTAAAATGCTTGAAAACTAAAAAAAATATGATGAATCTGCTAAGAAACATATATATATATATAGGGTAGTCCCCCAAAAAACGGGCCACAACTCTAATTAGCTCCCGTTTCTTAGTGTTTTGTCCGAATGAAATGAACCTTTGGTCATAACTAGTTTATTATATTCAAAATATCACATCAAAACACCAGGGTCTTCGGCCTTTTTCTTTCTCCGTTCTACAGCATATGTTCTAGATGGCCTCCATTTAGCTTTTGTTTTTTGGGGGTCACCCTGTATATATATATATATATATATATATATATATATATATATACTAGCATGGGTGCCCGGCGTGGCCCGGGTGTTCGGAGGTGTGTGTTGAGCAAAAAAAAAAAAAAAAAAAAGGTAGTAGGAAGGTAGGCTCGAATCTGTACCGCGAAGGAGGAGAAGTGACCTAGGTTTAAATTAAAGCTAGACAATCGAGGGGATGACTTCCGAAAATATCGGCGAAAAAAGCGACCCCTCCCTGTAAAATAATGCCCAGTTGAGGGTGAAGAAATTAATGTTTTTAGCCAATTTTTCGGTATTTGCCGTCTGAAAGGTCGAGCTTCAAAATGATACATCTTGGAAAAATCCGTCGCCTCTGTCGAAAGTTTTAGGCAGACATGCAAACATACATACATACATTTATATATTGGGAGCTCAAATGTTCGACCCAAATCGATTAAAACGCTTGCCCTATCTCTGAATATCCTTTATGTCAAATTTCAAATGTTTAGACCAGAAATTGTCTGAGTAATTTGGTAGAGACAGCAGAGGTCAATTTTTTTTTTTTTAACTTTGACCCCTATTATGATCGCTTAACATTTATTGTTTTGGACTCAAATAAAGTTATTAAGTTCAAGGAAGCTATATCTAAAATTTCAAGTGTTTAGACCCAAAATTGTCGGAGGGGTTTGATAGAGTTATCAAATCGTTGAACTTTGAGCCCTTCACAACCAAATTTCTGGCCGAAAACGGATTACAAAGATTTTCCCAAATCTCAGTGCCCTGTATATAAAATTTCGAGTCCGTAGACTGAAAATTGACAGAGTTATTGCGTAGGGAACTGTACACAGACAGGCACACGGACACACTCAGAGACAGACAGACACTTTTACTTTTATATATATATATATATATATTTTCTACTAAATACTTTATTTTCTACTAAATGTAGACAATTAGAAATGGTTAGAAGAAAAACAAAACTTAACCTATTTTAAGAATTGGGCCTTAAACAATAACGATAAAAAGAAATGCATTTTTAGGACATCATCACAAATCTAAATAAAAAATACACACAAAAAATTAAAATTTAAATACTAATAAATGATTTATCTAATAGAATTTCGAAACTATTTATTAATTGTGGTTAAATAGTCAAGAATTAACTATTCTACACTTTCCAAATAACAATTTCCGGAGTTTAATTCGACACACTGCTGTCAAAACTCACAACACCACAACTCAGAATTCCAAATCTTGCTAGTCCAAAACTCATAACTTTGCTATTAAAACTTGCTACTCCAACATTTAACATCCAACCCCAAACTGCCGCAGTTTCTGAAAAATCAACCTTTTTATTCAAAACCGGAAACATTTCACCTGCATATAAAGTGATGAGATCGTAAGTATATAAAGAGAATCTTGTGCCATTTTTGTTTTCTTTTGTTTTTGTTCGCCAACGGGAACGATACACACGAAGCTCGAGCTACAGTGAAATTATAAAGTATACGAGTGATGATTGTTTTTAAACACCCCCTCCCCCCCCACACACACACACATACACACACACACACACACACCTAATTATAACTTATCATTAAAAAACGGGGGCTGGGCATGAATCTCAAAGACCATATGTTGGGGCAACACCACATATAAGACCATTGCTCTTGTAGCAATCAGTTATTGGTCAATGTAGGGATAACCCTTCATACCAATTGTTACTATCCAGCTTCCTTTACTCCCCAGGGAGCTGGTTCCCATTCCCCAATCTCTCCACATTAAAAAGTTTCCTTTGGGGAAGCAAATAAATCTGGTCAGTTTCGCATCCAGATCATATGCTTTCTTTGCAAATAAAAGGCGAACCCTCGTCTTTAACCAAACAACCCGTGTCTGTCATTCTTCTTTGTCTTTTTTGCTGTTTACTTTTTGCCCGTGTCTACCTTGTTAGTTGTTGGGTCGATTGTCTCCGGACGATCGGCCCCGCAACAGACCCGAAATCTAGAAAAATCGTAAATTTAAATGTGATTATTCAGTTCGAAATAAACTGCATATTGAGTACAAGGTTAGAAAGAACTACTACGTGCGTATCTGTATTTTTTAAAATAAACAAACATTTATTTATTTAAAATTTCATATTTTCGGCTTATAAAGCCTTCATCAGGAATTTTCTTTTTAAACAATATATTTCTTTTTCTTTTTTTTTTTCTTACGTGCCATGTTGTTTGGCAGAGTTTGTTTGTCGAAGATAGAGATTGTGCATTGTCAGTCCAGTGGTAAGAGCTGTTAATACGCAAATGGGTAGTTTAGTAGTAATCCACTTTTTAGGAGCACCGAGAAAACGGAATTAAAAATATAAGGTTAAAAAGAATGACCACGTGCGTATCTGTATTTTTTTTTTTAATAAACAAACATTTATTTAAAAAAATATAGATACGCACTTGGTCTTTCTTTCTAACCATATATTTTGAATTCCTTTTTCTCCGTGCTTCTAAAAAGTGGATTACTACTGCGCGAGCCTTTTCTAGTCTCACACAAAAACACACCTTCACATTTCAAGCTATATTACTTGTCATATACATACGCGCACACAAACATACGCGCCCACGTCCACACACGTACATATATTCACGTGTAGTTTAGTAGTAATCCACTTTTAGGAGCACCGAGAAAACGGAATTAAAAATATAAGGTTAGACAGAACGACCACGTGCGTATCTGTATTTTTTTTTTAAATAAACAAACATTTATTTAAAAAAATATAGATACGCACTTGGTCTTTCTTTCTAACCATATATTTTGAATTCCTTTTTCTCCGTGCTTCTAAAAAGTGGATTACTACTGCGCGAGCCTTTTCTAGTCTCACACAAAAATACACATTCACATTTCAAGCTATATTACTTGTCATATACATACGCGCGCACAAACATACGCGCCCACTACCACACACGTACATATATTCACGTTCGCGTACATACACTCACATTCACGTGTATATACACACACGTTAACGTACACACATGTACTCACACACGCGCACACTAACGCACACATGGACGACGTCACTTCCTTTCAATGGAAATCCACACATGCGCAAAAGACCAGAGGAAACACCTATAAAAGAAAGAGCAACAAGCGGCTCCTCCTTTTTTGGCCCAGCTTTCGAGCTGGTCGGTCTACGGACCGACCACACGTACCTCACACCACTTGCTACTATGTGGGACAAAAAGCTAACAGACCGTACGTACACATTCTCACTCTTTCTCTCTCTATCTACTACTGGTCCCTGAGAACACCTTCGCGTAGCTGACTGCTAACTGACGTGTACCCTCTATCCTTTTCTTTGTCTACACGATGGACTGCCATTTCTCGTTCTATTACATTACTCACATCTTTTCCCACGCGTGAACAAACGATAGGGACCCGAACTTGAGATGGACACACATTTCCTTTTCTTTCTACAACACCAGTCCCGCAACGGACGATGGTTACACCCGCGCGGACATGAACACGTTATATCTAAAACATTCATTCTTTCAACAGTAAATAAACGACACGTTTATCTTATCTACCAACTGAGTTTTTGTTTCCTTCATTTCCATTCGTTTCATTATTTTCTTGTAGCGAGCTAGGGTATTATCATACTCTGGTCCGCAACACTACTAAACTGCATATTGAATGTTTTTTTACGATTCATTGGTGAATATGTGACATACTATGCTAATGTGTGACTAATGGAGTTTCTCATATATATCTGATAAAACATTTAAAATACAATCACGTAAGAAAGAGAAAAGGAACGGTTTTTCTAAAGAGTCACCCTCATAAAGGTCAAAAGGTCACTCGCAGGTAAGGGTTAACGAGTTTATCATGTAGGCGGTGAGACAACTGATGATTGCTAACGATGACTGAAATTGGTCAGAACTAGATTATTTAAGAGGATGACTTAACGAGAATTTGTTTACATTCGACTTGAAAACGACTATTTAAAAGCATAAGGAAACTAAAAAAGGAAGGGATCAGAAAGGACACAAAAAACATAGAATAAAAGAAAGAGTGAAAATATAAAGAAAAGAAAGAAAGAAAAGGAAAAGAAAGAAAGACAAAGTATGAAAAAAAAAAAAACGATAACAAATTAAGGCGAAAGTGGGATGAAATATAGAAAAAACGGAAGACGTAAACAAATGGTCGGAAGAGAAAAACGAAATTAAACAAAGAGGTTCCCTCAGCAAAGAAAGAGTTTCACAAAACTGAAAAAACCGAAGACGTAAACAAATGGTCGGAAGAGAAAAACGAAATTAAACAAAGAGGTTCCCTCAGCAAAGAAAGAGTTTCACAAAACTGAAAAAACTGAAGACGTAAACAAATGGTCGGAAGAGAGAAACGAAATTAAACAAAGAGGTTCCCTCAGCAAAGAAAGAGTTTCACAAAACTGAAAAAACCGAAGACGTAAACAAATGGTCGGAAGAGAAAAACGAAATTAAACAAAGAGGTTCCCTCAGCAAAGAAAGAGTTTCACAAAACTGAAAAAACCGAAGACGTAAACAAATGGTCGGAAGAGAGAAACGAAATTAAACAAAGAGGTTCCCTCAGCAAAGAAAGAGTTTCACAAAACTGAAAAAACCGAAGACGTAAACAAATGGTCGGAAGAGAAAAACGAAATTAAACAAAGAGGTTCCCTCAGCAAAGAAAGAGTTTCACAAAACTGAAAAAACCGAAGACGTAAACAAATGGTCGGAAGAGAGAAACGAAATTAAACAAAGAGGTTCCCTCAGCAAAGAAAGAGTTTCACAAAACTGAACCCCCCCCCCAAAACAAACAAACAAAAAAGCAAAAACAACAAAAAAGAAACAAAGAAAACCAAAAAAAAAAACAACAAAAAACATCAACAAAAAAACAAACAAAAACAACAACAACAACAACTAACAATAGCAATAAACAATCGAAAAACAAAAAATCAGCTGATATTACATTTTTGTCTCAACAGATCGGCAAGATTTCAACTCACACAAATGAGTCATTTATTATTTGTTTATGTCGGGATTTGATGTCATTATTAATTAATGTCATTATTAATTAGTGTCATTATTAATTAGTGTCAAGTCATTTCGATTTTATTCGTTTCTTTTTTATTCTTTTTGCTTCCCACTTTTCAGCTTATTTATGATTAAATCTGTTTGTGTTTTTTCTTTGGGGTGGGGGGAGCTGCGAGTGCGGGGAAAACGGTTTTCGTCAATTTATAAATGTTTCTCTAAAAAGACCTGTTAATCCTTCCGTCAGTTTACTATTGTCTAGCAAGGTTAATAGCAACTCGGGGATAATAAAACTAAATGATCATCAACTAAATGATGAGAAAAGGTATGAGAGTACTAACTTTCCCTAATGGTATGAACTGCGTTTAATATTACGCGGTTTAGGATGCTTTTGACATGGGATTTGAAGGCAAAAACGTTGCTATCAGTAGGGAATATGTCTTGCGGTAAAGTTGTTTAAAATAACATTTTCATCGATAAACGCGCGGATTGAATGGACACATGCGATTTTATTCAAACACTTCAACTTATTTTTTTTTTGTTTTCAATTATTATGAATTTTCGTTATCACAACAACCGCTTACAATTAATTTCTCGCTGGCAGCGACCATTGGTCTTCACTGGAATTTAGGTGGCAATAAGCCTCCCCAAGGTCCCAGTCCTCTTTGGCCTCATCCAACGGAGGTCTGGCTAGGGCTTCCTCTCCTCGGTCTTTCTATCCTCATTGACCCTCTTCGATTATTTAGTGTGGCATGGTTTATGGTGACACACACACACACACACACACACACACACACACACACACACACGGCATTTTTCTTCACTCTAAACATTTTTCCTGTTCTATGGAAAAAAACATTGGCTTTGAAAAAATACTAAATATTTCTGTCGACATATATATATATATTTTCTCGTCTATGAAAAAGACATTTTTTTCGGAAGAAATATTCTAATATTATTCTATTCTAAGAAGAAAAAAGAATTTAAAACTGTATGTTCAACGTTCGTTTGCAAAGTTATTGAAGGAAACGAATTATTGTTTCCTTTCTCCCCATATAAAATACTAAAACCTGATTTATATAAACAGGGTTTTGTTAAATTTCCGTAAATTTTATATTTTACCCATCATACAAAGATGGACGCCTTAGAAAGTACATTGGAACAATTATTAAAACTGCAAATTGAACAACAGCAACTATTAAACACGCAATAACAATTATTTGAATATCAGAAACGTTCAGATGAAAGACAAAAACAACAATAACAAGAACAACTAATAGCGCTAGAGACCTAACAACATGAAAAGTCATAAAAATAATACGTCCACTGAGAATAATACCGTATTTTTACAAGACTTAATAAAGAATGCGATTGGTAATTTCTGTTACGGACCTAAAGAAGGTAAATCATTTTAAGCTTATTTTCGTCGGTATGAAATTTTTTTCAGTATCGACTGCAAACTGTGGTCGGACCAGAAAACGGTTTGTTTAATACTGCGGAAACTACAGACGGTTGAGCATAACAAGTTAGTGAATTTTACTTTCCCACGTAAAACGTCGAATTTATCTTTCGACGAGACAGTGGAATTTCTTACATAACTATTTAGCCCGAAAGTCCTTTTATTCCACAAGCGTTGGTCATGTCTGGGTTTGCAAAAGAATGACGAAGATGATTTCGCAACATACGCAACCATGGTAAATAAATATTGCAACAGATTAAAACTTACAGACCTCAGTACAGATAATGTTAAATGTTTAGTATTTGTACAAGGACAGACATCTGATCCAGATGCGGAAATTAGGAGGCGTGTCCTAACAAAATTAGAAAATTAACCAAACATAACCCTACAAAAGTTAACGGAAGACTGCTAAAAAATAGTAAGTATTCAAAAAGATTCGATAGATATCGAAGCTGGAGTCACACAGATGAAAAAGCAGACAGACAATTTAGAAAACACGTAAAACCAAAACACAGGTTTGGGAAAAATGACACACTTATCGACACATAGCTAAGAAAGAATTTGAAGAAAGAAAAATTCTGTCTCCGTGTAATCGTTGTCGCAATTTGCATTGGGTTAAGGACTGCCCATATTTATCAAGGAAATATTTCATATGTAAAAACAAAGGACACAATGTGTGTTTGGCGGAAACTGAAAATAACGAAGTAGGATTGCAAAAATATGGGACTATAAAAATTCATGATAAAGAAGTAAAAATGCAACTCGATTTGGAGTTAGACTTTTCGAGGGTAAATTTGAATACCAGGAAGAAATTGAATAAGAACAGGCAAACAGAAAAGGTCGTGAACGGTACGCTAATTAACTTCGAAGGTGAATTTTTAGCGAACGTCACATTATTGGCAAAGACGAAAAAAAATTAAAAGTTTATGCATTAAAGAATACCACAAACCTACTCAGGTCGGACTGGATTCATAAATTTAAATTATAGAACTAGCCAAGCAATAATTTTTGCAAAACGAAAATAAAAAGTACAACAGACCCTCATGCCTTGAAAAACAAATTAAAAGGAAACTTTTCTTGTTCTAGGCCACGAAAAGCCAAACTAGAGACGCAAACAAACCAATACTGTTGTAGACCGAACAAAAGTAGCTCTCCCCTAACTAAAAAAGCGTCTGATCACAAACCAAGAAACCAAGATCAGGCAGGGTACTCTATCGCTAGTTCTAAAGTGATGACACCCTCACCAACCGACCCAGTGGTAAATCTCAGCAGGCGATTTTTCACCGGATACGAAAACTTCGGCTACATTACAACAGATACGTGTCGAAATTATTCTTCCAAGTATTGGAACATTATTTACCGAGAGTTAATGTCACTCAAAGATATTACGTGCACCAAAATAATAGCACTCAAACTGTATGGACGAACTGCCGGACCGTTTTACCCATGTTTTTTTTTTTTTCAAAATAGTTCATCCGATTAACAACACTAGTGGAAACCCCTGGGACAATATCGCACCTTGTCTGATGGATCCAATGGTGATGTTTATTGACCTTTAATTACTTGTGACGGAGTATACCCACGCAAATAATCAACTGTTTTAATTAAACAGTTGATTATTTGCGTGGGTATACTCCGTCACAAGTAATTAAAGGTCAATAAACATCACCATTGGATCCATCATTAAGTAATTATTACATGAGAAAATGACAAGAAAACGTTTTTCTTTATGGTCAAAAGAAAAAAAATTCGCCCTGAACAATGAATTCCCCAAGAAGTAGAGACTATTGAAACCATCTACGACACATTTGATATTGAGCCTCTCCAAATCAAACCAAAACCACGACGTTCGGACATGAAAAAGAAAAATCACGGAGCCGTTTATAGACCATTCAAAACCATGAATTCAAATAATAAATATTTCCTTTTGATTTTTAAATTTGTTTATTGAAAATTTAAAGACTTTTGTTAATTTATTATCATTTCATTTAATGCTACCATATACACTTGATGTTGAGAACCCCGAACCACATATCACTGTTTCTGTAATTTTCAGTTTTAAAGTTATAAATAAAATAAGACGCTGTCTGTTGTTTATAAATGTCAGGCACTAACGCAAAATTAACGATATTAGAAAAATCCTATTCACATTGACATAAACGCACATGGCGCCAGCTAAAATAAACATACATTTTCTCATTAACATCCACGGTAACACACATACATACACACATACACACACATCAAAATGCCTATGCTGTTTACACGCAAAATTAAACTATTTTATTATAGCTTTATTTTACTCAACCGAGCTACCGGATAAACTTTGTGTTAGCAAAAATTATATTTAAAACAAATATATGCATTAATATGTTTACATATTTGTTTATTTATTTATTTTTCTCAAATACTTTATTTTAATTTTTATTTTACCCTACTTAATTATTTATAAAATTAGACTTTAACCGTTGTTGAATCCCTGACACAACGGTTAATATCATCGAAAGTGGATTCATCTGAGTTTTTCTGATGTTTATATGATTTCATTCATAAAAAGCTCTACATATATATTAATCACTTTTGAAAATTGACTTTTAGTTCAATACATACGAATATATACAGGCGGCAAAAAGAAAGTCCGCACTTGTAATTTTTTCAAAAACCGCAAATTTAAGCTAAATTTAATGTAACCGTTTAAACAAACTATACCTCATTTGATTCGCCTTTTATTTCTTTACCTCATTTGATTCGCCTTTTATTTCTTTACCTCATTTGATTCGCCTTTTATTTCTTTATCTCATTTGATTCGCCTTTTATTATTGTATAATTTTACCTGTTCATATTTGACTTTAAATTCCAATATTCTAGTGTTCAATTTAAAAAAATAACTTCAAATTGAGGAGGTAAAAAGAAAGTTCGCACAATGGAAAACTGTTATTTAAGGACATTAATGCAACACAAATACAACAGGAATACAATGAACTAGTTAATATTTAGTAGCATAGCCCTTCTGCAATTTGACAGGCTGCAATCCTTTGGGAATTCCTTGAATTAGATTGCAGCAATACTCCGGGGAAAGGGCATCCCACTTTACTTTAATTTTTCTCCAAAGTTCTTAAAAATTTGTAAATTTTATCATTGCGTAGCTGTTGATTGATGTAACGCCATACGTTTTCGATAGGATTGAGGTCGGGAGATTGTGCAAGCGAATCCAAACACAGAATATCATGCTCTTTCATGAACCTCTTGACATTGACAGCTGTGTGAATGGGAACATTATACTGCATAAAGTTTAGATTATCATCCAAATTCCGACCAAAGTATGGTAGAAAATGCTCAGTCAACATATTAATGTACTTGGTCGAATTAATTCGACCTTGCAAGCGAGCTATAGGCCCTGGACCATTGGTACTAATAATGCCCCACACCAAAACTGAACGTCCATCAACTTGAACCGTTGAAACTGATCACCTGGGATTAAATTATTCTTCTTTCCTCCGACGGATGTACTACCTATCATCATTGCCTAGCCTATTGAACTTGCTTTCGTCGCTAAAAAGCACTTTTGACAAATATGAAGAGTCATGATCTCCATTGCATCTGACGAAGCCCAGACGGTGCTTTCTGTCCTTTACAGAAATCATTGGCTTGCGTATTGCAACACATCCTTGTAAATTAAATTCCTTTAATCTTTTCTTGACAGTAGAAAGAGAGCATTTTTTACAAGATTACACTGTTGTTGGATTTTAGGAGACGTTTCAATCTGTTTTTTAGGCTGTGGGTCTTGATAGCATTGTCTTCTCTGTTAGAAGTAACCCTAGTACGACCAGATTTAGGAGCATCACGAACACTACCAGTGTTTTGGTGTTTTTACACAGTCTTTCGTACCGTTTTCTCATCACATTTCAATCTGTCATAAGATTGGTGGTTGGTGGGCAGAAATCAGAAGCTCTCAGTATTAATGCTGGAGTCCCTCAAGGGTCCGTCATGGGCCCAACTCTATTCCTGATCTATATTAATGATCTTCCAAATCACATCCTTACATGATTCGTTGACATTTATGCTGATGACACTACTATCTATGGTAGCACATCTAAGACCGTAAACGACCAAGTTCTCTCTGATTCTCTCTCCTCTGATCTTGGGCAAGTGGTACAATGGGGAAAGTGGTGGCTTGTTACTTTTAATTCATCTAAAACCAAGTTTTTATCTTTATATCATCAACGCCCTGATCCCCATCTGACATCAATTGAAATGAATGGCTCTCGTCTTGTTTTATTTTGTTTTGGCCTCATGTTTTGACAAGCTTCTTGGCTTGACCTTTACTCTTGATCTTAAATGAAACACATACATTAAATCCGTTGCCAAGGTCGCTGGAAAAATTGCGGGATCCTTCGATCGATCCAGTAGATATCTCACTGCTGAAGCAATTCTCAATCTATATAATGGAGTACTGTTGCCACATTTGGGCCGGAGCTGCTAGAAAGGACATCCTGCCTTAATAGAGTTCAAAATAGACTTCGTAGCCTCGTAGGAGATGCCCTTTTCTCTTCCCTGCAACCTCTTTCTCACAGAAGAGATGTTGCAAGCTTGTCTCTGCTTCATCGTTATTTTCATGGCAAGTGCTCGGCTGAGTTCTAATCTATGCTCCCCCTGGCTAAACCTTCACAAGAAACACCCGTCTAGCAGAAAACTATCACTAATTTCCCCCCATTCTTTATCTGTGCCTAAACCTAAACGTAGATTTCATGAGCAAATCTTCTTTCTTAGAACTGCACGCGTGTGGAATTGTCTTCCGTGTTCCTGCTTTCCAGCTGACTACAATATGGTTGTCTTCAAGTTTAACGTAAACAAGTTTTTGATGAGCCGTTCCATATAAGTTAACAAATTTACCTGTTTCTCTCTCTATATATATTTATGTATGCGTATATATATATTTGTTTAAAGATTTTTCCCTTCCAAACTCCTCTTAGTTTTTGATCTACAGGCATGAAACTTAATGCATAGGGTATCTGAAAACATGCGAAACTTTATATTTGAATTTTAGCCGGGGAAAATCGGGGCAAAGTGTGAAATCAAAAAAATGGAAATTGCATGGTGAAGGTCGAACGACGGCATTACGAATATGCACGCGTAATGTAATAGTTATTGGTTGGGTTTTTAATTTTTAGCTTTGCAGCAAACATGTCTCCGGTATTAACACCAAAGAAAAAGTAAATCGTAAGCTGAACGTTTTGGTTTGGATTCTTGGTAGTGAAGCACAAGTCATTTGTTTTTCTTTTAAAATCATTACTATATATTGGGTCCAGTATAATATATAATAATTACGAACTGTGCAACAATCAAAATATCATATTTAAACGTATTTACGAACGGGCAATACCAGGCGGCCTGCTAGCACACACACACACACACACACACACACACACACACACACACACACACACACACACACACACACATATATATATATATATATATATATATATATATATATATATATATATATATATATATATATATATATATATATAAAGCTTCCTTCAGTCTTGACAGACTATGGATACTCACTGTGAGGGTGCCTGCGCGTGAAATTTTAAGCGGAAAGCACATACAGCGCCTAGAATTCACAAATGGTCACCCATCAGGTTTAACGCTGCTTAACTTCGGTGATCTACGAGAACCGGTGTGTCAACGCAATTATGCCGTAGATAATATATACACACCTATATATATATGTATATATACACACACATATATACATATATATACACACAATATATATATTTCGTTAATGACAAAACGATTCTTCTTTCATCAGAACGTCCCTGGAACTTTATCTTTCGTTGTCATTAAAAATAATTATGTTCTACGGATAGTCTCTGCCATTTTTGTCTTTAATGTTGCCTTTCCCTCTAGAGGAGTTTTGGTATTACTAATTGTATTTGTAAATATTTAGATGATTCGGATATTTCAATGATATTTCAATCGTTTTGCGTAATAAGTTATTTTGACATTGCATTCTCAGATAGAAACGAAGACACTACAAATATAAGAGCAGTAATAAATATTAGTTTATAGAATTTGTGTTTATTCTTACGAGTATTTCGCTAGTATTGCACATATGTTGTTGTTAGCTTAACTGAACCACTGATGAAATAAATGTCATTTTTTTCGAAATGCGTTTATTAAATTTTTCATTTCCTTTTAATATCGAATTATGTCCGACAAAAAGCGAAAAAGATTCGGAGAAGCAGAAAAATGTGGCAGAAAAATTAGATACTATTTTATCCGGAATCTGTGGTCGTCGGAATCTGCAGTTAGAGAGTTTCTTGCCATTAGCCAACCCCGAAATCATATTAAGCGTCGCGGATGGTTGTGTATAATGTCTGACTTTAGCAGTAGGAAACAATCCACATCCTGTTATTACTAATTATATTTCTGGATATTTGGATGATTCTGACATACGAAGATATTTCAATTATTTTGCTTAATAAGTTTTTTTCTTCTTTTTCTGTCTAAAAGATATTTCTCGCTAAAATTCATTTATTACTGATAGAGTTTTATACCATTATCCCCAGCCCCCAAATATGCAATTTCGTTAATTTCAAAGAAGAATTTTCATTCATAAAAACTGTTTCCATGTGATTTACGATTTATATTAATACATTTTTTTTCTACGCCATGAATCAAAGGAGTCTTTTTGTATAGTTTATATAAGTGTGAAGATCAATGATCATTAGACATCCAAGCTTGTTTAATAATTCCATTATTACATTAAAATATGCTATCGTATTTTATTAAGTATCGGTCTGGCTTCACAAGGAAAGTGTGATTATACATGAATTGCAATTGTTCTGGTCTGTTTGGCGACATCAATAAATCGGAATCCATTGTTGAATATTATTTCCCGTTCATCTTTTTATTGACTCAATACTCAATTCTAGTTCCTTGGCCGTTACCAACATGGTGAGAGCATCGCCATCTTCTTCTTCTCTTGGTAGAATGCAAATAACGTTGAATATTCATATTTATTAAACCTTGTAACCGGTTGGTTGATTGCATCACAAATGAACACACACACACACACACACACACACACACACACACACACACACACACACACACAAACATATATATATACACGTAGACATACACACATCTATATATATACATAAACATAATATATATAAACATACATATATATAAATACACATACATATGTATACATACACATACACATACATGCATACATAAACATACATGCATATATCGACATAAATGAAGTTTTTTATATATATATATATATATATATATATATATATATATATATATAATATAAACAAAAATGCATTTATTTGTTAGAATTTGTAACATAAGAGTAAGGGACCCAAAAACCGCAGATTATAAATCCCATTTAGCATTCACATTGTAAGTCTAATTTATATTTATTGGTAAAATTGCAGAATACCCGGTGTTGCATAAAATACGCTTTTTCTTTTTATTATTCAATTTTCACCCCAAACAAGGCACAGTGCCACTTTGAAGTAGAGGGAGTACTAACGGGGACATAAGTTGCAAGGATATTATGAAGGGAGATGAGTAACAAGATGTCTATTCACATTACACTTGAACTTCTGCATGTCAGTATAGGGAAAGCAGAATCCCGGAAGGGAGTTCCAAAGTCTAGCAGTTCTGGGGAAGAGACTATTGGAGTAGAAGGCTTTCTTACACCTAAAGGTTTCTACTGTGAAGGGGTAAGATTTAGCTGCTTGTCGGGTTTGTTAGGGATATTCACGTCGATGGGGTACAAGTGCTTGTAGTTCGTCAGAGCATTCACCATTAAAGTACTTGTAGAACAGGCAGAGGGATGCAAAATTTCGTCGATGGGACAGAGGCTGAACCCTAGATAGCAGTTCAGGACTTATCAGGTTGGCGACTCTCTTTTGAATCCTATCAAGAAGTGCGAGACAAATAGCAGATGCACCAGCGCAAATGTGACAACAGTACATCATACATGAGTGAATGGTGGCCTTATAGAGGTACAGGATACTTTCAGGCGTAAGTAGTTTTCTAGCATATTAAAGAGAGCCCACCTTTTTCGCAGCAGACTTGGCAATGCTCTAAATGTATCTATTCCAGTTCATGTTCCCTGTAAACGTTAGGTCGAGGAGTTTAAAGGAAGTACTTCTGAGTAATGTGTTCTTGACCATTGCCACGAATACATTGTGGTAGAGAAGGTTTCTTGTAATTATTGAAGGAAACAAGCTTAGTCTTGGCAGCATTGAATGTGACCCTCTATTTTTCCCCATTCAACTACAGATTGGAGGCTACCCTCTAGTGTTTCTGCCATTTCCTTAGATATGTGTTCATTTGTTTTCCCCTCGTGTCTGTTATAGAGAATGGTGTCATCAGCAAATATACCCATCTAAGAAACAATTTAGCAGGGAAGTCATTTATGAATATCAGGAATAATAAAAGTCCAAGGATATATCCCTGAGTCACTCCCGCATTTATATCATATTGTTTAGATGTACGGCCGCCGAGAACAACCTACATTTTTCTCTTACTTAAGAAGGATTTAATTACATTATGTATTCTTCCAGTGATAGTATATGATCTAATTTTCCTTAGAAAACCATCGTGCCATACCCTGTCAAAAGCCTTAGATGTATCAAGGGCTACCGTTCTACCCTCCCCTGTTTTGTCTAGTGAACGATATATACGTTCAAAGATTACAGTTAGGATATCTGCTGTGGAACGGGCTTGCCTAAATCCATATTGTTTGTCGGTCAGGAGAAAACCTATTTCTATAATGAAGCTTATAAACCTATAAAATATATTAATACTCTAGTATTGAGGAAAAGATAAACAACCCAAATGAAAGAATGACAACCGTCGAAATTAAGTTTACGTATAGATACGAAAACCTTTGCCGTTGTAATTAGTTCAGACACCGCGATAGAATAAAAAATATAACTCCCAGTATAGCACCTTTATTCAAATCATATATAAGCTTGTATATCGGTTCGCTTACTGTTAATTTGACCATATGAACATATATCTTATAAACAAAGAATCGAATAAAAAATAATTTGAAAACGTGAAAAAAATGAACGGATCAAAAAGCGAGGAATAAAATAAATATATAAATAGAGCTTATCAATAAAATAGATGGATAATGAAGTTGCCATCAGAAAAGAAAAAAACGACCATAAAAACCTAAGATAAGGAACTAACGGCGATGAGGGTATAATATTACTTTACATCACAGCAGAAACTTAGGCCAATAAATAATCGCCAAGTTAAAATAATACCAATACCTTCCCGCTGCTACAGCTTGACCACATGGGATCGTACTTCCTCCTCTTCTTTTACCCCCACCCATACTCCCTTTCTTAACCCCTCCTCTAAAACTTCTACTGCTCACATTCACAAAATACACACCCATTTTCTTCCAGAGCATAATCCATACCAAAATATTCGATAAAAACGTATAGGTCCTTTTTTGGTCTGATGAATTAGTATCTTTGAATTAGGATTCCACTGAAACATGTATGCACATATGTAACCAATAATGTTTGAATAATAAACATACTATATATGTGTGTGTGTGTGTGTGTGTGTGTGTGCGCGCGCGCGACCATATGTGCTAGAATATCTTTTATCTTAAATGCTACGATGTTTTGTAAAACATAGAAACTATGCATAATAGAATTAAATAATTAAATGAAACTAATCATCTAATAAGAAACCATAAAAATGATTAATTAATGAAAGTTCGTTTTTTAAAGGAATATGCAAATTAGTTAACCATTATGAAGTCGTTCGCATATCCATAGCTGAGTATGATAAGAAGTTTGTTTTAATACTTTTAAATAGAAAAATAAGTTTTTTTAATATCAATGCGACAACCCCCCCCCCAATAAAAACTCAGCTTTTTTACTTGTGTATAGATTGTGGTCAACAAAGTAAACATTCTAGAGTTCACTTGCCTTTTCGCCGTTATTTGTGAACTTCCCGGGAGGCGGCATAGGGACGTTTAGAAGCACAAATGTATTTATGCCACCTCTGAGGAAGTTCACGGTTTTTTTTTTTTTTTTACACACTTATCAAGACCCGGAAGCCACTCAGGGATAAGGGTTATTGCAAGTACATTACGTTAGTGTGGAGATTTGATGAAGTGTTTACTTAAAGGGGCGGTTCATTAGGAATTTGTTAACATTGGACTTGAAGACATCCAAGTTGTAGTCCGGTGGGAAGCAGGCAGACGGAACAGAGTTCCACAGGCGTGCAGATCTAAGAAAGAAGCTTTGTTCATGGAATCCGCGTTTTGATGTAGGCACAGATATAGAGTGGGGGAAATTTTTCACAGTGGATTCAGCTAGACGGGTGTTTTTCGTGAAAGATTGGCGAGGAGGGACCAAAGATTGGAGCTCAGACGAGCACCTGCCATGAAAATAACGATAAAACAAGGATAGGCTCGCAACGTCTCTTCTGTGGGAGAGAGGTTGCAGGGTAGAGAAAAGGGCATCCCTCACTAAGCCAAGAAGTCTATTTTGTACTCTGTCAAGGCAGGATAGGCTGTTTTTAGCAGCTCCTGCCCAGATATGGCAACAGTATTCCATCCTTGGACGTACTTGGCTTTTATATAGATAGAGAATTGCATCAGTAGTGAGATATCTTCTGGAGCGGTAGAAGGATCCCACCATCTTTCCAGCGACCTTGGCAACAGACTTGATATACGTGTTCCATTTCAGATCAGGAGTAAAGGTCAAACCCAGAAGCTTGTCAAAACACGGGGCCTCACCCAGACGAGAGGCATCCATCACAATTGATGCCAGCTGGGGATCAGAACGTTGATGATGTAAGGATAGGAGTTTGGTTTTGGATGCATTAAAGGTAACCAGCCACATCTTCCCCCACTGAACCACGCGCTCGAGATCAGAGGAGAGAGAATCAGAGAGAACTTTGTCATTTGATTGATTTGTCGGTTGATTAAAAGATTTAAAATACTATGGACAAAGTTATTTTCCGTTTCCCCGGCTTTGTCTGGTCATCGGCTTCTGAAATAATTAATGTATAAATTGTTTTTTTTCACTTTGGGCACAAGTTAAAGATATAGATAAAAATCTCACAATGAATTGATCGAAATCATAGATAAAATGCATAAAAGGAAAACATTTTGTCGAATTAAAAAAAAATCATATCTTCATCTTCTGCCCCTACCCCCACAAAGAAGAATGAGATTCGGATATTTGTTGATATAACAAATTTTTTTAACAAAAACGAAAGGAAACAAACAAACAAACAAACAAACAAACAAAAGGAAAAACAAATACGCAACAAATATGTCATCAAAATGCAAAATAAGTTACTCTTCTACCTATCTGGATAAGTTTATTTGTGTTTAAAACCTTTTTCTATTTCAAAACAAACGCAGGGTGCCACTCTGTTAAGTTAGAAAAAAAAAATGACCGCTTCTAAGTCCTGCGCGAGGATCCTTGATAACCACTCAAAACCGAAAATTAAACAAAACACTGATAGAAATATATCAAATCGATGCTCATAATCGTAAGAAAGAATGTAATTTTCTACCTGTAACTTGTTTAGTTTTTGATTTTTGAACGATTCCATAAGATTTATGGCAAAAAATTTTTTTAATTTTAATTTTAACTAATAATTGAAATATTATTAACAGAACACACTTAAACGATTATCCCAATTATGCAAAATACGGATCTTATTATTTTTGAATAAAATACGGATCTTATTATTTTTGAATAAATGAATTAAAGTAAAACTCATTTTTACCTTTTTGTTCATAAAATTGTTAGGTAAAAGTAGAAAATAGTTAAAACAATGCTTTCTTTCAATGATAAGAATGGCTTTCGGCACTACCCGTATTCTGCATATATACGATTATTTTGAACGGATTGTATTTTTCTAAAATTTGTAATATTTGTTTTTTTTTTATAGAAAAGCAACGAATATGATAAAACAATGAAATTTGTCATGCGCAAACACTTGTGACCTACTTTTTGTGAGTCTTGACTAGACATGTGTTCGTTAGGATTAAGTTTATCTGATGGTTAGAATAAGGTTAGGATTATAATCTGCATAAAATGTTAGGCATGAACTTATTGAAATTTATTTGTCTCCCCTTCCTCTCACTGATTAGTTGTTGCCTCGTCCCTTAAAAGCCGTGAATTGGCTAGCAGGAAGTCCATCCTCTATATATATGATAATCTCTAATTGTATATTATATCCTTTTCAGTAAGTAATAAAAATGCGCCTGTTTTGGGAATGGCGGAAGTATTTTTGGCGAGACTTTTCTACAAAAGATCTGTAATTTGTTTAAGAATTTAAAAACACACAAAAAAATGGAAATATATTTACGTTAGGAGGATACACATATATAACAACTATTATTATGACTTTACATCAGAATTATCAACGTCGACAACAATTGCGTCGTCATAGGCAAAGAATTCTAACTAATAATGGCCACTTTATGTTGCATGCTTTCGAATACTTTTATGAAACAACTATCGAAAATCTGTGATGCCAGGATCAAACGAAAAACGCTTATTTGTTTGGTTCTTTATTCGTCTGTTTAATGAAGTACACAAAGCTTATGTTTTTAACAAGTTATGAAAACGCTAAATAATTTTCTCTTTTAACTGCTTTCAGTCGATGTTCTTCACGGCATTAATTCCCTATCTGCTTCCTTAAAAGCTTCCCTTAAATTCGATTAAAGCCAAAACATGGCGGTGTGATTGATCAAACGGGCTGCCATTTATCAAGAGACCCTAACCCGCCCCCGCACCTCAATCAGCCGGCGAAAGTAACAAAACGGTTCCATTGACACAACGGCGTTTCAGAGAATAAACTCTAAAAAGTCAATCGCCGATTCAGTCGTGACGGTAGATGATAACGATCGCTGTCATGGAAGAATGCGAGAGAAAAAAAAACTGTTTAGGCACTAAAAGTAGTTTTGTTGTCATTTTTGATAAATATTATTAATTTATATTATTAATACAGATTAAATTATTTTTAATACGTTTAATCCCTAAACAGACCGTTTTTTTTCTATGGTCGCGATCTTTATAATTTACTACCTTAACAATAAGAGCGTCCGATTTTAAGTAGTTGATCGAAACCCAGAAGGTGCGATTTCAATTCTTTGTCGCATCATTTTATTTTTATTTTCTTATAATCATTTTCAAATTATAACAAATAAATTTGAGAAGAAATGATTCGTTGGTGTTCATTTTTCTATGGAAATTTGTCGGAAATTATGATTCACATTCATCAGTTAGGTTCAGTTTAGTTTTTGGTTGTCTTATTTTAGGGAATATCAACCTTTTTCGAGTTATTTATTCAGTAATTTGGAAAGAAAGTTTTTATACTTAAAGTTCTTTATATCTGCAAATATTTATTCATGGTATTTAGTTTGTTTGCTTTATAGAGGAAAATTATTGTTTTCGTTTTCGACTTTGCAAAATATGGTTGAGTTTTACAAAGGGAAAAGAAAAACACAATAATATCAATGTTTAGATTAGGAAATCGGCATCTTCAGACAGCCTGATAAAAAAAAACAAAAAAAATACTAGGGAATTAAGTTTAGTTATGATTTGGATTCATACGATTTTTGAACAGGCAGGATATGTTGAAAATAGGACATAATCAAATGAAAAAAATGACAAAGTTTATACAATGAATTAATGATTAAATTTATGCACAACTTGTTAAAAATAAAAGTTTAGCAATGAATAAGAGTCGAAAAGTCCAAAGAAAGTTCCGAATGAAAGTTATTTAGCGTGTAAAAAGAAAATGAGTAGACATGTTTATTTCGGCTAGCACTGTGACCTTTTATGTGTGTGTTAATGGAATAAGCAATGTACCTGTTTTGGTAGTGACAGAGTGTATGTATGAACTGTGCGAGAGAGTTCGGTTAACACCGTATATATGCTTGTTTTTTTTTTTCAATATTTTCTGTTAGTCTTTTATTGCATTTATCGTGAGCCTTTGACCCTCAAAGCTCTACCCAGTATGACATAGTTACGTGTGTGCGTTGACTCCGAAAGCAAAAGAAAAAAAAAGAGCAAAAAAAAAAATGTTGTATTTAAGTTTTTATATTACACGTGAGATTTGGAAGTGAATATTTTTGGCTGAAGAAAACTGCTGATAAAAGTTTTGGTAGCAGTCATAAATAACGGCTTATGTTCTCTCTCGGGGAACTGTCTCTGTTAGGTGATTTGGCACACTTACCAATCAGATTCCAGTGCACATTTATTTCATCTGTCTCATTAAGAACTATTTCAGACCCATTTGGGAACTGCAGCAGTCATAAGAGCTTCCTGAAAGTAATTAGGAATGCCACTCCCATTTCCCTCTTCTGTCTTGATCCACTTGATTGCCGAGCATTGATTATCTTCATTCAAAGATCATCAATGCTCGTACAATTTCGGCATTCCAAAGGAAATTTCCTGCCATCAGTCGGACAGTCTAACTTTCTGCAACCCATACCATATCTTTTCATTGTTTCTAAAAAAGATTTTGTTTTATCGTTCGTGAGACGTTGTCATTATGGAGGTGTCGACGTCCTCTTACATAGAGCTCTTCGTATTCCGAAATCGTTACCAATTTGGTACTGAGCAGATTCTACGTTGCTTATCTTTGATGATCTGTGAAGAACCAATGCGATTATGTTGTATATTTCGGATATAGATAAAAAACAGACTCGAACCTCATTTAGCGTGTACTTGCTGGTGAATGTCTGATTTGTTGATTTGCTTGATATAATTCCAAAAACCGATTCTTGATTAACTTGTACAATTTGCTGTCCTTTGATCTGGTTCGAATATATAATGAAACATACAATCAACCTTCATGTTGTTTTCTTTGCACACAGAAAGTTGCACATTATCGGCCGATAATTGGATCGAAACGGCCGCCTTCCACAACCAAGTCTACAAAAAGAAAAGTGTTAACACGATTACAACAACGTAATAATAAAGAAGCACATTGTGTAAATAAATACATTGTGTAAATAAATATATTATGCAAAACATACGTTGTGTAAATAAATAAATTGTGTAAATAAATATATTGTGTAAATAAATATAATGTGTAAATAAATATATGGTGTAAATAAATACCTTGTGTACATAAATACATTGTGTAAATAAATACATTGTATAAATACAGACATTGTGTGAATAAATATATTGTGTAAGTAAATATATTGTGTAAATAAATATATTGTGTAAATAAATACATTGTGTACATAAATACATTGTGTAAATAAATACATTGTATAAATAAAGACATTATGTGAATACATATATTGTGTAAATAAATATATTGTGTAAATAAATATATTGTGTAAATAAATACATTGTGTACATAAATACATTGTGTAAATAAATACATTGTGTAAATAAATATGTTGTATAAATAAATATATTATGTAAATAAATATATTGGGTAAATAAATACATTGTGTAAATAAAAATATTGTGTAAATAAATATATTGTGTAAATAAATATATTGTGCAAATAAATACAATGTGTAAATAAATACATTGTGTAATAAATACATTGTGTTAATAAATACATTGTGTAAATAAATATATTGTGTAAATAAATACATTGTGTAAATAAATATATTGTGCAAATAAATATATTGTGTAAATAAACATATTTTGTAAATAAATACATTGTGTAAATAAATATATTGTGTAAATAAATACATTGTGTAAATAAATACATTGTGTAAATAAATATATTGAGCAAGTAAACCCATTGTGTAAATAAATATGTTGTGTAAATAAATACATTGTGTAACTAAATACATTGTGTAAATAAATATGTTGTGTATATTAATATATTGTGTAAATAAATATAGTGTGTAAATAAAAAACTGTGTGAATACATACATTGTGTAAATAAATACATTGTGTAAATAAATACATTGTGTAAATACATATATTGTGTCAATAAATACATTGTGTAAATGAATATACTGTGTAAATAAATATATTCTGTGAATACATATATAGTGTAAATAAATTCATTGTGCAAATAAATACCTTGTGTAAATAAATACATTGTGCAAATAAATACCTTGCGTAAATAAATACATTGTGTAAATAAATATATTGTGTAAATAATACATTGTGTAAATAAATACATTGTGCAAATAAATACATTGTGCAAATAAATACATTGTGCAAATAAAAACATTGTGTAAATAATACATTGTGTAAATAAATACATTGAGTAAATAAAGAAATTGTGTAAACAAATACATTGTGTAAATAAATATATTGTGTAAATAAATATATTGTGTAAATAAATACATTTTGTAAATAAATATATTGTGCAAATAAATACACTGTGTAAGTAAATATATTGTGTAAATAAATACATTGTGTAAATAAATACATTTTGAAAATAAATATATTGTGTAAATAAATATATAGTGTAATAAATACATTGTGTAGACAAATATATTGTGTAACTAAATACATTGTGTAACGACATACATTGTGTAAATAAAGACATTGTTCAACAAATGCATTGCACAAGTAAATAAATTGTACAAATACATTGTGTAAATGAAGACACCGTGTAAACAAAGACATTGTATAAACAAAGACAGTATGTAAATAAATACATTATGGAAACAAAGATATTGTGTAAATAAAGACATTGTGTAAATGAATACGTTTTCTAAATAAAAACATATTGTAAATAAAAAATTTTGTAAATAAAAACATTTTGTAAACAAAAACATTGTTAAAAAAAAATCATTCTGTAAATATAGACATGTTTTAAGCAAGAACATTCTGTAAAAACAGACATTATGTAAATCAAGTCATTGTGTAAATGAATACATTGTGTAAATAAAAACATTGTGTAAATAAAAACATTTTATGAATAAATACATTTTGTAAACAAAAACATTGTTTAAATAAAAGCATTTTGTAAATATAGATATTTTTTAAACAAGAACATTGTGTAAATACAGATATTTTGTAAAAAAGGCATTGTGTAAATGAATACATTGTGTAAAAATATTTTGTAAATAAATACATAGTGCAAATAAAAACATTGTGTAAATAAAAACATTTTGTAAATAAACACATTTTGTAAATATAGACGGTTCGTTAAACAAATACATTGTGGAAATACACACATTTTGTATATAAAGAACTTGTGTAAACAAATACATTGTGTAAATAAATATATCGTGAAAATAAATACATTGTGTAAATAAAGACATTGTGCAAATAAACATATTGTGTAAATAAATACATTGTGTAAATAAATACATTGATCAAATAAATACATTGTGCAAATACATACATTGTGCAAATATACAAATTGTGTAAATAAATACATTGTGTAAATAAATACATTGTACAAATAAATACATTGTGTAAATAAATACATAGTGTCAATAAATACATTAGGTAAATAAATACATTGTGTAAATAAATATATCGTGTAAATAAATACATTGTGTAAATACATATATTTTGTAAATAAATATATTATGCAAATAGATATATTGTGTAAATAAATATATTGTGTAAATCAATGTAGTGTTAAACTAAATACATTGTGTAAATAAATACATTGTGAAAATAAATACATCGTGTAAATAAATATATTGTGCAAATAAACATATTATGTAAATAAATACATTGTGTAAATCAATATATTGTGTAAATAAATATATTGTGTTAGTAAATTTATTCTGTAAATAAATGTAGTGTTAAACTAAATACATTGTGTAAATAAATACATTGTGAACATAAATACATCGTGTAAATACATATATTGTGCAAATAAATACATTGTGTAAATAAATATATTGTGTAAATAAATATATTGTGTAAATAAATATATTGTGTAAAGAAATACATTGTGTAAATAAATATATTGCGTAAATGAATCCATTGTGTAAATAAATATATTGCGTGAATAGATACACTGTGTAAATAAATTCATTGTGCAAATAAATGCACTGTGTAAATAAATATATTGTGTAAATAATTCCATTTGTAAATAAATATATTGCGTAAATAAATATATTGTGTAAATAAATATATTGTGTTAGGAAATACATTGTGGTAATAAATACATTGTGCAAATAAATACAGTGTGTAAATAAATATATTGTGCAAATAAATACATTTTGTAACTAAATATATTGTGTAAATAAATACATTGTGCAAGTAAATACATTGTGTAAATAAATATATTGTGTAAATAAATACATTGTGTAAATAAATATAGTGTGTAAATAAAGGTATTGTGTAAAGAAATACATTCTGTAAATAAATATATTGTGTAAAAAATATATTGTGTGAATAAATACATTGTGTAAATAAATACATTGTGTAACTAAATATATTTTGTAAATAAATATATTGTGTAAATAAATACATTGTGTGATTAAATACGTTTTGTAAATAATATATTGTGTAAATAATACATTGTGTAAATAAATATATTGTTTAAATAATTACATTGTGTGAATAAATACATTGTGTAAATAAATACATTGTGTAAATAAATATATGGTGTGAATTAATACAGTGTGTTAATAAATATATTATGTAAATACATACATTGTTTAAATAAATATATTGTGTAAATAAGTAAATTGTGTAAATAAATATATTTTGTAAATAAATACATTCTGTAAATGAATATATTGTGTAAATAAATACATTGCGTAAATAATTATATTTTGTAAATAAATTCATTTGGTAAATAAATATATTGTGTAAATAAATACATAGTGCTAATAAATGCATTGTGTAAATAAATACATTGTGTAAATAAATATATTGTGTAAATGAATATATTGTGTAAATAGATACATTGTGCAAATAAATATATTGTGTAAAAAATACATTGTGTAAATAAATATATTGTGTAAATAAATATATTGTGTAAATGCATACATTGTGAAAAAATACATTGTTTAAATAAATATATTGTGTAAATAAATATATTGTGTAAATAATTATATTCTTTAAATAAATACATTGTGTAAATAAATACATTTTGGTAATAAATATATTGTATACATAAATACATTATGTAAATAAATATATTGTGTACATAAATATAATGTGTAAATAAATATATGCTGTAAATAAATACATTGTGTAAATACATATATTGTGTAAACAAACACATTGGGATCAATAAATATATTGTGCAAATAAATATATTGTGTAATTAAATATATTGTGTAAATAAATATATTGTGTAAATAAATACATTGTGTAAATAAATCCATTTGTAAATAAATATATTGTGTAAATAAATACATTGTGTAAATAAATACATTCTGTAAATAAATATATTGGGTGAATAAATATATTGTGTAAATAAATATATTGTGTAAATAAATATATTGTGTAAATAAATATATTGTGTAAATAAATACATTGTGTAAATAAATATATTGTGTAAATAAATATATTGTGTAAATAAATATATTGTGTAAATAAATACATTGTGTAAATAAATATATTGTGTAAATAAATACATTGTGTAAATAAATATATTGTGTAAATAAATACATTGTGTAAATAAATATATTGTGTAAATAAATACATTTTGTAAATAAATATATTGTGTAAATAAATATATTGTGTAAATAAATATATTGTGTAAAAAATATATTGTGTAAATAAATATATTGTGTAAATAAATACATTGTGTAAATAAATATATTGTGTAAATAAATACATTGTGTAAATAAATATATTGTGTAAATAAATATATTGTGTAAATAAATACATTGTGTAATAAATACATTGTGTAAATAAATATATTGTGTGAATAAATATATTGTGTAAATAAATACATTGTGTAAATAAATACATTGTGTAAATAAATATATTGTGTAAATAAATATATTGTGTAAATAAATATAGTGTGTGAATAAATATATTGTGTAAATAAATATATTGTGTAAATAAATACATTGTGTAAATAAATATATTGTGTAAATAAATATATTGTGTAAATAAATATATTGTTTATATAAATAAATTGTGTAAATAAATATATTGTGTAAATAAATATATTGTGTAAATAAATATATTGTGTAAATAAATACATTGTGTAAATAAATACATTCTGTAAATAAATATATTGTGTAAATAAATACAGTGTGTAAATAAATACATGGTGTAAATAAATATATTGTGTAAATAAATATATTGTGTAAATAAATTCATTGTGTAAATAAATATATTGTGTAAATAAATATATTGTGTAAATAAATATATTGTGTAAATAAATATATTGTGTAAATAAATACATTGTGTAAATAAATATATTGTGTAAATAAATATATTGTGTAAATAAATATATTGTGTAAATAAATACATTGTGTAAATAAATATATTGTGTAAATAAATATATTGTGTAAATAAATATATTGTGTAAATAAATATATTGTGTAAATAAATACATTGTGTAAATAAATATATTGTGTAAATAAATATATTGTGTAAATAAATATATTGTGTAAATAAATACATTGTGTAAATAAATATATTGTGTAAATAAATATATTGTGTAAATAAATACATTGTGTAAATAAATACATTCTGTAAATAAATATATTGGGTAAATAAATACATTGTGTTAATAAATATATTGTGTAAATAAATACATTGTGTAAATAAATATATTGTGTAAATAAATACATTGTGTAAATAAATAAATTGTGTAAATAAATATATTGTGTAAATACATATATTGTGTAAATAAATACATTTTGTAAATAAATATATTGTGTAAATAAATACATTGTGTAAATAAATATATTGTGTAAATAAATATATTGTGTAAATAAATATATTGTGTAAATAAATACATTGCTTAAATAAATACATTGTGTGAATAAATACATTGCGTAAATAAAGACATTGTGTAAATAAATACATTGTTGAAATAAATATATTGTGTGAATAAATACATTGTTTTTATAAATTCAGGGTGCAAATAAATACATTGTGTAAATAAATACATTGTGTAAATAAATATATTGTGTAAGTAAATACATTTTGTAAATAAAGACATTGTGTAAATAAATACATTGTTGAAATAAATATATTGTGTAAATAAATACATTTTGTAAAAATACATTGTGTAAATAAATATATTGTTGAAATAAATATATTGTGCAAATAAATATATTGTGTAAATAAATATATTGTGTAAATAAATATATTGTGTAAATAAATACACTGTGTAAATAAATACATTGTGTAAATAAATACATTGTGTAAATAAATACACTGCGTAAATAAATATATTGTGTAAATAAATATATTGTGTTAGTAAATACATTTTGTAAATAAATACATTGTGCAAATAAATACATTGTGTAAATTATATATTTTTCAGATAAATACTTTTTGTAAATAAATATATTTTGTAAATTAATACATTGTGCAAGTAAATACATTGTGTAAATAAATACATTGTGTAAATAAATACATTGTGTAAAGAAATACATTGTTTAAATAAATACATTCTGTAAATAAATATATTGTACAACGGTTCCCAATGACTGTACAACAAATGGCCACAGCCCACTCGGGAATGCTGATCACGCTGTGATAATGGTAGAAATCAGCCTAAATTCTCGCCCTAAAACTGAAGACCCACTTCTCAAAACAACGAGGTATTACAAAAAGGCTGATTGGGAAGCCACCAGGGAGCTCATTAGAGATGCCCCATGGCAAAATATCTTTACTCTTCAAGCGGAACAGTGTGCAAATGAGACAACTGAATGGTTCAAAACTGCTATTGAAGCACATGTTCCCGCACGGAAATACTATAGCAAGCCCCACTCTCCCCAATGGTTTACTTCTGCTTGTGCAGCTGCCATTTATCAAAGGCAGCATGCGTTCCGCAGATTCAACCGACATAAGTCCAACTCAAATAAACAGAAGTTTATAGAAGCTAGAAATAATTGTAAGAGAGTGATAGACACAGCTAAGACAGATTACTCTGAAACCACCAGAAAGCGCATCGAAGCACAGAAATTAGGAACCCGAGATTTTTGGAAAATCTACAACAGCGTAGTTAATAATGGACAGTCAATTATTCCCCCACTAACAAAAAATCATGAGGTTGCTTGCACGGCAACTGACAAGGCTAATCTGCTTGCCAGTCGGTTTGCCTCAAACTCCACACTGAACTCGGTACACCACTCACTCCCTGATTTTCCTCTGCGAACAGACGCCACACTTGACGATTTGAAAATCACCCCTTCCCAGGTACATGCTATTATAAAAAACCTAGACACCTCAAAGCATGTGGACCAGATCTCATCCCGGCTGTGCTATTAAAATTGCTCTGCCGAGGTTGCTCCAGTTCTGTCCAAACTTTAGAATAAATGCCTTAACGAATCTTGTTTTCCCGACTGCTGGAAAACCGCCTCTGTGGTACCAGTCTTCAAGAATTCTGGTGAAAGAACTGACCCACTAAATTATCGCCCCATTAGCCTCCTTCCGCTTTTCGCCAAAATATTTGAGTCCTTAGTTAATCAAGCCCTAGTCCAGCACCTAACAGCTGCTAAACTCCTGACTGACAAACAATATGGATTCAGGCAAGCCCGTTCAACAGCAGATATCTTAATTGTAGTTTCTGAACGTATATACCGTTCATTGGATAAAACAGGGGAGGGTAGAGCGGTGGCCCTTGATATATCTAAGGCTTTTGACAGGGTATGGCACGATGGTCTTCTAAGGAAAATTAGATCATATGGAATCACTGGAAGAATTCATAATGTAATTAAATTCTTCTTAAGTAATAGAAAAATCAAAGTTGTTCTCGACGGACATACATCCAAACAATCTGACATAAATGCGGGAGTACCTCAGGGGTCTATCCTTGGACCTATATTATTCCTGATATTCATAAACGACCTCCCTGATAATATTGTTTCGGAGATGGGTATATTTGCGATGACACCACTTTCTATAACAGATATGAGGGGAAAACAAATGAACACATATCCAAGGAAATGGCAGAAACACTAGAGGACGACCTCCAATCCATAGTGGAATGGGGACAAAAATGGTTGGTCACATTCAATGCTGCTAAGACTAAGCTTGTTTCCTTCAATAACTACAAGAAACCTTCTCTACCACCAATAGCAATGGCCAAGAACACATTGCCTGAAAGTACTTCTTTTAAACTCCTCGGCCTAACGTTTACAGGGAATATGAACTGGAATAGATACATTGAGAGCATTGCCAAGGCTGCTGCAAGGAAGGTTGGCTCCCTCTACCGTGCTAGAAAACTACTTACGCCTGCCAGTATCCTATACCTCTATAAGGCAACCATTCGCCCATGTATGGAGTACTGTTGTCACATCTGGGCTGGTGCATCTGCTGCTTGTCTCTCGCTCCTGGACAGGGTTCAAAAAAGAGTCGCCAACCTGATAGGTCCTGAACTGTCATCTAGGCTTCAACCTCTGTCCCATCGACGAGATGTTGCATCCCTCTGCCTGTTCTACAAATACTTTAATGGTGAATGCTCTGAGGAACTGCAAACACTTGTACCTCCCTGACGTAACTACCCCCGACAAACCCGACAAGCTCCTAAGTCTCATCCCTTTACAGTAGAGATCCCTAGGTGCAAGAAAGCCTTTTACTCCAATAGTTTCTTCCCCAGAACTGCGGGTCTTTGGAACTCCCTTCCGGGATTCTGCTTCCCAACTGCAATGATATGCAGAAGTTCAAGTGTAATGTTAACAAACATCTTTCTACTCTTCTCCCCTCATAATGACCCCGCTAATTAATTCCCTAATAGTAGCCCCCTGCTTCAAAGTGGCGCTGTGCCTTGTTTGGGGTGAAAATTGAATAAAAAAAAAAAGTAAATACATTGCGTAAATAAATATATTGTGTAAATAAATACATTGTGTAACTAAATACATTGTGTAAATAAATATATTGTGTATACAAATACATTGTGTAAATAAATACATGTGTAAATAAATATATTGTGTAAATAAAGACATTGTGTAAATAAATACATTGTGTAAATAAATACATTTTGTCAACAAATACAGTGCACAAATAAATAAATTGTATAAATACATTGTGTAAATGAAGACACCGTGTAAATAAAGACATTGTATTAACAAAGACAGTGTATAAATAAATACATTATGGAAATAAAGATATTGTGTAAATAAAGACATTGCGTAAATGAATATATTTTGTAAATAAAAACATTTTGTAAATAAAAAAATTTTGTCAACAAAAACATTGTTTGAATAAAGGCATTTTGTAAATATAGACATTTTTGAAACCAGAACATTGTGTAAATACAGACATTATGTAAATAAAGTCATTTTGATAATGAATACATTGTGTAAATAAAAACATTGTGTAAATAAAACCATTTTATAAATAAAAACATTGTGTAAATAAAAAAGATTTGTAAATGAAAACATTTTGTAAATATAGACAGTTTTTTAAACTAGAACATTGTGTAAATACAGACATTTTGTAAATAAAGAAATTCTGTAAATAAATACAACCATTATTTAAATAAAAACATTTTGTAAATAAAAACATTTTGTAAATAAAGACATAAAAATATTTTGAAAATAAAGACATTGTTTAAATAAAAACGTTTGTAAAATAAAAACATTGTGTAAATAAAGACATTGTTTTAATAAAGTAATTTTGTAAATAAAGAAATTGCTTAAAAAGAAACATTTTGTAAATAAAACACTTTGTAAATAATTACATTTTGTAAATAAAACACTGTGTAAATAATTACATTTTGTAAATAAACACATTTTGAGAATAAAGACATTGTTGAAATAAAGACATTTTGTAAATGTTGTGAGGTACAAAGCACCTCTATTTGTGAAATAATTGGACTCAACCAGTCCCATGAATACCACTTGTTTAGAGACTAAACGGAGACATTCCTACCATGTACGCATGCTACGAACACGTTCCTCTCATACCATTTTAGTGGCTCCTGTATTCTTTATGATAAATACATATTATATTTTATACACTTTACACTACTTGTGGTTTTTTTCATTTGTAACGCCTAACACGGGTCTACAACAACTGGCTGAAGCGGACGATTCCAGAACTTCCCGGATGAATCTAGAATAATTGCTAACAACAACTGAATGACAAATATTCGGGCAACGAATTCACTTTAAAAGAAAAACAGCCATTTGAAAACATTTGATGACCAAAATGATTCAAGAAAAAAGAACACACGCGGATATTCAAAATATTTTTTCTTACACTCGGGGGAACTTCGAAACTTCAAAAGTATTTATTTTTCAAATTTCGGTGAAGAACGGGAAAAACTATTTGTCAACGTTGGGACAAAAACCAACATTCGAGCGTAAAAATCGACAAACACTGGATAAAGGACACTTCGAAAAAAGAACAAAAATTCATGCTGAAGAAAGGATTTAACAAAGACGTCGTCAAAAAAGCTTTATCTTGCTGTTAAAAAAGCTACTAAAACGTAAACTACGAGCTGAAACAGAACTCATAAGACGAATTGCGTGGAGAATTATTACTACTGAATTAACGAGACCTAGTTTTCAGTAAGTATAAAAAAACTTTGTCATTATAAAAAGCGTGTCTTGCTAATACGTTCTATGGTTAAAAGGTATTAGCGTTGGAAAAAAAGAAAAATCTCTTGCAAAAGTAAATGATAGAATATTTTATTTTATTGGCTAAAGCGAGTATTCGCACGAATAAAAAAACGTCCGATTTTAATCCGATTAAAATAAACTTTTCACTTGTCGATGGGACTGCACGTCGAAGAAAAAGAAGAAAAAAAAACGATTTCGCTAAGTACGACAAATAAAGTAAGGGCATTTTATTTCGCACAGAAATCGAAAAGAGTAGCCAATATTAAATGCTATAAACTCTCTTTTACAGATAAGTCATCTTTTCTTTATTTAAGGAAAAAAGAGTAAAAAAGGTGTAGGATCAACAAGGAATGTAACCCAGTACCTACACATTACGAAACTTGAAAAATGACAAACGAAATTTACTGCTTTCTGTATAAATGCAAACGCCGAATCATTTTCTCAGAAAAATTGCCACACGAGGAAATGAATATAGGAAAGAAGTATTCGTTAAATAACCAGGTACAATTTTGTAAATTTTTTTTCTATAGAGTTGGTACTATAGGAAAAGTAAATGAACGAATTGTGTTTTTTTCTGCTAAAACTCATTCTGTCAGATTATGTAATTCCACACCGTTTAACAAAATGGACGATTTTGCAAAACAAATTTTGGAAATGGTGAAATTCCAACAAAGTCAACAATTAGAACTTGAAAAAATGTTCCAAGAAGAGCATTTGGCAATAAAACGAAGAGGAACAGTGAAATTTACTAAAATATTTCGAGGAAAAACAAAACAAAAAATATTTTGAGGAAAAACAAAGCAAAAAATATTTCGAGGAAAAACAAGGAAGAGAGAGAGAAAAAAAGAAATAAACGAACAAATATTGGAAAAGCAGTTAGATTTAATGAAATTCTCCGAGGAAAACAGGAAAGAGAAAGGAAAGAAATAAATGAACAAATATTGGAATTGAAAAAATTACGTTTAGAGCAACAAAACCAGTCAGATAAAAAATATGGATTTGATAACGCAAGTTTTAGTGAATAAGGACAGCGGAGAAGAAACCAGCACGGCTTTTCCCCAAAATGCGATCTGGTAAGCTATTGATACATTTCCCTATGCTCCTGAGGAAGACCTAATTTTTTAGGCATATTTCAGAAGATTTGAAGACCTTTGTAAAATTGATTGCAGTGCATGGACTGATCAAAAGAAGGTTCGTTTATTGCTACGGAAGTTAGGTACATCCGAACATAATAAATGCGTGGACTATATTTTATCAAGAAAAACCAACAAATTGTCATTTGACGAGGCAGTCAATCTGTTAATGGATTTATACTGACCATAAAGAAGCTTTGTTCATAAAAGATAGAAATGCATGAATCTCACACGCAAGGCGAGTCAGGACTACACGACTTTTGCGTCTATAGTTAATAAGTACTGTGACGATTTCAAATTGTCGTCGTTAACGACGGACAATTTCAAATGCTTAATATTCACACAAGGTTTGATAGCCACAAAAGACGCCGGTATAAGACGTTGTGCTCTAAATATGTTGGAATTAGAACCTGATTTGACGCTTCAGAAACTGGCTGAAGATTGTCAGCGGTTCGTGACAATGAAGCAAGATTCCCGAAACATAGAGGAAGCAGGTATGGCTCACATTTAAAAAATACGCTTCAAAAATAAAGGACACCCGCCCGCCAGCAATTACCAACGAAGAGGAAAAATGAACCATTCACAAAATTATCAGGATAAACAAAATCCTAGGATCCCTTGTAGCAAATGTGGAGGACCTCATGGGTACAATACATTTCAGAACCAAAGGAAAATAACACGTGACCTATGCAAGCTACCAGGGCACAAGGCCTCATATTGCAGGGCAAAAGTAGCAAAAAGAGCTACGTAAAAAACTGAAAAAATGGACCCTTCACCAACGAAGAACATAAGGAAATATGTTACGATGAGAATTATAAAATAAAGAAGTAAAACTGAAGGTCGATTCAGGGTCAGATTTATCAATTATAAATTTTAAAACGTGTAAGAGAATAGGAAAGCCCACGATGACGAAAGACGAATAAAGTCGCAAGGTAACTGGAGAAAACATAAATTTTGAAGGTGGGTTAGTCGGTTATGTGTCGCTAAAAAGAACGACAAAATGGCTAAAAGTTTTCGTTCTAAGGGATGCAACGAGCTTATTCGGGACCGATTGAATTCAAGAATTTGAATTATGGGACTCGCCAATGAGAAATTTTTGTCAACAAGTCAAAAACCTAACGGCCGAAGCCTACAAACTCAAAAAAGATTTTTAAAAATATTTACCAGGTGTTTTCTCTGAAAAGCTTGGATGCTGCACAAAAATAAAGGCGAGATTCGAATTGCTGGACGAAGCAAAACCAATATTCAAAAGGTCACAGAGCGTACTGTTCGCTTCGAGGGAAAAATGGAAAAAGAATTGAAAAGACTAGTTAACACTGGGATTTTGACCCCTAGTAACTATAGTGAGAGGGCAGCCCCCACCGTATACGCGAAAAAGAAATCTGAAGAGATTAGGGCACGCGCGGACTTCTAGACCGGATTGAATGCGGCGCTCAAGGACCATCACTATTCACTACCAAACCCAGACAAAATATTCGCTAAGTTAAATGGTGGAAAATATTTTTCAAAATAGACTTGAGTGAGGCTTACCTACAAGTACCAATAGAGTATTATTGCTCGAAACTTTTGTGCATCTCAACGCACAAAGGACTTTATAAATTCAATAGATTAGCATTTGGTATAAACGTAGCACCTGCAATTTTTCAACAGGTAATTGATACTTTGCTAAGCGGTTTGGATTTCGCAATAGGCTATCTGGCCGATATTCTTATGCGTAGTCAAAATGTTGAACAAAATAGAGATCATGAATTCAAGTGCTTGACAGAATAAAAGAATACGGCTTCACATTGAAGGAAGCAAAATGCGAATTTTTTTTGGAACGAATTAAATACCTGGGTCATATCATAGATAAGGACGGGAGGAAACCCGATCCAGACAGGTCCACAGCTATAAAAGACATGCCAGAACCCTATAAAGTAACTACATTGCAGAGGGTTTTAGGGCTCGCGAACTATTATCAAACGTTCATTAAGAACATACACGAATTGCGTGCGCCATTGAATGTACTATTAAAAATGACAACAAATGGGAATGGACGCCTGAGTACCAGGCAGCGTTTTAGAAATTAAAAGATGTATTAACGTCAGATTTATCCCTGACTCATTTCAATCCGAAAAAAGAGATTATTGTCGCAACTGACGCAAGTTCTTATGGGATCGGGGTGTGCATTCTACACAAGATGCCTGATGGGTTCACTAAGTCGATCGCACATGCGTCAAGAACTTTACTTCTTGCCGAGAAGAATTACTCCCAAATCGAAAAGGAAGCACTGGAAATCATATTCAGTGTTACAAAATTCCACCGATTTTTACACGGTCGTAAGTTTAAATTGAAAACTGACCATAAGCCGCTTATAACCATCTTTGGCTCTAAAAAAGGTCTGCCAACTTACACAGCCAACAGATGGGGGACCATTCTACTGAATTACGATTTCAGTATGGAATTTCATACATCTGCGAAGTCATGCATATGGATTGTCGCGATTTATCCCGAAATCAAGGAACCGCTGGAAGACTAAGTAAAAAGGACTATACACAAATATTATGTAATACGATCAAAGAACTACCAGTCACTTTGGAAGATATAAGAAGGGAGGCTGAAGAAGATAGTTTAATCAAAGAAATGAAACAAAAAATTCAATCGAATGAATCGGCGGCGGAAACTTATTCTATGTGCAATGAGGTACCGTTATACCGAGAAAGAGTAGTAAACCCAGCTACACTACAAAAACAAATTCTAAAGGATTTCGACACCGGCACTCTGGGGCTACGTGAATGAAGAGCTTCATAAGGTCTTACGTTTACTGGAAGAGTATGGACACTGATATAGAAGGCACGGTAAAGTCGTGTAAGGGATGCGCATTGGCTGCAAAAGCGCCCCCAATACAATTTAGCCCATGGCCTAAAGCGGACCACCCATGGGAAAGATTACACATAGATTACGCAGGCCCACTGGATGGAAACTATTATTTAATAGTGGTAGACAGTTTTTCAAAATGGCCTGAGGTATTTAGATATAAAAGTCCAACGACGGATTTACAATCAGTGCTCTTCACGAATTGTTCGCTAGGTTTGGTGTGGTTGATTGTCTAATGTCGAAAAATTGCACACAATTCACTTCAGCAGATTTTAAAAGCTTTTGCGAGGATTTCCAGGTTAACCACATAACGACGACAACCTATCATCCCCATCTGAACGGTCAGGCAGAGAGGTTTGTAGACACGCTGAAAAGAGCCCTAAAGGAGGCTAAAGGAACTCCCTCAGAAAAGGCGCTACCACAGTTTTTACAAGTTTACCGAATTACGCTAAATGAAAGCACTCCATCGAAGATGTCGCCGGAAGAGTTAATGTTTGCGAGGAAAATTAGTCCGGTCTTCGTGAAACTTTTGCCAAAGCAGGTGAAATCGTCAAATACTATAGTTCCTAAAAAAAGGTATTTACCTGGTGAAAAGGTATTTTTTCAGGTACACAAAAATAATAGTACGATGTGGGAACTAGGAAAGGTCCAGAAAAGGATCGGGCGGATGTTCTAGATTATCGAAGGTCCAAGATTTACTCACAAGAAACATTTAAACCAAATTCGGAAAAGTATAACAGATGACGAAAGACAACCTCCTGCTGAACAAGAAGAGGTAATGGACCAGATATATGAAACGTTCGATTTGGTAACACCACAAGCAGCCGGACAACGCCGATCCTCCAGGAAAATGAAACTGACCAACTCGATAGATGTTGCGATATTTTTAATGAATAATGGGGTAGTTATTTATTTGCTGCCCACCACAGCAAAATGTGGCACAAGGCCGGAAGGTGGAGAACAGGCGAGCTCCCCTAAAGAAGGGGCACTCTCGCCTCAACAAAAATTGCCTGGGCACCCCCGTCGGCATTCCCTGGTAGGGGTACCTCAGGCGACAAGCAATTAACTTGCCCCACCGGAAAGCCCGATGGCAAGGCCTGGGAGGGTGGACCTCCTAGGTAGTACCCAAGCGGTGTACCTCAGTCCGACAGGTACTGGGCCAGTTTCCAGTCCCTCACTGTCGGTCTGAGTGTCAAGAACGGATCTTTGACGAGTATGCCTACCCTGTCTCCCTGCAGCCGAAGACGCTAGGAGACACATCCCATCATCTCGGAGGATTTGTAATGGGGTATGATCCCACACAGTCGGGAGATTCTATTTACAAACAATGCTGCTAGGAACTGACGAATCGAATTAATTCACGTTCTGCTACCAACCAATCAGAAACCAGAATTGCTCCATAAATATTAAACCTTTTCTGTAGCAATTTCGCATATGTTTTTTCCGTCTCTTTGCTCTGTTGAACTGTCTACTGCAAACCAGTAACCTCTCAGGACTTGTGTGGAACAACGAACCATCGGAAACTGTTCTGAAACTAAACAAGGCTTACACTTCTAGAATAGATATCAACCACAGGAAAAAGAGTTACACGATCATCCCAGGGGAATGAAAGGCTCAGAGGGGGGGGGGTTGTTAGGTACAAATCATCCCTGTTTGAGAATTTAGTGGAATCAACCAGTCCTATGAATACCACTTGTTTCATAGACTAAACGGAGACATTCATACCATGTTTAACCGCATGCTACGAACACGTTTCTCTCATACCATTTTAGTGGCTCCCGTATTCTTTATGATAAATACATATATTTTATGCACTTTACACTACTTGTGGTTTCTTCCATTTGTAACCCTTAGCACGGGTCTCCATTAGTAAATAAAGACATTGTGTAAATAAAGACATTTCGTAAATAAAGACATTTTGTAAATAAAGACATTTCGTGAATAAAGACATTTCGTGAATGAAGACATTTCGTAAATAAAGACATAGTCTAAATAAAGATATTGTGTAAATAATGACATTTTGTAAAATAAGACGTTGTGTACATAAATAAAAACTATGTGTAAACAACGACATTGTGTAAAGAAAGACATTTTTAGAATAAAGACATTGTGTAAAAAAGACATTGTGTAAAAAAGACATTGTGTAAAAAAAATAGATGTAAATAAAGAATTTTTTTAATAAAGATATTTTCCAAATAAATAAAGTGTCTAAAAAGACATTTTGTAAGTAAAGACATTTTGTAAACAAAAATAATGTGTAAATAAAAAGATTTTGTAAATAAAATACAGTGTGTAAACAAAAAAAATTTAAAAATAAAGACATCGTGCAAAAACACATAGTGTGAATAAATACATTTTGTAAATAAATAGAGTGTATAAACAAAGATATTTTGAAAATAAAGACATTGTGTAAAACCATTTTGTAAATAAAACATTTTGTAAATAAAGACATTTTGTAAATAAAGACATTTTGTAAATAAATGCAGTGTATAAACAAAAATATTTTTACAATCGAGACATTTTTTAAGCAAAAACATTGTGTAAATACAGACATTTTTTTAAATAAAGACATTGCATAAATAAATACATTTTGTAAGTAAAGACATTGTGTAAATAAAGGCATTTTGTTAATAAAAACGATGTGTAAATAAAGACATTGTGTAAAAAAGACATTTTGTAAATAAAGAAATTTTTAAATAAAGACATTTTGTAAATAAAGACAGTGTGTAAACAAAGACATTGTGTACATAAATACCTTGTGTAAAAAAAGACATTATATAAATAAAGTCCTTGTGTTAATAAATACATTGTGTAAATAAAGACATTTTGTAAATAAAGATATCGTGTAAATAAAAACATCGTGTAAATAAAAACATTGTGTAAATAAAAACATTGTGTAAATAAAAACATTGTGTAAATAAAAACATCGTGTAAATAAAAACATTGTGTAAATAAAAACATCGTGTAAATAAAAACATCGTGTAAATAAAAACATCGTGTAAATAAAAACATCGTGTAAATAAAAACATTGTGTAAATAAAAACATTGTGTAAATAAAAACATCGTGTAAATAAAAACACCGTGTAAATAAAAACATCGTGTAAATAAAAACATTGTGTAAATAAAAACATCGTGTAAATAAAAACATTGTGTAAATAAAAACATTGTGTAAATAAAAACATCGTGTAAATAAAAACATTGTGTAAATAAAAACATTGTGTAAATAAAAACATCGTGTAAATAAAAACATTGTGTAAATAAAAACATTGTGTAAATAAAGACATTGTGTAAAGTCTTAAAATTTCAGTGAAGTTCTCTCAACATTTGAAAGAAAGTCAAATCTGATCTATATTTATAATTTCTTACTGTGGCTGCAATGGTCTAAACTCATGAATGACATTTTAGAAAAACGCGATTTCTTACTTTCAGAATTTTGTAGTCAATGAATCTTTACTTTTAATATAACATAATCAGTAATATAACATTTTAATATAACGCTTAACAATCGATTGATGAGATTTTCCTTTTCAAAGATCTTACAATACTGAATTTATATTGTAAATAATTATTTTTCTCCTTCAATTTCAGTGAAATTTATTTGTCTTATTAATTCAGCGTGCAATTTATTTTCTATTTTTTCAGAGGTCAATTCATTTGTCGTACTAATTAAGAATGCAATTTATTTCTTCTATTAATTTGGTAATCAATTTTTTTCTTATTAATTTGGTAATCAATTTTTCTTATTAATTTGGTAATTATTTTTTTTCTTATTAATTTGGTAATCAATTTTTTCTTAATAATTTTAGACTGCAATTTAGTTTTCTTATTAATTTAGAGTGCAATTTAGTTGTATTAATAACTTAAAATACAATTTAGCTCTTTTTTAAGTTTATATTTTAGTGGAGTCACGTGAACGAAATCACGCCAAATCGTTCAAGCTTGGATAGGGAATTTCGTGATTTAATCTACTTTTCTGGGCAACATTGGGGCACATGCAGCTAGTTCAATTTGCCATTGTAGATCAGCACAAGCAAACGGAGTTACATCAACAAGATGCGTATCTAGAGAAGTATAGGTTTTGTCTGCTTAACAACTATGGTATTTGTGATAATATTACTACTCATAATATTTAATATTGATAAAAAAATTACTTGTTCTAGATTAGGCATGGGATTTCTTGAATTAATTTACCTTCCCAGGCAACGCCCTTACACGGTTTAGCTAGCTTAATATATATTCAACTCTAACAGTCATGAATCTTTAATGTAGTGTACATGTTTCTATATTAAATTTTAATTTAATTAAGTATATTCGTAACATGGCAACTTATTTGAGTCCATTTGTACTATTTCTTTTGATAATAATCATAGATTAACTTCTGAATATTCTTTATTATTTGTTTTTGTAATTGTTTCAGTGAAATATTTACTCTTTATTTTCCTTGCTTCTTGCAGAGTTTTATATTCCTTATGCTTCTGGCTCGAACCATTTTACAATTGATTGAAGAAGAAGCGGAAGAATGCCAGACACGCTGACAGCTTTGTACTTACAAATACAACGAGACAATGAATGCTTTCTGTGCTAGATATCAAACGAGTACCAAACAATTGAAATGCTCGACCTTTAGGGAAGATGAGTTTTTTTTTGACAAAAAGAAAACATCCATAAAAATAGACGATTTAGAAATTTAAACTAGAAAATGTCTATAAGGCAAAACAAAACAAATGAGTAAAAAAAAACAAAAAAACAGTTCAGTAAAATCAGATAACGAAAGGAAAGTGAATGAAGAAAAGATACAAGACAACTGGGTGAAAAAAATGAAAACAGATAATCTAATATATAAGCGGCTATATATCTGTCTGTCTGTCGATCTGTCTGTCTGTCTGTCTCCATATTTTCAAACTCTATCTCCCCCGAAACTAAAAGTCGCAGATCGGAGCTAGGGGCCTCAAATTTTTTTATGGGCTGTGCTTATATGGTCTTTATCGGTTAAAATTGTTTTGAAGGGATCAAAAATGGGTAAAACATCTTTAAACATTTTGCATTAAACGTTTTAGTTTATTTTTAATTTTATATTTTTTATCGGTTCATATGCGTACGTACGTGCCACATTCGTACAATAGTAACGTCACCAGCTTTGAATGCTACGGTTTCGATTCTAACCGATGGCACCTAAATACAGTTTTTACGTTTGAAATCACGACTCTATAATAATATGTATGAAATCTGGACAAATTAAAATATATTTAAGCATATTTTATGTCCGGGCAAAGCCGGCTATTCCCACCTCCTGCTAGTATTGATTAATTTAACAATCAATAAAAAAATGAGGAATAAAAAAGACAATAAAATTACACACAGCTAATGCAATCACCATTAAGCTTAAGTTAAATTTGATGCTACCAGATCAGGCTGTTTGAAGATATCGGTTTCCTGATTTAAAATTCATCAAACATTAATGTTATTATTTTTCGGTTTCCTTTACAAAACTGAATCCTGTTTTACAAAACCAAAATCAAAAACAACGATTTTTCCAACAAGACAACACCATGAAAAACTTGAAGCATAACTGTTTTTTTTAAACTACCAGAATCGACATTAAATAACATGAAAAGGGTTGATATGCCGTAAAACAAACCAACCAAACAAAATCAAGTTAAATTGGCTAAATCAAGAAAATATAACCAATTACTTGAATTATAATTATAAACAAAGAAAATACATAATTCAAAATTAATCCCCTTTCTCTCTGTCTATCTAGTTAAAGATTAAATAGTTTTAATACTTGTTTTGTTTTGCTTATAATGAACTAAGCAAATCTTTTTTATTGTTTTTTTTTTAATTAAATTTATGGCTGTTAATAAACACCAAGAATAAGACAGGTGGAGGAAGAGAGATGTATAGAATGCACCGTATAGGATAAGAGCGAGATATCAACCAACATAGACTGAGGTGAATGTAATAGATTGAAACTAAGACGGATCACTTGAGAATGCAAAGAAGAACAACTAAAATGGAAAGTTTTTGGAAAAATAAATCAATCGCATAAATAAGTTATAGTTTAGCATGTCATTTTGTGACTGAAATATATAAGAAAGGACGTTAGTGAAACAAATTTTAATTAATTCATCTTTAGTATAATAATAATAATAATAATAATAATAATAATAATAATAATAATAATAATAATAATAATAATAATAGATGTACCTGCGATCCGACGAATCACAATCTGATTTCCCGATCTGTGATTTAATTCATAAACTAGTTGAAGTCTGTGTACACAATGATGCTTAAATTAGAGTGAAAGTGAGTAGATAAAAAAATACCGACGTCTTATGCACGACATGAAAAGAAATTGGAATTTTAGGAAGATCTGCATCATTCACGTAATCGTATAAAATACATGTAAACAGCCTGAAAACTTAATGCTAAAAATAAATAAAACAAGAAATCAGTATTACATATAAATTTAACATAAAACGATCACCTCCTTCGGGGCAGTGTTTTAAGGACATGCAACCATTTTTTGTTTTAAATTTTGGTCATGTAAATGTTTCTGATCAAACTTTAGTATAAAATATATTATTATTAAGATCATAAAAATGCCGTCTTCCTACCAGTAATCATAATAATGTAAATTTGCGTGGGAATATGTAAAATAAAACGATTACGTGTGACTTAATGACTTTGCCGGTTAAAGTTAGTGGTAAGACAAATTAGTTAATTGTCTTAAAAAAAGTTAGAGTGACCTGGAAATGGGGGGGGGGGAGTGATTTTGCGTTAAATTTATGTGTGCAACTATCCTCTCCTAACTCTAAATTCTAAATTAATTATGTTTTTTTAACTTCATATGGATGACGACGTCTTCTCCATTTTTTTTTAATTGACTCTGTGAATCCCTTGATGACTGTGAAACCTGATGTGTGATCTGCACTGCTTTGCACAGATAGAGCACAGGAAGACAGGATTTGGGTTTTGATGTTGAGTGGCCGCCACTTGTCGGTGTATCAGTGTGCGACGCTCTGTAGCTGCTTGCTCATGCTTGTTGTTGAAGAAGGCCATCCGGCTATTACATGTGGAGTGCCAAGTGTCTCTTTCGGCTGCCAAAGTCTCCAAAAGATTGAAGGGTTGCAGCGCTTGAGGATGAGCTTGATGGAGTTTATGTAGCATTTCTTCGGGCAGCCAATGTTTCGTCGGCTGTGAGTGAACTGACTAAAGAGAACTTTTCGAGTAGAGTATTTGAAGCATCCTGATGATGTGGCCCAACCATCAAAGCTAACGATGGATAAGGAGTGACTCTAGAGGGGCAACTCCAACTTTCCTACGAATCTTTGAATGGGACACCTTGTGCCACCAATGGAGATTGAGGATCTGCTGTAGTCGTCTGATGTGAAATGACTCCATCAGCCTGATGTGATGGCAATTCGGAATCCATGCCTCCGAACCATACAGGAGGGTGGGTATGTACAACTACATTGTACATGCGACACTTGTATGGGTCCTGAAATTGTGGTTAACAAACAATCGGTCATTCAGGCGGCCAAAAGCAGAAGAAGCGAGATTAAGGCGATGCTGAACTTCATTGCTAAGGTCGCAGAAGAATGAGAGATTGGAGTCAAGGTATTTGAAACTGCTGATATTCTTTAGAGGGATACTATTGATGGTGAAGATGGGAGGCATCAGTTAGAGACATGTTTAGCAGGATTTCCATTTTCTTGGTGTTGATCAGTAAGCAAGCTCACATGCAGGTGTTGGAGACTACGTCAGGGTTGCATTGAAGTCCACTGGAGATATGGCTAGGGAATGCAATATCATTGGCATACTGTAAGTCGAAGATGAGCTCTTCCGGGGTTTTAGTCTTGGCCTGAAGACGTTTCAGGTTGAAGAGGCTGCCATCAAGACAGTACTGGACAGCAGTGGCATCAGAAGGTTGAAGATCACAGTACAAATCCAAAGTGATGGCAACCAGGAACAGGTTGAAAATGACCAGAACCAAGACACATCCCTGCTTCACACTGACATTCACGGTGAAAGTATCTGATTCTGCACTTGACATGGTAACACGAGCATGCATGCCAGTGTGAAACTGCTGGAGAATCGACAAGAAAGTAGGAAGGCAACCAAATGGAGAATGTTCCATAACAGCTGCGAAGGCCAAACAGAGCTCACGAGCAATGGAAGAGACGAGCAACAAAAATCATATCAGCGCTACTACACTCTCAGCTGAAGCCACATTGTGATTCTGGGACGACAAGATCGACAACAGTCTCCAGAACTAGGGTGAGCATGATCTTAGCCAATAGTTAGCCGGCCATAGAGAAGAAAGAGATGCCTTAGCTGTTGCCACAATCAGCGCGGTCACTCTTATGTTTATAGACGAGGATGATGTTAGCATCCTTCCACTGCTGTGGGAGACACTTTGCTGACCAGCAATCTAGAATGAACTGGTGGAAATGCAGGAGGAAGTCAGTTCTGCCACACTTGAGGATCTCAGCAGGTATGCTGTTGGGACCAGCTGCCTTGTTGTTTTTTAGGCTGTGAATGGCCTCCTTCACTTCGCTAAGGGATGGTGGGTTGTCCAGCATGAGACTGGATGGCAGAGTGGGGAGTGTTTTTTTTAGTATGTTAACACGTAATCACCTAAAAATGTAGAAGCTGAAGGGAGTACTTTTAAAAGTAAATATAATTACCTTTTTTTTTTAAATTAGACAAACTTATAAACGTTTTTTTCAGTATTTATTGCATCCAAGATTCTGATAAATTTATTGTGCGGTTTTTGCATATATTTTTCTCTTGTGGCATTTATTCCTATTTGTTCATTTGTGCCGTTATTATTACCTGTGCCATTTTAATGTAAATTCAGTAAAAATAGCTATTTTAGAGATAGTTTGACAGTAATACGTTTTCATATTCTCCATTAATTTAAAATTGATTTAAATTATTTCAAAGGGAAAAAGCATTAGGTGTAAAGAAATCTATTCTGACCCAAATACAATTAAACATTAATTATTACACAAGATATATATGCAGTAATGGGACACAGGCCAGGGCAACACCAGCAAAATAAATAAACAAAGTTGTCATCTCTGAGAGACGCCATATAGATGCGAAAACAAATTTTAACATTTCTACAGATTTGATAGAGGAATATATGTAAGTAGGGATGCACCGATAGGCCTTTGATAATTGGCCAATCAACAGGTTTTCTAATGCGATTTATCAGCAATTTTGTTGTGTCATAAATGGTACTAATAGTAATTTGATTATATTGTAAATAGAAATAAGTTAACATCTTCCTTTGGTTGCTAATGAAAATTCACTGCAGGGACACGCATTGTCTACCCTTTATTTTAAATGATAGGCATGACGTGCTGCTAATATATAGCCTTTTGTGATTGGGCTGGATTTGAGGCAAATAGAAGTAATCATATGGAAAATTTATCTTTTTTCGTTTTTACTGAATTAACATTATTATTTTGTATTTTAAATCACTATCAATGGCAATTATTATGTTGTATTTTAAATCACTATCAATGGCAATTATTATGTTGTATTTTAAATCACTATCAATGGCAATTATTATTTTGTATTTTAAATCACTATCAATGGCAATTATTATTTTGTATTTTAAATCACTATCAATGGCAATTATTATTTTGTATTTTAAATCACTATCAATGGCAATTATTATGTTGTATATTAAATCACTATCAATGGCAATTATTATGCTGTATTTTAAATCATTATCAATGGCAATTATTATGCTGTATTTTAAATCACTATCAATGGCAATTATTATTTTGTATTTTAAATCACTATCAATGGCAATTATTATGCTGTATTTTAAATCACTATCAATGGCAATTATTATTTTGTATTTTAAATCTCTATCAATGGCAATTATTATTTTGTATTTTAAATCTCTATCAATGGCAATTATTATTTTGTATTTTAAATCACTATCAATGGCAATTATTATTTTCAGTTTTCATATTGAGGAATTGTGTGGTAAATTTTGACCACATGTGAACCGAAAATAAAGCATTCTTCAATTATACTCTTGTTCCTCATTATTGAAGCCGTACTATCATTACATATATATTTTTATTGTTATTGTTTAGTTGATGCGTATTTTATTGAGATAAATTACTTACTAAACATCAGGTATAATTTTTATGTATTTTAATTACTTAAATATTAACAACAACCATCAACCATTATGACAAGCAGTTTCTGCTGGAAGTATTTTTATGAAAATCACAAGAATAAGAATCGTCTGTCTGCAGATTATGTGAAGCCATCATATCAATGGTTGGTTGGTTGTTTTGTTTTATGGCATATCAACCCTTTTCAGGTTATTTAATGCCGAATCTGGTGATTTTGAAGAACGATTTTTTAATATAGTATATTTGTTTTTTAAGTCGTATTCTATTTAACCCATAGTTGGGACCCTTAACAGGTGCTACTACTCCGGGTCAGAGTGGACCTGGGAGCAATGGCAATTAAAGGGTGGCTCCACACTCCCTAAGGCCTGCAAGCTGGGGCCCTCACCATCGGATATAGTTTAAGGTGATATCCAGGACCTCATATCAATGGGTGGCAGTTCAGCGAAACCTTTCACAACGATTAATATGTTAAACCATTTTATGAAAGTTCATCGAGAAGAAGAAAAAGTTCCGGATAAGAAAAGGAAACACAATGAATCAGGGCCTTCAATAAGTTTTCAAACTGTTTTTGTAGAAGCATTTATAATTGTTACATACACTTAACAATCCAGTATGTTATTGCAATACATCTTATAAGATGACTGACCAATTTTTATGATTTCAGGTTCAAATGAACAGCTACAGAAGGAATTGGAATACATTCTACTAAAGTCTGATTGTCACAGCTGGTGAATTTCAAAAATGCGAACTGGACATGATGACACTTTAGAAGAACGATATGACAATCTTGCATGAATTGAACATCAGTTTTTGAGTGGCATAAGAGAGTCAAGGAAGGCAGGGAGTCTGGTGTAAGAGGGGTAATCAGAGTTGATTGGCCAAATAACGGATTTCATGGATAAGGACCGTCGTGTGTCTATAGAGACAATAAGTGCACAGTTTGATGCCAGTGCGAAAGTTGTACACATAAGGAACTGAAGATGTGGAAGATTTGCACAAAGTTTGCTCCAAGGATGCTCAGAGAAGATCAGAAAGAAAAATGTTGTCATGACAACAGATGGTTGAGCTGATCAATTCAGATCTCGCAGTTCTTGATGCTCTGGTGACCTGTGATGAAAGCTGGATCTACTGCTATGATCCAGAAACCAAGAGACAGAGTTCCCAGTGAAAACATGCTAACTCTCCTAGACCCAAGAAGGCCAGATCCACCCATAAACTTACAATGATCCTTTTTTTTTTTACCGCACCGACACGATCTACATGCACTGGGTTCCCGCTGAACAGACAGTCAACAATGAATACTATGTTGAGGTTGAGTTCAGGAAGAGATTCAATCAGAAGAGGCTAGTATCAGGTCAATGGCATTTCCACCAGGACAATGCACCAGTCCACAACTCCATCCTTGCCACAGACTATTTGACCAAAATGGGAGTAAGACAGTTGTTCACACTTCCTATAGTCCAGACCTTGCCCCCTGTGACTTTTGGTTATTCCCTAAGCTCAAGAAAAACCTTAAAGGCTGTTGTTATGAGACAATTGAGAAGATTAAAGAGACTGTGACGAGAGTCATTGACATGTTAACACAAGAAAACATCCATGGGCTTATATTGGCCAAGAAGAAAATTTGGGTTATTACTGACACAAGAGATCCATTTTCTGATGAGAGAAATGATTGCTGTTGATATTTAACCATATTCTGTAATAACTGACATTGGATTTAATAAGCTTATTACAAAACCTTGTTCAAATTACAGTATTGCATCAAAAAAGTACTTCACTGAAAAAATAATTTTAGATATATTTACAAAAGTAAAAAAAAAATAAAATTCAATCATCTTTTGATGAAATTAGCAGTATTTCTTTGACTACATTCAGGAGCGAATATGGTTGCTGGTGTCAGGAAATATAGTTTAGAGTCACTATCATGTTTCATACATGCATTGCAACTCTAAATAAATGATTCATTATTTTCACAACAATATGTGAGGACAATCATTCCAATTAACAGAAATATTTAATATTCACTTTAACCACTCTTCATTAGCCATTAGCAAATTAACTGAAATACAGATTCAGCTTAATTTGGAAAAACAAACTCATTCAAAATGCGACCACATGATGAATTCAACATATATGCTGAAAACGAATTTAGAACAACAAAAACTTTGATGATAAGAACCTCCGGAATGACCTCATTTTTTAATGATTGCGCCTTCTATTGCGAAAGTCACGCTCTGGTTCTGTGTTCAACTTCAACAAAAAACACAAGACTACATAATGACTACCACTGGACGCATGTAAACTTCACACACACACACACACACACACACACACACACACACACACACACACACACACACACACACACACACATCTTCATTGGTCGGTTGGTTAGTTGGTTGTTTTTGTTTTACAGCATATCAACCCTTTCCCGGTTATTTAATGCCGAATCCAGTGATTTTGAGGAACGATTTTTTAATAGAGTATATTTGTTTTTTTTTTAAGTCGGTTTCTATTTAACCCATAGTTAACAGGTATTACCAGTCCGGGTCAGAGTGGACCTGGGAGCAATAGCAATTAAAGGGTGACAAGCTGGGGCCTCACCATCGGATATAGTTTAAGGTCATATCCAGGACCACACATCTTCATGGACAATGCCCTGGCTTCAACATCTGCGTACTATACATAGATATTTCATATATTCTCTCCTCTCAAACACGGCATTCATTTCATTTTTCATATACAAGTTCTTTTCTCTACCTTTCTTCTTTATTTAACACTGCGTGAACACTCGAACCTGTTTTTATCCACCATCATTGACTTATTCCTGTACTAACACCATTTTCTTTTATTCATAGAAAAACAAGGATAGCTCCATAAATTTGTCTTATATACATAGAAATGGAGTTCATCGCATTTCTATGTATTTAAGCCTTTCAATAAAGGTTAATTTGATGTAATTCGAACTAACTAAACACAAAAAGAAAAACATTGGTGTTTATTGATTCAATTGCGGGCATTCACAGATTTGGCTTGTTATGATTATTTATTTGAATTATTCTCGAGAATGGAAAGTCGAATGAAATGCGCATGTGCGAATTTGGTTACATATACACAATATTGGCAATCAAATGTGTGCACACCAAAACGGTAAAATTTGGAAGTTTCTATAAAACGTTTCTATAAAAAGATGTATAAAAAATAGAGATTTAGAAAACAAGGCAGAACAAATCGATTCAAATTATATCCATATTTCTACATAAATCTATGACATTGTTGATTAACCATTTGCACTGCAAAAATTGTCCGGACTATAAGGAAAAAGTCTAGAAAGATGTATTTTTATTTAAACTATGAATGCAGTTATGCTGTTCTCCTTTTCTTTGATGCGTGTAACAATCAGTAGCAGCAGATGAGAACAAACTGCCACTAAATTTCTTTCAAACATAACAATAATAGCAATAAATTATTCGCTATTGATTCATTTTTGCTTCATTTTTTAGTTAACAAATGAACAGAATATCGTGCACATCACAAAATACAAAAGCCAAAACTTTGCCTGCTGATGTTTGTTTCTTTGGTCGGTGTTCACCTGTCCTATGCTTCATCCATTTCACATATTGTATGGAAAAATAGAACGCAGATTTTTGTTGCCTTGAAACAGTTGTAAACAACACTTTGAATCATTGACAGGTTGTTTTCATTGACTGTTAGCAAACGCGACACTCAATTTGAACACGTCGTTCTTATAAAAAAGGGAAACAAAATGGTTATGTGTCATTTTAGGGGATGTTTAAAATAAAATTCAAATAGTTGAATTAAAAATTAATAAAAAAACTATCTTTTAAGTAAAATAATTAAAGTTGCACTGACAGACAATTCTGCAGTTTACATATATTTTTTTATACTGGAGAACGTTAAAGAATATTTGAAAATGGTATAGTTAAATTATTGTTGATAAATTTATAAATGATTATCATCAGGTAAATCTCAATCCTCGAAAATGAGAATCTTATTTTTAAAGGTTGGGAAAGAAAAACATTTATTTCAGAATTTTAAGTGAAGGATCTGTTTCGCATATAAATTTATCATAAAATCATCATCGCTTTCTATCTGATTGTCTATTCAGAAGAGCATACAAGCAAGGAGATAAATTTCATGAGTGTTTTTAGGAAATAGTAATACATTACGCATACCAATAAACTTAATTCAATGTAGCAACAGTCACCCTCCCTTCCTGAAAAATCTCTATTAATACTATCACTAAACTTTACCTTAGTACTGCTCTCTCTCTCCCACTTTGACAGAATGGTCATTATTAACACCCTGTACACCTCTTCAAAATCATCGCAATTGATTCCGGTTCTGTGCCACACCCCACATCTAAGATTTTACAAGAATGGTTATATGCCATTCAAACATTATATGATCGAAAAATAAGTGATCATTTTACATAGAAAATTTCTGTGAAATATATCCCTCAATCGTAATTCTCGAAAAAAATTCTGTGAAATATATCCCTCAATCTAAATTCTGGAAAAAGTTTATGTGAAATATATCCGTCAATCTAAATTCTGGAAAAAATTTATGTGAAATATATCTCTCAATCTAAATTCTGGAAAAAATTTATGTGAAATATATCCCTCAATCTAAATTCTGGAAAAATTTATGTGAAATATATCCCTCAATCTAAATTCTGGAAAACATTTATGTGAAATATATCCCTCAATCTAAATTCTGGAAAAAGTTAATGTGAAATATATCCCTCAATATAAATTCTGGAAAAATTTATGTGAAATATATCCCTCAATCTAAATTCTGGAAAAAATTTATGTGAAATATATCCCTCAATACAAATTCTGGAAAAAATTTATGTGAAATATATCCCTCAATATAAATTCTGGAAAACATTTATGTGAAATATATCCCTCAATCTACATTATGGAAAAAGTTAATGTGAAATATATCCCTCAATCTAAATTCTGGAAAAAATGTATGTGAAATATATCCCTCAATACAAATTCTGGAAAAAATTTCTGTGAAATATATCTCTCAATCTAAATTCTGGAAAAAGTTAATGTGAAATATATCCCTCAATCTAAATTCAGGAAAAAGTTAATGTGAAATATATCTCTCAATCTAAATTCTGAAAAAAGTTAATGTGAAATATATCCCGCAATCTAAATTCTGAAAAAACATTTCTGTGAAATATATCCGTCAATCTAAATTCTGGAAAAAAATAATATGAAATATATCCCTCAATCTAATTTCTGGAAAAAGTTAATGTGAAATATATCCGTCAATCTAAATTCTGGAAAAAGTTAATGTGTAATATATCCCTCAATCTAAATTCTGGAAAAACATTTCTGTGAAATATATCCGTCAATCTAAATTCTGGAAAAAATTAATGTGAAATATATCCCCCAATCTAATTTCTGGAAAAAGTTAATGTGAAATATATCCCTCAATCTAAATTCAGGAAAAAATTTATGTGAAATATATCCCTCAATCTACATTCTGCAAAAAAATTAATGTGAAATATATCCCTCAATCTAAATTCTGGAAAAAATTAATGTGAAATATATCCCTCAATCTAAATTCTGGAAAAAGTTAATGTGAAATATATCCCTCAATCTAAATCCAGGAAAAAATTTATGTGAAATATATCCCTCAATCTAAATTCAGGAAAAAAATTATGGGAAATATATCCCTCAATCTAAATTCAGGAAAAAATTTATGTGAAATATATCCCTCAATCTAAATTCTGGAAAAATTAATGTGAAATATATCCCTCAATCTAAATTCTGGAAAAATTAATGTGAAATATATCCCTCAATCTAAATTCTGGAAAAAGTTAATGTGAAATATATCCCTCAATTTAAATTCTGGAAAAATTAATGTGAAATATATCCCTCAATCTAAATTCTGGAAAAAATTTATGTGAAATATATCCCTCAATACAAATTCTGGAAAAAGTTAATGTGAAATATATCCCTCAATCTAAATTCAGGAAAAAGTTAATGTGAAATATATCTCTCAATCTTAATTCTGAAAAAAGTTAATGTGAAATATATCCCTCAATCTAAATTCCGAAAAAACATTTCTGTGAAATATATCCGTCAATCTAAATTCTGGAAAAAATTAATGTGAAATATATCCCTCAATCTAATTTCTGGAAAAAGTTAATGTGAAATATATCCGTCAATCTGAATTCTGGAAAAAGTTAATGTGAAATATATCTCTCAATCTAAATTCTGGAAAAACATTTATGTGAAATATATCCCTATATCTAAATTCTGGAAAAACATTTATGTGAAATATATCCCTCAATCTAAATTCAGGAAAAACTTTATGTGAAATATATCCCTCAATCTAAATTCTGGAAAAAATTTATGGGAAATATATCCCTCAATCTAAATTCTGGAAAAAGTTAATGTGAAATATATCCCTCAATCTAAATTCTGGAAAAAGTTAATGTGAAATATATCTCTCAATCTTAATTCTGAAAAAAGTTAATGTGAAATATATCCCTCAATCTAAATTCCGAAAAAACATTTCTGTGAAATATATCCGTCAATCTAAATTCTGGAAAAAATTAATGTGAAATATATCCCTCAATCTAATTTCTGGAAAAAGTTAATGTGAAATATATCCGTCAATCTGAATTCTGGAAAAAGTTAATGTGAAATATATCTCTCAATCTAAATTCTGGAAAAACATTTATGTGAAATATATCCCTCAATCTAAATTCTGGAAAAACATTTATGTGAAATATATCCCTCAATCTAAATTCAGGAAAAACTTTATGTGAAATATATCCCTCAATCTAAATTCTGGAAAAAATTTATGGGAAATATATCCCTCAATCTAAATTCAGGAAAAAGTTAATGTGAAATATATCCCTCAATCTAAATTCTGGAAAAAAATTATGGGAAATATATCCCTCAATCTAAATTCTGGAAAAAATTTATGTGAGAACAAAAACAGTTGCAAGCCACATTTTGAATCGCCGACAGCTTGTTTTTATCGACTGTGGTGGTGGTGGTGGTGGTGGTGGTGGTGATGATGATGATGATGATGATGATGATGATGATGATGATGATGAGTAAGTAATGCTTCAACACAAAAAAGTTTTTTTTATTTTTTGGAAACATGTAAGGGCCGTTTCTCTTAAATAATGCTAATTTGTAAACTAATAAAGGGAGTGGGTTCACATGTTGACATGTTCCATTTGAAGGTTAATACTTTATAATATCATAGAGTTTTCTTTATTGTCGCTATCTATATGTAAGATTACAGGATTATAATATTTGGTAAGTTGTATATATAAAATCTCTGGACTATTGTCATTATCAAGATACTATTATTTCACAATAATAGTGCAGTGGAACAAAAATCCAGGAAAATTAAAACAGGAAAATTAAAAAAGGAAAATTAAAATAGGAATTAACTAGGTAGTTGAGAAAGAAATCGTTGGGAAGGCAGGCGAAGAAATGGGAATAGAGAAAGATCGAGAGATGGAGAGATGGAGAGATGGAGAGATGGAGAGAGATGTAAGTTTTAATAAAATGATGTTACATATTTTACTTCTTCTATTTTATTATTTTATGGGAGCGGGTAACACCCGGTAGCCCTGTTTGTCTATTATATAAATGACAGTTGTGTATATCTGTGTTTATCCAGCTAAAAGTAAAAACTACAAAACAAACATTCATAAAGTTGGTATATTCTTGATAAGCATTGGTACTGGTTGAATAATATCTAATATTTTGAAAAAAAAAACATTCTTTTTTTTTCTTACATGGTAGTCACCACTTATCAAGGCACAGAAGCCACTCGGGGATAAGGGTTATTGCGTGTACAGTAATCAATGGGATAATATCGTGTTAATCGTTAGTAGTGGAGATTTGATAAAGTGTTTACTTAAGGCGGCGGTTTATTAGGAATTTGTTTATGTTGGACTTGAAGACATCCAAGTTGTAGTGAGGTGGGCAACAGGCAAGCGGAAGAGAGTTCCACAGGCATGCACTTCTAAGAAAGAAGCTTTGTTCATGGAATCTACATTTGATTTAGGCACAGATAAAGAGTGGGGAAAATTATTGACAGTGGTTTCAGCTAAACGGGTGTTTATCGTGAAAGATTAGCGAGGGGGGGACCAGGGATTGAAGCTCAGACGAGCACTTGCCATGGAAATAACGATAAAACAAAGACAGGCTCGCAACGTCTCTTCTGTGGGAGAGAGATTGCAAGGAAAATAAAAGGGCATCCCCCACTAAGACACAAAATCTATTTTGTACTCTGTCAAGGCAGGATAGGCTGTTTTTAGCAGTTCCTGCCCAGATGTGGCAGCAGTACTCCATCCTTGGACGTACTTGGCTTTTATATAGATACAGAATTGCATCAGCAGTGAGATATGTACTGGAGCGGTAGAAGGATCCTACCATTTTTCCAGCGGCCTTGGCAACAGATTTGATATATGTGTTCCATTTTAGATCAGGAGCAAAGGTCAATCCCAGAAGTTTATCAAAACATGGAGCCTCCCCAAGACGAGAGTCATCCATTTCAATTGATGCCAGATGGGAATCAGAGCGTTGATGATGTAAAGATAGGAGCTTGGTTTTAGATGCATTTAAAGTAACCAGCCACCTCTTCTCCACTGTACCACGCACTCAAGATCAGAGGATCAACTCGGCCATGTTTCGTCAAGTCGCTGTTATCACATTATATTAATTTGGATCGAAAATGCCGACTCATTACATTACATTATATAAATGAGAGTGGTGTGTGTGTGTGTGTGTGTGTGTGTGTGTGTGTGTGTGTGTGTGTGTGTGTGTGTGTGTGTCCAGAGAGGTTAGTTGGAGGAGAAAGAAGTTGGGGAGAGAAACAGAGATGTACAGAGATAGAAGTTTTAACAGGAAAAGGTTGCATTTTTACTCCAGACGACGCCGGGTACCCTGCTAGTCACAACTAATAGTAAAAAAAATACTAATTTCATCATCGCCCTTCACATCTATTATGGACGCTATTCTACATATTTATTTCGGACTTGATCCATTGTTCTTGATAATTTATATGCGTTAAGAAAATCATTTTTCATCTGCAAAAAGCTTCCGAGGTTTCTGCTCATTTTTTTATATATATCTCTCATATCCTTTCTTCTGTAATGGAATATTTTCTGATTAAATAGATTATTTGAAATGTAGTTACAATTCCCCAAACGCTGGGACATCAAGACAATTAATCTTTGCAATCCTGAAGCAATTTTGTTTTCATGCCTTAGAATGATTAGAAATGAATCTTGAATCACATTTGCTTTTAGTCTCCTCCTCCTCCTCCTCCTCCTCCTCCTCCTCCTCCTCCTCCTCCTCCTTTCCCCCTCACTCTCCTTTTCTTCATGCGATCAGCAATATCACCAGAAAGCGGCTATTCTTATTGATGATGCAAACTCATTTCGTCATCATATCCTGATTATATAATTATCTAATACAATGTGTGAGCTGTGATGGAAAGAGATTCGTGAAGAGTGTTAACATCTAACATGATATATTGAACTGAAATCTTAACTTCCTACAATTATTTCATTTTTTTCACAGAATTCACCCTCTTCTCTTACACACAAATATCCCTGTCCGCGAGGCACTGAGTATCCGCCAGTTTCTGACTAAGAACATTGCTGTGTTACTATTCTTCAATTTCAACGCGCGAAGAACAAATAATGTTATTTCTTTAGAACGATTTCGATCATCTTATAAAATAGTCGACGTCATATTTAACATGAAACGGTCAGAATATGGTAGATCCACTAGTACGTTACAAAAACTGACCTGGTTGGCCGAGGCTGGCTGTATTCATTTGACCAGCGTGATGCTAGATGCGTCGCTCCCAATAAGACAAACAAACGACTCTAATTAATTCCAGAACGAAATTTATGCAATCAAACGTAGCTTAGGAGTTTGTTGATTCCATTTAAATTAATTTCGTCTAAAAGTAAAAAGTCAATTGCGTGAATTATTGGTGTTTTGTTTGATATATTTGAATTGCAACGTGCGTAGGAGTCGAGGATGAAAAAAAAAGGGAAGGTGAATGTATTCACTGAACCTGGATATATTCATACGTTTACCTTGCGTTAGCCTATCGCATCCTTTGTTTAAGGGAAGGGAAGACAAAGAGGACAGTGGGGGCATAGAAAGAAAGAAAAATGGAGGCGGAGATTTTGAAAGCGCGACATTATATATATATATATATATATATATATATGTGTGTGTGTGTGTATGTGTGTGTGTGTGTGTATACGATATTTTAAAAATAAATATTAACAACTATTTTCATGCCTACAAACACTAGTCTTTTATTCTTATACAATGATCAGTGTAGTAAGTGAGAAACGCCACTTTTTCCTGTTTGCTGATCAGGAGGCTTGAATCAAATCAAAAATCCACGATTACTTCGTAGGTTAGCATCTTTACTCCAGGACTACCAGCAAAATTAACAAAATAATTTAAGTATATAAATGCACACACACACACACACACACACACACACACACACACACACACACACACACACACACACACACACACACACACACACACACATATATGTATATCCATTCATGTGTAATCACCTTTTTCTTCACCATATTCCCTCTGCTTCACTTTTTTTGTTATCAAGTAATATCTTTGACTTACTTGTTGTTTCATCAAATACTTTTGCATGCAAAATCCGATCCTGCATTTTGCTAATTCCTACCCTCTGATGAGAAGGAAAGTATTTCTTTGAAACTCCGCGATTAAGGACTATCCACTTATCTAGTGTTTCCTTTTCAGATTAAATATGTTTTTAATTCATTTCAAAGTGTTTTTTAACATGTTTTTAACTGTTTGCTCGTATTATAAGCTCTATATCCTATTTGGTTTTATCGAGCTTTTACATCTGGCTGAGATAACTTTATAAATATTAATTCTTTAATATTTATAATATACTTTAATTATACCATCTTGGATCATTTTGGTAAATTTAATTGCAATTTTTATTTTATATATATATATATATATATATATATATATATATATATATATATATATATATGTGTGTGTGTGTGTGTGTGTATATATATATATATATATATATATATGTGTGTGTGTGTGTGTATTCATCAATTAATTTGAATAAAATAAAACACCAGTACAATAGTTGAAAATATATTTGTTTAGTTTGTAACGTGAAAAGGATGTCTTTGCTCTTTTTCAGAACGAAAAACGCCGTTAACATTCAAAGTGTGTATAGTGTTGTAGAATTCAGAGTGAGATTTTTAAACGCCATTAGCTGTTAGATCTTTCAAAAGATATGATGCAATTTGTGTCCTTTTTGGAATGAATATGGTCGTTATAATTCAAATGTTAGATGTATAATTGAAATTAAATGAGTGTTTCTTTGTTTTTATTATTGATTATATGTATTAATTATTATAGGTATCATTTTCTGAGTTAACTTGTGTCTAAAATTAAGTTCTGTTATTTTAATATAAGTTTACTAATTAAAGGAGACAAATGATTAAAAACTAATTTTATAATTAATGTTGATTCAAGAAGTACTCGTATAAATCTAGAATGAATTTGATGAGTTTAGTTTATTTGAAGTTCAAAATAATGATCATGCTGCTATGAATGAGAGAATGCATTCAGAATTTGTAGTCCGGAATATCTGGACGAAGAATTCAAATACATTGCCGGCTTTCATACTCCTTCTTTGTCTATTAGCCAGGCGCTGAGGTACAATCCCAAGGACTCACCATGATCACCTTGTGCTTGGTCTTGTTTCCTAACTAGGACATTGAGCGCCATTCGCCTATTCCCCATTCCCAATTTCTTTCTTTCTCTCACAAACTAAGCAAACTGGGTTTGCTTGCATGCCACTTGAGCTGACTTGCCTTGTTTGGGCCAGTCTTGCCTGACAGATTAAGGGTACCTGATTGCTATTTCTGACTGACAGTACAGATGTTCTAATTCTTTGGTAACGCTTAGAGCGGCTGCTCTATCATCAGTTGTATTATATAGATGTAGTGCACGTGGTGCATGAAAAGGGACCCTGCTGCTATCTATGGTGGGCTTTCACGAGGCCACAACTTCCAAGGCAGGAATCGGCTAATGGAGCATTGTGTGTATATACTTGGTGTCAAAACTGGCTCACTTTGTTCAACACTCTCCCCCTAACCTGAAATTAAACAAAAATATAATAAAATGATAGCAAAAAAAAATATATCACGATAAAATAAGACAATCTCCCAAACAAAACCAATTCATCTCCTCCCTTGGTGCTCGCATTCACAAATATCCATGCGTTTAGGAGTAATCTAGATGATGCAATGTCTTACCTCTTAATAAATTCACCAGATATCTTAGCATTAAGTGAAACAAACTTACACTCCTCAATCCCCTCTAACTACTTTAACATGACAGGATACCTCCTTCTCTTTAGACTTGCCTTTCATCATTACATTAGTTACATATTTTCTTTACTGTTCTTACTCAAGTCAGGACTGTACTCTAAACGATCATGTCTCTGATAGTATAGATGCAGCACTCTCTTTAGATAGTAATGTCCAAATACATGTGTTTGGTGATTTTAATGCCTACCATAAGAATTGGCTTTCTCAGGTTACCCAGATGCAGCTGAACGCTCTACTCATAGCTTCTCTGTAGCTCATTCCCTCACACAGACAGTAATGCTGCCAACTCGTCTCCCAGATTGTTAACACTAGCAGGCTTCACTTCTAAAGTATCCAAGGATTGTGTAACTAATGCCCACAGTCCACTTGGAAACGCAGACCACATAGTGGTATCAGCTGACATCACACTTAAATTCCAACTCCTAAGGTAAAGAACCATTACTCAAAACCACAAGGAACTACAAAAGGGCTGACTTGGAGACCATCAGAGAATACACCAGAAATGCCCCATGGACCAATAGCTTCTCTGTTCCTTCTGAACAGTGTGCCAACGAGACAACTGAATGATGCAAAGCAGGCATTGAAGTACATGGTACCACACGGAAGTATTATAGCAAGTCCCACTCACCCACATGGTTCACTACAGATTGTGCAGCTGCCATTGTGCAAAGACAGCATGCATTCTGCTGGTTTATTCGAAGATGCTAGAAATCATTGTAAGAGGGAAATAGTGAGAGTCAAAAGAAAGTATGCTGAAATAACCAGGGAATGCATAGAATCACAAAAGATAGGAATGTGATTTTTGGAAAATCTATAATAGTGTAATGAATAAATGGCAATCAGTAATTCCTCCAACAACCAGAAGGTCACATGCACAGCAACCAAGAAGGCGGAACTGCTTCAACTCCACCTTAGAACCAACAAACAACTGCCTCCCAAATTTCCCTATGAAGATTGAAGCCACACTAGATTATGTAAAAGTCACCCGTTCTCATGTCCACAATGTCATAAAAACCTTAAACACCTCCCCAGTGTGTGAGCTTGATCTCATCCCTGCTATTAAGAAATGCTCTAACTTTCCAAGCTCCCCAATAAATGCCTTGCTGAATCTTGCTTCCCTAATAGTTGGCCTTTGTGGTATCAGTGTACATGAATTTTGGTGAAATGATTGACCCTCTCAATTATCATTATCAGTCTCCTTCCCCTGTTTGCTAAAATCTATGAGACCTTAATTAATCAAGCACTAGTCCACCACCTTGCAAAAACAGATCTCTCTGATAAACATTAAAAATTCAGGTAATGTCGTTCTACTGCAGATAATTTAACAGTCATCTCTGGATGCATATACCATGCACTGGATAAAACAGGGAAAACCAGGGTTGTAGCTCTTGATATATCCAAGGCCTTTGATAAAGTCTCGCATGAAGGGCTGCTAATGAAAATTAAATCACACAGTATAACTGAACGTATACTAAATATAATTAGATCCTTCTTAGACACAAGGACCATCCAGATTTTCATTGATGGACAAACATCCAAGTGGCATAACATTAATGCGAGAGTGCTTCAGGAGGCGATCCTTGGATTCTTGGACACTATTATTCCTGATATTCATAAACGACCTCCTTGATAATATTCTGTCCGAGATGGGTATATTTACTGATGATACAACACTCTATAACATGCATGAGGGAAGAACCGATGTACATAAATCTAAGACAATGGCAGAATCATTAGAAAATGATCTCCAGACTATAGTGGAATGGGGCCACAAATGGATGGTAACATTTAATACTAGTCAGACTAAGCTGCTCTCCTTTAACAATTACAAGACACCTCTCCAACTACCGATATCCATGACAAATAACACCATCCTTCAAACTCCTCTGCCTAATATTCACAGACAATATAAACTGGAACAAATACATTCAAGACATTGTGAAGGCTGCTGCAAAGAAGTGGGTTCCTTCTATCGATGTAGAAGACTACTCACACCTGAGAGTATCACCATTGACCCACGCATGGAGTATTGTTGCTACATCTGGGCTAGTGCATTTACCACTAGCCTCGTCCTCTTGAATAAGGTCCAAAACAGAGTTTTCAATCTAATAGATCCCATTTTGTCAACTAAGCCCCAATCCCTGTCCTATCACTGCAATGTTTCATCCTTGTGCTTGTTTTACAAATATTTTGATGGAATGTTTCATCCTTGTGCTTGTTTTACAAATATTTTGATGGAATGTTTCATCCTTGTGCTTGTTTTACAAATATTTTGATGGAATGTTTCATCCTTGTGCTTGTTTTACAAATATTTTGATGGAATGTTTCATCCTTGTGCTTGTTTTACAAATATTTTGATGGAATGTTTCATCCTTGTGCTTGTTTTACAAATATTTTGATGGAATGTTTCATCCTTGTGCTTGTTTTACAAATATTTTGATGGAATGTTTCATCCTTGTGCTTGTTTTACAAATATTTTGATGGAATGTTTCATCCTTGTGCTTGTTTTACAAATATTTTGATGGAATGTTTTACAAATATTTTGATGGAATGTTTTACAAATATTTTGATGGAATGTTTTACAAATATTTTGATGGAATGTTTAATCCTTGTGCTTGTTTTACAAATATTTTGATGGAATGTTTCATCCTTGTGCTTGTTTTACAAATATTTTGATGGAATGTTTTACAAATATTTTGATGGAATGTTTCATCCTTGTGCTTGTTTTACAAATATTCTGATGAACTCGCTGCACTTATGCCTCCTTGATATACTTTTATTTGGTAAATTATCTCTGTCTTTAAACCTTGTGATAAATATTTTTTGTAAGACATAAGTAATATGGCAAGCTAAGGGAAGAACATGTTTTAGCTTTTTTCAGAATATTCCATTGTATGGCTGGTGTTAAATTTTTTCTTATAAGTTCTTCATAGGATACTGAAAGTGACGTTTTTAAATGTAACTTCTGAATCGTTCCTTGAAAGTATACTTGCCATATCAATATAGTACTTACGAGTATTTAGGTGGTCTTTGGTAGAGATTTTCGCCCTGTATACTACCGAAGTTACTAAGAAATTTCCATTCAGTGGGCATTCGTATTTATTTCTGCAATTACAAAAATTTAGTGGTGCTACTTTTATTTAATTCTGGTGTATTATTTAGCATCTTCATATTATGTTTCTTTACTATTTCTTTTAAATTTTTGTTGCAGCTTAATTTTAGCGTATTTTTTATTAAAGATTTTATTGAGAATAATTTTAGGTGGGAATGACAAAAACCTGGGAGTGAATAAAATATATAAAAAAACACAGCATCTTGGTCTGCCTTGTGAAGTGCCTCCCTTAAAGCAGGTCCAGCTCTCCCAAGATGGCTGAAGAAACTCCCAGAAGAAACAATAGCTGAACAGGTATGTCATTATGTATATGTGTATGTAATTATGTTTTGACATGCATCAACACCACTAGTTGAGACGAATCAAAATAATTTTGAACAAAACAACAGTCCGTTTATGATAAGAAACTACAGAGATTAGAAATGCCACGCATTTAGTTAGAAAAATATATAAACGGTCATATAAACACCATCACTATACAACATATGGATGTCCATAGTTAACTAAGCTTCTCCCTTTAGCGATTATTGAGAAAATATTTAACTATATATATATATATATATATATATATATATATATATATATAATTCAATGAATAAATCGCTGAAATGAATACATATTATTGTGGAAAAAATGGCATCTGTATATATAAAAGGCAAAACAGCCGCACGCATTTCCGTATGTCCAAGAAAGGCTTTTTTGAGGGAGGGGGTATTCTCGATGCGCTTGGCCTCCATAGAATGGAAATAGGCACAGACTTTAATAAAGACTTTTCATATCTATCTGCGTAAGTATACTTTGATAATTATGTTTCAGTTTGAAGAAATATGGTATAATAAAATTATGGGGTGTTTTTTCGCGCCTGACCTCCATAGAATGGAAATATATTTAACAAGGTTTTTCAATATAGATCCAAAAAATATTGTGATGAGTGTTTCAGCATGAACAGGTATGGTATAATAAATTATGGGGTTTATCTATTTTATTTTTACTTTCATCATATTTTGCTTTGGTTTTGATACCTCCAAATTCGAAGCTATCTCTTTACAACTCTTCCTTTTCATAACCTATCATACTTTCATAAATCAGAGTCCATTTTCTGCAGGCTGTTTTTGAACCCAGTCAACGGCGGGTACTTTTGCTAGTATATATATATATATATATATATATATATATATATATATATATATATATATATATATATATAAATTTTGTGCCATTTTTATTGAGGTGATAACAACTGCATTTTGTGCCCTTTTTATTGCGGTGATAACAACTGTATTTTGTGCCCTTTTTATTGCGGTGATAACAACTGTTGCATGAAGACTTCCATTTAGTTTTTTCCTGTTGCATGAAGACTTCCATTTAGTGTTTCTCTCATCGATAATTTACTATTGAATTGTATCAGTCGGCCATTGAACTGCCTTCAAAATATCGATGCGTTGACGCAGGTCTGAACGTGATGCATTTGTGCGTGTTGTCGGTAAAGTGGCAAGACTGAGTAATACGTGACAAAATGAAGCCATTCACTGGACGTGACCATCGATTTCGATGAGTCAACAACTGAAAGTCGAGGTCGAATTCATGACCAACAACTTAGAGAACGAATAATTCAGCTCATCTTAAGTTGTCACCCTTTTTACTTAGAAACACGACTTGACATCCAATTAAGACATTAGTGTTATGCACGCGGAAAAGCTTGATGAACCATGAATGTTGAGGGGAGATAATCAAATTAGAGAACACTCACCACGTTGAAAGCTTTTAAAGTAGCCATCTTTATAGCGCTTGAACTATGATAAGAACAGATGTTCTTGCTATGAATCTCGTAGAAGAGAGGGAATACCGGTATTTTTTTTTTTTTTGGTGCTAAATTATTTTATTATAAGTCTTTACTTGATTTGATTTTGTCTAATATAACGTTTGTTTCAGTCAGTCGTTAAATGAAAATGTATCTAGAATACCCCCCCAAGACAAAGAAAGAAAAAAAAGTTGTCCTTATTTTTAGGATTATTGCTTTATTTTCTCTATAATATAAACGAAATCTTCTCCCCTCTCTCTCTCTCTGCCTTTCCTCCCTCCCTCAGCCATAAGCACCAACACCCCGACATGCATGAGTCTGCCTTCAGTGTGTTGGGGGGGGGGGCATGGATAAGTAGAAATAAGTGTAATACCTTTAAACGGCATTTACAGTAACGTATTCCATTTACTGTATTTTGTTTTATCTTCTTACTGACCAAGGAATCCTAACCAAATGCCGCCTTCGTAAGGTTTTCGTTTTTCAATCGACATGTTTGGGGAGAATATCTCAACAGACTCAACACGTGATAATACCCCACCGGTATTTTTTTTTTGGTGCTAAATTCTTTTATTATAATTCCTTACTTGACTTAATTTTGTCTAATATAATGTTTATTTCAGTCAGTCGTTAAATGCAAATTTATCTAGAATATTCCCACCCCCAACATAAAGAAGGAAGAAAAAAAACAAAACAAAAAAAAACGGTATCATGTCAAATCCCCAATATAAATTCATTCGTAAATATGGGAGTGGAATTTATCTTCAAATATCTTTAATTTCGAATTACAACTACGGACTTATACTAAGTAAATATTAATAAGTCCTTTGAACCTTTTTTTTTAATGGAGAGTAGACAACGCATTGTGGGTGTGTTTATAGTATATTACCATACATTAACAAGGGGTATTAATTAGGGTCACCATTTCAGTAGGCTCCCACTTCGGGGCGCCTCCGATACCAGAGAGAACTGGAGCGCTGAAATTAAAAAGAATGCTGATTAAAGAAGACATCGTCTCCAAATAATAATGAAGATGTGTAACGCGACTTTGCAATGAATTAAGTGGTTTTTATATATCTTTATATATATGTGTTCCCGAAATTCGGGTTACAAAGAAAAGACAGTGCATTTTGTAGAGTCTTTGTTTAATGTTCAATGTTTCCTTTTCGCTACCTAACGGGAGCTAAGGATTGGCGTGTGATGCTGTCTCTAGTCGTCGTTGAAGTAAGGTTTCCTTCACTTGAATGTCCCACGTACACAGTTGTCGCTTTTCATTGGCTGGAACCTCTGATGACGTATAAGAAGAAAGGAAGGAAAAGAGAAAAGAGTAGGGAGAAAGAGAGAACTAAGGTGAGAATACAGCATAGCATCGCCGTAGTAGCTCGCTACAAGAGTCCCCCTCCAAATAACGGAGTTAAGTAACTTATACCTAATTATTAAATATGTTCTTTGTTTAAAAATAAAAGTATTCATTTTTCTTCTTCCATGTCACTTTCCTTCCTGCTCTAGACTTATATGTGTCAGCAGCAATTTTATCTTCGACTTTGTCGGTATCGTCTGTCCTAATAATCTTATCACTAGTATTAACTTTATCTGTCTGTGACTTCTCAGTCTGTCTAATTTTATTACTACTAGTTGCTTGTATATACGGTTTTAATCTATCTATTGATACGTGTGTATGAGTACCGTTGTTCATGTCGATCTGGAAATGCTTATCTGATCAAGTCAAGACTTTATAAGGACCTGAGTACGGTGCTTCTAACGGTTTTCTAACTCGATCGACCCTGAGCCATACTTTTTCACAGGACCGTAAGGTTTTTGGTATGAAAGTTTTTGAATTGTCGTGGATATGTCCTTTTCCATTGTCGAGTACATCAATTTGGGACATCCATTCACACAAATTACGTATGTACTTATTATTAACTGGAGTCTCTCCTGCTCTCCGTTTGTGTATTAACTGCTGAGGAATCAATATCGGAGCTCCAGTAACAGATGTAAAAGGGAAAAAACCTGATTCGTTAGGGGTGCTACGTATACCAAGTAGAATCACCGGTATGGCTTTCATCCATGATTCTTTGCGAGCTATTATAGCTGCTTTAAGAGTACGGTGTGCTCTTTCGATCATCCCGTTACTTTGAGGGTGATACGAAGTTGTCCTCAATCGGTAAAAACCTACTACCTTGGCTAATTCCTGGAACAACTCGCTCTCAAACTGACTACCTCTGTCAGTTACCACATGCAGTGGGACTCCAAATCTGGATATCCATGCATTGATAAATGCCTCTGCTACCGAATGTGCAGTTATTTCAGTCATAGGCTGTACTTCAATCCAGCGAGTTGCACGGTCAATGCAGGTAAGCAAGTATTTGTAAGGGCTTAGGTAAGGGCCAGACTCATTGCACGTTAAGGGTAGGGACCAACAATATCAATATGTACCGTCTGGGAACGTGCAGATGGTAACTCGAATTCTTGGACCACAGACTTTGTGTGTCTGTGAACTTTTGCTTGTTGACACACTACACATTCTGCGCAGAATTGCTTAATTGTTCTATCTAAGCTAGGCCAAAAGTATCTGGACTTGACCAGTTTAATAGATGCTCCCGTACCAGGATGCGCCAAGCTATGTAAACAGTTGAAAATAGCCTGACGAAGTTCTTTTGGGATAAATGGTCTGGGGTACTTAGTTCAAACTGAGCCGATTTCACTCGACACACAGTATTCTTTTAAATCAGTGTATGACTTTGTTTCGTCATTACCTCTTTGTGCCTCTGCTATTTCAGCCAAGTCGCATGCATCTATCTGCACAGCTAATGCAGGCCGAGACATACAGTCTGCAACTATATTCTCAGCTCCTTTAATGTACTCCACGTCAGCAATATATTCGGCAAGTACTGACAAGTGTCGTTGTTGTCGATCTGTCTTTGCCGGTGTCTGACTGTAATATGCTCCGCACAGTGGCTTATGATCAGTGAATAATGTCACGTGGCGACCTTCTATGAGGTGGCAGAAATGTATCACTGAAAAATAAGCTGCCAGTAGCTCTCTGTCAAACGTGGAATACTTAGCTTGGGCTTGAGAAAATTTCTTGGAAAAGAAACCTATAGGTACTGGTTTCTTATCTACCAACTGGTGTAATGCAGCACCATCGGCAAATTGGCTAGCATCTGTAACTAGGTGGTACTCTGTAGCTGAAGACTGTGGATGAGCAAACGCCGTTAATTCAGACAAATTGCTTACTATTGCTTTGAAGGCATGAGTTTCTTCCACATTAAGCTCGGTCTTTGCTTTAGGATCCAACCTCATTCGTTCAGTTAACGGTAAAATTACGGATGCATAATTAGGGACTAATTTACAGTAAAAATCTGTCTTCCCCAGAAATCTGCATAAGCTTTTTGAGTCCTTAGGGACTGGAAAATTTTCCAACTCTTTAATTTTCCTTGAAGTAGGCAATAAACCTTCTTTGTTTACGTGGAAGCCTAAAAAGTCTAACTCTGGTACTCCAAATACACATTTATCTCAGGAAATCTTTAAATTGTTATCATTAAGGATTCTAAATACTCTATCTAAGTCTTCCTTGTGTTGTTGTTTGCTATTGCTAAAGACTAATATGTCGTCTAGATATATAAATACGCAATCTAACTTTTAAAATATCTTGTCCATAAAATGCTGAAATGTAGCCGCAGCATTCTTTAAACCAAATGGCATGTAATTAAACTCAAACAAGCCAAAAGGTGTCACGACTGCTGTTTTAGGCACATCGTCAGGGTGTACCTTAATCTGATGATACGCTGAGGTTAAATCTGTTTTAGAAAAATACTGTTTGCTAGCTAACTGCGTCCAGAACGAATTTATATTTGGTATTGGATAGCGGTCTGTTTTCGTAATGCTATTTAGTGCACGGAAATCACCGCAAGCTCGATACGACCCATCCGCCTTCTTTACCAAATGCAACGGGGTTGCCCACTCGCTACTGGAAGGCTGGATAACTCCAGTATTTAATAACTTTTAAATTCCGCCTGCACTGCGTCTAATTTAGGGCCGGAAAGTTGTCTTGATTTAGCAAAGACTGGTACCCGGCTGTCTGTATCAATCCTGTGATACACTCCACCATAGTCTTTGTTTGTGTCGCTATGTGGTGAAAGTACATTATTATATTTACCTATTACATCGGTAATATAATCCGCTAGGTCGATTTTATTAATCACTACCGCATCGGTTCCCGTTACTGCATTTACTGTAATTTCATGCTCCGTTATGTTATGACGGATGGATCGATTTTTGCAATCCACTATGATATGAAATTTGTTCAAGAAATCGAATCCTAGCAAAGGGCTAGTGACATCTGCGATCACGAAACTCCATTGGAAAGATCTTCTCAGACATGGAATTTTTTTAAGAAGAAAGGAAGGAAAAGAGAAAAGAGTAGGGAGAAAGAGAGAACTAAGGTGAGAATACAGTATAGCATCGTAGTAGTAGCTCGCTACATGTTATTGGCAGTTCTCGTTACTCTCGCTTCTCTTTATTTGTCCTTCAGTCTTCATTTTCTGACAAAGGGAGAAGAAAAAGCTGTTTAGCAGGTTGGCAGTATTTTGTGTGAACAGATGCCAGAGATGTTGGCAACTGTTCCTTTGTCTATCCTTGTGGCCATGTCACTAATAAGGATGCTGGAGATAAACGTTTCAACTGGGCTGACATTGTCCACCTGATAGTCAGGGACCCGAACCTTGGTTTAACCACTAAGGAGGCTGTCCTATCAGCAGGTACAAACTACTGGAGCTGCTGTATTGTCATTTAGTGAATGGATTCTGGACCATGCAGTAGCTTCTGGTGGGACTTCTCGATGCCATATTAGTGGGTAATTGTTACAGCTTTACCTTATCATGTGCCACAAAAAAAAATTTTTTTTCATTTCTTTTTCTCTTACCTTCCCTCTCTGCCCTGCTCTAAGAAAGTCTGTCGACCTATTCCACAAATCCCAAATCTCAATCATGAAAGGTTTCCAGAAAAAATACTCGATTAAACCCAGATCTCCAACTTCCAATGCAGACCCCCACTACCACTTCTCCAACATCACAGGTCTACGTTCCAACATTCAAAAGGTTCAAACTCTATTACAGGAGACGAAACCAGACCTATTATTCCTAACCAAAACTGGCATTGGACCGACTTCTTCTCTAGATGAGTTTGTAATTAAAGGATACTCTAACTTAACATCTAAATCCGACCCCCAAGATCGCCATGGGTATCAAATATGTGCCTACATTAAAGACGACTTTCCATATGGTAGGGACATCTCTAGAGAAGATCCTAATTTACCTTACATGTGCTTCCAGGTTGCACTTGCTCACACTACTGCGTTTATATTTGCACTGTATTGCTCCCACAATATTACAGAATTACTATCTTTAATAGCATAACTGAGAAAATTGACCATGTCCTGTCTGCGTACCCTTCAGCTAACATTCACGTCTGCGGGGACTTCAATGTTCACAATATGGAATGGTTAACCCACTCTAACAAGACTGATGACGAGGGGAGGTTTTGCCACGATTTCTCCATTGTTTATGACCTCACTCAGATTATCCAAGAACCCACCCGCGTTCCCGATACTGACAGTCAGTATGCAAGTCTCCTAGACTTCTTTCTCACTGTAATGTTATGACCCTTTAGGCTGTGATCATAGCGTAGTATCTGTTAACTGTGGCAAGCGGGGTCAAGGGTCAAAATATTATTATTATTGTTATTGTATTCTTGTTAATTGATTTGAGCGACGGATGGTCGCTGGATCAGTTATTATGATTAGAAGAATTAACAATTAAATTGCGGAAGAAATGATTGACGTGTGAATCTCAAAAGGAATGTGAAAATATATGTAAACATTATTTTGGGGTTTTGAATAAACAAATAACTAGTTGTGGATTAGGTTGGTCTGAGACACGTAATTAGGTAACATAAGAGAATGCATGATGTAGTTAGTTTTTGAGAGATTCAGAGAGTTGAGGATTGACCACCAGAGCTGACAGACATCTAGACAGGGTGGACAGACAGCCAGGGAGCGAGCTGTAAGAATAGAAAATGTAGACGAACTGCAGATCCTGTGAAAACCATTTGAGACAACTGTAATAAATTTATATTATAAAAATATAAAGAGTTGTTTTAATGGTTTCACAAATAAGAACATATGTCTCAATTTGATGATGCTGACCGTTTCATGTTCGTCACGGAGCAGCAGGAAGACACAGAAGAACTCTTCAAGAAAAAAGGTATGGAGCATATATTATTCTTCTTACATATGAACTGTAAAAATATCCGGTGCGATAAGTCTCATACAACATGATTCAGTTTACACGTCAATATCATGTCCTCCTAGCTAAACAACATACATACGATTCATACGTTTATTATCTGTCTGTTAAAAGAACAATATCTTACATCTACTAGATAACACATGACACGTTTTAATATATCATCTCCTCCTATATAAACCAATATACAACATCACAACTTGCCCTGAGATATGCTCATCTTCCATTCAGTCTTCACTGGGATCTTCCGACCATTCTGTCATATCAGTTAAGATAAAGACAAAATGTAATAGGTCCTCAGAAATACCTCTCCATCATACAGTATATCGATACACTATGGCTGACTGGGATAGCTTCCGTACATTTATATCAGACCTACCTCTGCGTGCCATGTTTAAAAAGGATGTGCCCTCTATATTATCAGACCTGACGTAATGGTTAACTGTAGGTATAGACAGTTTCATACCCTCGAAAAAGTTCCAGCAAAAACCTAATAGTCAGCCATGGTTCTCCCCAGAATGTGCTGCTGCTATTGTGAATGGAAATCACTTTTCCCATTGCTTCCAACATAATAGATGTACTGAGACTAAAGCCGCTTTCAGGACCGCCAGCAGCCACTGTAAAAAAGTAATAAAGAAGGTGAGAGAGTTGTATGCTCAGTCCGTCAAGTCCACGGTAGCTGAGAAGCGGCTTGGTTCCCATCAGTTCTGGCAAATAGCAAACAGAATCCTCAACAGAAGTGTGAGCTCTATTCCAACTATCATCAATGGACCTGAGGTAGTCTCGTCAGCATCAGACAAAGCCAATCTCTTTGCCAAGAATTTTGCAGCTAATGCTACTCTTTACGACCAAGGCCACCAACCCCAGTATTTCCTTGTATATCAGAAAACATGCTATGTGACATACAAATATCTGTACGTGATGTTGCCAAGCTAATCAAAAATCTTGATTCCAGTAAGGCATTCCAATTATAGTGCTCAAAAGGCTTCAACTAGAATTAGCGCCCACATTGCAAAGTTATTTAAGCATTGTCTGAAGGAGAAATGCTTCCCAACACTTTGGAAAATCTCATTAGTATGCCATTAGAATTCTGGTGACCGCTCACCTCCCTCTCAATACAGACCAATAAGTCTCCTCTGCATTATGAGTAAGCTGCTGGAATCTGTGCTAAATAAAGAAGTAGTCAACCATCTCAGCAAAAATAACCTTCTTTGTGACATGCAATATGGTTTCCGTTCTGCTAGATCTACAGCAGACGTGCTTACAGTTATATCTCATAGGATTGGTGAATTCCTCGATGGAGGCTTCATCCCAAGAGCAATAACTCTTGACATATCAAAAGCCTTTGATAAGGTATGGCATAAAGGTCTACTTCACAGGATCTCCAGCCATGATTGGGGGAAGTCTATAGTATCACAAAGTGGTAAACATGGACTTGAAAGAAAGAAGGATGAATAAATGTTTTCTCAATTATTAAATTATTTCTGTCGGATAGGTTCATAAGTGGTTGATGGGCAGAAATCAGAAACTTACAGTATTAATGCTGGAGTTCCTCAGGAGTCCATCCTGGGTCCAACTCTCTTCTTGATCTACATCAATGATGTTCCAAACCACATCCTTAGATCATTCGTAGACATTTATGCTGATGACACTACCATCTATGGTTACACTTCGAAGACCATAAACGACCAAGTTCTCTCTGACTGTCTCTCCTCTGATCTTGAGCACGTGGTACAATGAAAAAAAAAGTGGCCGGTTACTTTTAATGCATCTAAAACCAAGCTTCTATCCTTACATCATCACTGCTTTGCTGCCCAGCTGCCATCAATTGAAATGGATGACTCTCGTCTTGGGGAGGCTCCATGTTTTGACAAGCTTCTGGGATTGAGTTTTACTCCTGATCTGAAATGGAACACGTATATCAAATCAATTGCCAAAGTCGCTGGAAAGATGGTGGGATCCTTCTACCGCTCCAGTAGATATCTCACTCCTGATGCAATTCTCTACCTATATAAAAGCCAGGTTCTGCCAAGAATGGAGTACTGTTGCCACATCTGGGCAGGAGCTGCTAGAAGCAGCTTATCCTGTCTTGACAGAGTTCAAAATAGACTTCGTAGCTTAGTGGGGGATGCCCTTTTCTCTTCTCTGCAACCTCTTTCCCACAGAAGAGACGTAGCGAGCCCATCCCTGCTTTATCGTTACTTTCATGGGAGGTGCTCATCTAAACTTCAATCTATGGTCCCCCCTCGCCAGACATTCCCCAAAACACTCGTCTAGCCAGAACCATTATCAACAATTTCCCACATTCTTTATCTGTGCCTACACCTAAACATAGATTCCACGAACAGGGCTTCTTTCTTAGAGCTGCTCGCCTGTGGAACTGTTTGCCTGCTTTTCAACTGACTACAATCTGATTGTCTTCAAGTCCAAAGTGAACAAGTTCTTATTGAACCGTCTCCCTAATTAATCCAAGTTATAAAATTCCCACTAATGATTACTACGCTAAAATCACAATGACAAATGTATACCCTTTAACCCTTATCCTCGAGTGGCCCCTGGACCTTGATAAGTGGCGACCCCCCCATGTAAAAAAAAAAAAAGGCAGGAAATTGCACACATGCACACCTCTATGTATATAAACTTAACTATATGTATGCGTCCATATATTTTTATGTATAGGATTCACTTTCAAACTAATTAACCGATCATTATGAATTTTAAAACATAGCTCTAGGCGTAAGGGAGTAATATGTGCTACATTTTGTTTAATTTAGGTTTTTAGGGGTATAATATGAACACAAACACATATCTAAAAGTTCAAGTAATTCAAAGTTGATCCAGAGTCATTAGACATTAATTAAGCAAGATTCTTTGAATTTTGTTTTCATTTAAATTTAAGCATTAAATTTTAGACATTTATTAGAATCAAAATCATATAATTGGTTTTGATCAGAATTGGAAGAAATCTTTGTAAGCGTTCATAAAAGTGATACAAAACTGTTTTGTGCGAGGATTTAATTTTACTCATACTAGGATAGGTAATATTCTTTATACATAGCATATATATATATATATATATATATATATATGCTATGTATATATATATATATATGCTATGTATATATATATATATGCATAAAAAATAAAAATAAAAATACCAGCGGTGGTTGACGTTATGTTTTGAGAAAAATAGAAAAACCGAATGAAATTATTAAAATAATCAACGTTTCGTCCTTATTTCAGAGGACATCTTCAGGATATTGCAGTAAAAATGCAAAAAAAGAAAAAGTCATAGATCATACGAAAAAGAATCCTACCCATGCCGAGAAGGACAATACGCACACATATGTTTGTCCTTCCCGACATGGGTAGAATTCTTTTCATTCGGTTTTTCTATTTTTCTCAATATATATATATATATATATATATATATATATATATATATATATATGCTACGTGTATATATATATAAAGTTGAGTTTCTGTTACACTTTTTTTTTTTTTTTTTTTTTTTTTTTTTTTTTACAAAGGCATCACCACATTATCAAGGCCCAGAGGCCACTCAAGGATAAGGGTTAAAGAGTGTACAGTAGAAATTGGTCAATATAGTAATCATTAGTAATGAAAATTTGGTAAATTTAATAACTTATATGGAACGGCTCATCAAGAACTTATTTACTTTAGACTTGAACACAACCATATTGTAGTCAGCCGGAAAGCAGGAAAACGGAAGACAATTCCACAGGCGTGCAGTTCTAAGAAAGAAACTTTGTTCATGGAATCTATGTTTAGGTTTAGGCACAGATAAAGAGTGGGGGAAATTATTGATAGTGTTTACAGCTAGACGAGTGTTTCTTGTGAAAGTTTGGCGAGGGGGGACCATAGATTGAAGCTCAGTTGAACACTTTCCATGAAAATAACGATACATCAGAGACAAACTCGCAACATCTCTTCTGTGAGATAGAGGTTGCAAGGAGGAGAAAAGGACATCTCCTACGAGGCTATGAAGTCTATTTTGAACTCTATCAAGGCAGGACAAGTCCTTTCTAGCAGCTCCTGCCCAGATGTGGCAACAGTATTCCATCCTTGGACGTACCTGGCTCTTATATAGGTAGAGAATAGCATCAGCAGTGAGATATCTACTGGATCGATAGAAAGATCCCACCATTTTTCCAGCGGCCTTGGCAACAGATTTGATATACGTGTTCCATTTAAGATCAGGAGTAATGGTCAAGCCCAGAAGCTTGTCAAAACTTGAGGCCTCCTGAAGACGAGAGCCATTCATTTCAATTGATGACAAATGTGAATTAGAATGTTGATGATGTAAAGAGAGAAGCTTGGTTTTAGATGCATTAAAAGTAACCAGCCACTCCTTTCCCCATTGTACTACGTGCTCAAGATCAGAGGAGAGAGAATTGGAGAGAACTTGGTCGTTTACTGTCTTAGATGTGGTACCATAAATGGTAGTGTCGTCAGCATAAATGTCTACAAATGATGTAAGGATATGATTTGGAAGATCATTAATGTAGATCAGGAAAAGAGTTGGGCCCAGGATGGATCCCTGAGGGACACCGGCATTAATACTGTGAGCTTCTGATTTTTGCCCCTCAACTACTACTCTTATGAACCTATCAGAAAGAAATGATTTAATAATTGAGAAGACTTTTCCAGCTATACCATAGCTAGCGATCTTATGAAGTAAACCTTTATGCCATACCCTATCAAAGGCTTTAGATATGTCAAGAGCAATTGCCCTAGAAAGATTGCCACCGTCGAGAGATTTGCTAATCCTATGCGATATAACTGTAAGGACATCTTCTGTAGATCTAGCAGAACGGAAACCATATTGAGTGTCACTAAGAAGGTTATTTTTGTTGAGATGTTTGATTACTTCTGTATTTAACACAGATTCTAGCAACTTACTCATGACGCACAGGAGACTTATTGGCCTGTACTGAGAGGGGGATGAGCGATCACCTGAATTCTTAAATACAGGGCATACTGATGAGATTTTCCAGGGAGATGGGAAACTATTCTCCTTAAGACAACGTTTAAACAGTTTTGTAAGTATGGGCGCTAATTCAGGTTGAAGTTCTTTGAGTACTATAATTGGAATACCATCAGGGCCAGTTGCTTTACTCGAATCAAGGTTTTTGATTAGCTTGGCAACATCACGTACAGATATACGTATATCACATAGCGTGTTTTCTGATACAGGAGGAAATATTGGGGGTTGGCGGTCTTGGTCGCAAATGGTAGAATTAGCTGCAAAGTTCTTGACAAAGAGTTTGGCTTTGTCTGATGCTGACGAGATTACCTCAGGTCCATTGATAATAGTTGGGATGGAGCACACGCTTCTGTTCAGGATTCTGTTTGCTATTTGCCAAAACTGGTGGGAACCAAGCCGCTGCTCAGCTACTTTGGACTTAACAGATTGAGCATACAACTCTCTTGCGTTCCTTATTAATTTCTTACAATGGTTGCTGGCAGTCCTGAAAACGGCTTTAGTTTCCATACATCTATTACGTTTGAAGCAGTGGAAAAAGTGATTTCTGTGCGCAATGGCAGCAGCACATTCTGGAGAGAACCATGGCTGGCTGTTAGGTTTTTGCTGAAACTTTTTAGAGGGTATGAAATGGTCAATACCTACAATTAACCATTCAGTTAGGTCTAATACTATAGAGGACACATCCTTTTTAAACATGGAATGCAGAGGTAGATCAGATATAAATGTACGGAAGCTATCCCAGTCAGCCTTAGTGTATCGATATACTGTACGATGAAGAGGTACGTCTGGGGACTTATTACATTTCATTTTTATCTTAATTGATACAACAGAGTGGTCGGAAGATCCAAGAGGCGACAGAACAGAAACTGAACATAGTTCAGGGCAAGTTGTGAGAAAAAGGTCTAGTAGGCTCGCATACTGGCCGTCATTATCGGGCACACGGGTAGGTTCCTGAACAATCTGAGTGAGGTCATAGGCAATGGAGAAATCATGACAGAACCTCCCCTCATCATCGGTCTTGTTTGAGTGGGTCAACCATTCGACGTTGTGAACATTGAAGTCTCCACGTACGTGAATGTTAGCTGAAGGATAAGTAGAAAGGACTTGGTCAATTTTCTCAGATATGCTTTTAAAGATAGTAACTCCACTGTTGTGGGGGCGATAGAGAGTAAATATAAATGCAGTAGTGTGAGCTAAAGCAACCCGGAAGCACATATAGGGTAAGTTAGGATCTTCCCCGGAGATGTCCCTCCCACATGGAAAGCTATCTTTAATATAGGCACATATTCCACTTACATTGAAAAATTTATTTCCTTCGAAAATTACAATTATTATAAACAAATTAGGCATAAGGCCATTCAAAAGAGTGGGGAGAAGAGCCTATGGTCATCTTTATTGCTATACCTAAGATTTGTCTATCATTTTCCTTGCTAGAGTCTTCAAGTGCCATAATACCACATTCTCTACTAGGATCGTCCTACTTAACATTCTCAAATCGATTTATTTTCGTAAATAAATATGTACATAAATAAATCGTTTTTATTAAAAAAACAATTTCATTATGTCATGGAGTGGGGAAAGAACAAAAAATTAAAAAAAAAACAAACCCAGATGTTAGTAAAATCTTCCCAACCCTTTCTAAATAACACACTGCGCATTGTTTTCAGGCTTGTTGGGAACCAAAATGAAGCAGATCAATCTCTGAGTAAGTCTGAAATGTAGATGGGAAAAGAGAAAATGGGGTGAGGGAGTTGGAAGTAAGTGATATCCTTCCAAGATAAATGCAACTTTGGGGGAAGCCAGAGGCAAAAAGAAATAATGTGGATCAACTATTTTGGTTTCTTACCAGGATGACGGGCATTCCTCCAACTAGCTAAGAAATTAAATGGCTTATCTTAAAGGCTCTGGAGTCTGACAGGATGAGAAGCTGCGTGCGCCATGCTTAAGCAGAGAACACCTAATCAAACTTGACTCCTCCATTCACACACAAGCTCACTACTTTAATCCATCTTCTTTCAAAAGCTGTGGGATGTAATCTTTTCCTTTTATGTTTGACTCTCATCTTCAATTGGTGTTTGAAGAACATGATTAGATTCAACTGCTCGGTTCTTGTTCAACAATACCATTCCCACTACAGCCAGGATTGCAAGAGACACCATCCATTTCTTCCTGTTCCACGTTGGTCCGATGTTGTGAAGGATGTAGGAGACATTCAGTGGACGAGGATTTTCAGGATCGAATGAGCCGTCAGGATTTTCAGGATCGAATGAGCCGTCACCTCGTTGCCATACCCCAAATATGGCCAGGGTTTGCTGTATTCGAAGAAAGCATGTTTTGGTATTTTTTCTGGTGGAGTTCTGCAACGGGGACACATGGGCAAATATATTAATCTGAAACTGTGTAGTATGGCATTGAGGGGTAACATGTTCTGCGAAATCACCAGTCAAGGAAAACTTATTGTTGAGATGACTTAAACCTGGTACACAACTCCACAGATAATCTCTTCTAACAAACCCAACCATTCGACATGCAGATCGCCCCCCCCCCCACTAATCCCTTGATTCAATGCTAGGAGTTCAACCTTTGACAATATCTCGAACCAATTCTTTTTGAGCTGAAGGCCTGACCCAAACAACACACCAAGGATTCTAACTGAGCCATCAATCCAGCTGAAAGGGAGGGTGGGGGTGGAGGTTACACCACTCCCAGCGCCGAGCCGCAGGGTGACTGACTTACTGGAGTTGGTTTTGACCCCTGTGATCGTTTCGTAATGCATGAGCACCTCTGTCACCATTTCTATATCTCAGAAGCATGACACAAATATGGTGATGTCCTCGGCGAATGCTGCACTCCAGGCAAAGTAATTTTGCGGAGGATCGAACTCCCCCCCTGCTTTAGCATGGACATAAAGCAGGTGCGACAGTATAAAGGCCTGATGTATATTCAGTCATGGATATGCAAGCTACTAAATAAAAGTTAACCAATTTTCATTTTCTTTGCAAAACAAATTTTAATTAATTACTCATTTTTTATTTTTTATTTTTTTTTATTACAATTTCACCCCAAACAAGGTACATTGCCACTACAATGTAGGGGGCTACTATCAGGGACATAAGCTACAGAGGTACTATGTCGGGAGTTTGGCAGCAAGATGTCGGTTCACATTTTTTATTAGATAATTGGTTTCATTTAACAATTATGTCCAGTTCTATTTATGCATATTTTCTTTATTGTGCATTATTGTGTAGCAATAAGGATGAAAAAAATGCATATATATATATATATATATATATATATATATATATATATATATATATATATATATAGTCATCCACATACAGTACTGTTTCGCTGTTTCACAGCTCATCAGTGCGGCTAGACAGGCAACTACCTCAAGCCAGGATTGAAACCCGACTGTTTGTACGGCAGTCAAGGCTCCTAACCATTACGCTATTGGTGGCTGTTTGAACGAGTAGTGAGTTTAAAGCGACCTCGTCTGTGTATATGCAGAAAGTCTCAAGCTATCTGAATTTTTTGGTCTACAGACTTGAAACTTGATATATAGGATATTTGAAACATCTCACTTGTATATATTTTAAAAATACACTAATCAGATAATAATTTCCTATTTCAATTAATGAAATGAATATATAAATTAGTATTTAAGAATTTTATTCTAATTATGCTATTATTATATTATATTTAATTATTTTTAAAATTTTATCCTAAAATATTACACATTTAATTATTCTGTACATATAATTCAATCAAACATTAAATAGGAGACATATTTTACATTATTTAGAATTTAATTTAAATTTGATAACTGTGAGTTAACAATATTATTTTAAAATTATATGTAATCAAAAAATTATCAAACTATTAAATTAACATATGGAATTAAGGGTGTGGAGCTTGAAATATTAAGTTATAAATAGGATCTAAAAATAACTTAAATATAATATTTATAACTGTTAATTATTAGTTGATAATACTAAAATTATGGACTTGAATCTTTTATTGTAACAAAATCAATATGTTTTATAAATTGGAATAAGAAATATGAGGTTAATGAACAATTTATTTGAAAATAAATATAAAAGAAAATTATGGTAAATTAAAGTTCAGCAAATTTAGACTAGTCAACATATACATGTTTGAAGGTAACTATTGATCTGATTGCAATATTTAAAACTGTTAATTATTAGTTGATAATAATAAAATTTTAAAATTATAAATATAATAAAAAAAGAAAATGGGAGAATGAGGAAGATGAAATATTAAGTTATAATGACCATATAAATAATCCAATATAATAACTGCATAATTAGAATAAAATCTTTAAATATAAATTTATATATTCATTTAATAAATTGAATTAGGAAATTATCATATGATTAGCGTATTTTAAAAATAAATACAAGTGAGAATGTAATTTAATCAAGTGATGCAAAATGAACCAATTTACACTAGTTTTGGATATAATTATTAGATTTTATTGAAATATTTGTACAAAAAAATTAAATGTGTAATATGATAAAGTTTTAGGGTAAAATTTTAAAAATAATCCAATTTTAAAAGAATTAATTCATAAAATAAAATGTGAAATAAATACAGTTATCATAGCATATTTAAAGTTACAATTAAGATTCCTTTTTAGAATAACCATGGAAATAAATTAAAAATAAATAAAACAAATAAAATAAAATTGAATAAAATATACAAATTAATAAATGCTTATATGATGGGTGATATTGAAATATATGTCAATATTAACAAAACTAAATAATCCTAATACACAATTGTAGCTTAAATGATATTGAATACTTAGTTGAATAAATAATTAGATACGATTTTAAGAATTTTAAAACATTAAGAATACATTTAAAATAAAATAAAATTTATATTGAATTCAATAAATTAGATTAGAGAAAGATAAGTATTTGAAGTAAATCCAATACGCATTACAGTTAATCATTGAAATGAATATACTAACTAGTTATAACAGAAATGAATTAAACTCATATATAAGCATAGATTAACTTATATTAAAAACTGTTTTAAAATATTAAGATTTAAATAAAAATATAATCAATAAAAAGTAAAAATTAAATTTATAAATAAATAATATAAATAAAATAATACAATTAAATTAGATAATTATAAAATTTATTAGTACAGTTAAAAATAACTAAATCATGATAATAAACAAATAATTGGAAAAATTAAGGAATCTATCATATTAATGTTAAAATTGATTAATTAAAACAAATTAAATAGCAATAAAAGAAATCTGTTTAAACGTACAAATAAAATTAATAAAAATGTAATAAAAGAAAAGTTATAGTAATGCAAAGTTTTAGATCAAATTAATCAACAATTATTATCGTAGATAAACCAATAGATTTGAAAATCAATTTCATATAAAAATAAACATAAATACATATATTATAGATTTGACTGTATCAATATTATCTATATAAATAAATATAGACAAATAATAAATAAAAAAATTACTAAAATATTAAATAAAATATTTTTATGTTAATGTATACAAATATGAATACAATTTATTAATTACATGAATTTATAGTTGGTGACTCCACATTAAAATGAAAAGATGGTGTAACACATTGAATAATAATTGCAACTTTTTTCAACTTTCAGATTTTGCAATTATGCCAATAGTCCTTTATTTTCTTTTAAAGTTGATAAGTTCCTTTTCTTCTGATGAGTTAAGGGCAGAATAAATACACTGATTGACGTAAGAATTACATGAATGATTCTCCGCTATGAAACAGGTCAAGAATTTTTCATGTCAACGTACTTAATGAAATAAACGATAAGATGGTCAACATAATTGAATAAACAGATTTCCCCATATATATATATATATATATATATATATATATATATATATATATATATATATATATTTGTTTACTGTTTTATGGGAAAAAATTTCCAACAAAGTGCTCGTTTTCAAAGAAAACATTTTCAAGATGATAGCTTAATATTTATTTATTTAAAACTGTAAAGCTGTAAAGAAGGTCAGAAAAACATTGGTACCGTCGGTTTCAAGCCTAAGATAAAGGGGACCAGTTAATGGTAAATAAACTTTACCATTAACTGGTCTCTCTTATGTTAGGCTTGAAACCGATGGTACCAATGTTTTTTTGACCTTCTCTACAGTTTATATATATATATATATATATATATATATATATATATATATATATATATATATATATCTTAAAGCCTACATTATTCAAATTTCAGTGAATCATTTCATTTACGTACAAATTTGGACATATAATTGAACCGCGATAAACCAAAGACATTTTTGTTGGTTGAAATGCAGGAAAGGCTATGCATTTTATTAACAATTTCATGGGTGGCAATTGAAGAGTAGGGGGCATCTTGCAATTATAATAAACGTAAAAAAATCATTTAATTTGACACAAACCCTTCAAGTGAATATGATACTGAATAACTGAATTTCCAACACATTCAACAAATTAAAAAAAAAAAAAACTAAAAATTACAACAAAAAATTTAGCAACTCGTTATTAACACCAGAAAATGTAAATAAAAGAATTTCATTTTCTTTTCTGAATGTGATGAACTAAGTAACACTAGAAAGAAATGATTAACTCAAGCTATTGTTATAATCGTTCTATAATCAGTAATCCTAAAAAATATTGGATTTAGATAATCTGCTAACAAATAAACCAAAAGATATGCGTGTGTGTACATTCCTAACAAAAGACAAAACGGTAAAGGGAAGTAACTGTAGCTATACACAATATTCTTAGCTTTTTTCTCTATGCATGGAAATCCAGTGAATGCATACGCCATGGTATTATTGAAAAAACAAAAAACAAATTAATATCATTATTCATAAAATTTCTTATAAAATTAAATTGAGAAAAGTTGTGTTTACTTTCCTTCTATCATTTCATTTTTATCACTCTCCTAATTGTCCTGGTCTTCCCCCTGTTTAACTGTTCTTATTCATTTAATAACCAAATAATTCTCATCCATTCTGTCCATGTGGCCATACCATCTTTCCTCATATTGGAGGCAGAAAGAACTCAATGATTCACATACTAGCCTGCTTCATCCTATGCACACATTCTTATACACAATGCCATGCTGTCAAATAATCACATAATGATATTACTTACACATATATATTCATACGATAAACGTATTGACTTGTGACTATTAATTCAACATCTTTTTATCCAAACACGTTTGCACTATGAACATTTTCATTATTGAATCTAACTATTATATTCTTATCTCTTGTATAAAAATGTTTTGTTATAAAATTTTGTTTTTATCAATTTTTGCATTTACAAAACTGTTTATATTTTAAGTAGTACTTACTAATTGGTGACCCTTCCCCTTCTTCCAAAGTTTCATTTATTCCCATGTACGCCCATCTTTAGCTTTTAAACCCAATTCATATTAAATGTTGGTGCTGTTAGTGGCTATCCACAGAAACGCTATTGTCACCAAAATTGCTCCTACCAAACCCAGGGACCACACCATACTCTCAACCAACAACATCTCCATTTTACAAGGTTCATTTGAAACTTTTCACCTGATTATTTTTTTTTCCTGAACGTGATGCTTATCAACTGAGTTACAGATTAAAGCATTAGAAAAATTGATTAACTCAATTTATTGATATAATCGTTTTATTATACTACAAAACATTGAATTCAAATTATCTGCTCAGAAAGATGCGTGTGTGCATTCCTAACGACAAAGGGTAAAGGGAGGTAACTGTAGCTATAAACAATATTCTTAGCTTATGACATCGACCAACAACTGGTAAGTCTTGATGAAATGAAAAAGTAAAGCAAAAAAAAACAAAACCCAAAAAACAAACAAACAAACAAACAAACAAACAAACAAACAACAACAACAACAACAACAACAACAACAACAACAACAACAACAACAACAACAACAACAACAAACACACAAACAAACAAACAAAACCAAACTACAACATTTATTTGTTCTTTTTCATTCAATTAGTAAAACAAAAATTACACCTATTTTCTGATCAAAGAATTTTGTAAAAAATGGATATTGGATTGATATGTACTTGTGTTTTTAGAAGTAATTATATTTTTTTGGTTTTGATTTTGCAAAAAAAAAAAATTCTTTGTATTTATCTATCTATCTATCTATATATATATAAATATATATTAATATATATATATATATAAATATATATATATATATATATATATATATATATATATATATATATATATATATATATATATATGAAGAGAGAAAGAGAGAGAGAGAGAGAGAGAGAGAGAGAGAGAGAGAGAGAAATAAAAAGGAACAAAACGAGTTATGTGTTCAACGTTTCGTCTTTATTTCGAGACTTTTATTAGCAGACATGCTTGAATATTGAGAAACTAATGTATTCCTGCTCCAAACACTTCACTTTAGTTTTATTCTTAGTTTTGCATTTTATGATTTTTATGATTTTCAATTTTTTTTATAAAATAAAAAGTTAATAAACATCTCTATCCATTAGACAACTGGTCCATGTAACTTCTGGATATTTAAAGTTCAATCCTTACTACAGGCGAAAATAAGTAAGAATAACTAGTCATGGTTGACTGAACGAGAACAATCTACTCTCATTGGTTCAGTTCAAAATTTCCTATAAGCTCGACAATTATTCCAAAGTCGAAATGATGGACTTGAAAAAGATTAGCAGAAATGTTGTACAAATAACTACCAAGATGAGAATATGAGTCCAAATAATCCAAATTATCAACCCTCATTAAAAAAAAAAATTATCAACCCTCATTAAAAAAAAAAATAAATTATCAACCCTCATTAAAAAAAAAAAAAAATTATCAACCCTCATTAAAAAAAAAAAAAAATTATCAACCCTCATTTAAAAAAAAAAAATTATCAACCCTCATTTAAAAAAAAAAAAATTATCAACCCTCATTTAAAAAAAAAAAATTATCAACCCTCATTTAAAAAAAAAAAAATTATCAACCCTCATTTAAAAAAAAAAAAATTATCAACCCTCATTTAAAAAAAAAAAAATTATCAACCCTCATTTAAAAAAAAAAAATTATCAACCCTCATTTAAAAAAAAAAATTATCAACCCTCATTTAAAAAAAAAAAAATTATCAACCCTCATTAAAAAAAAAAAAATTATCAACCCTCATTTAAAAAAAAAAAATTATCAACCCTCATTTAAAAAAAAAATTATCAACCCTCATTTAAAAAAAAAAAATTATCAACCCTCATTTAAAAAAAAAAAATTATCAACCCTCATTTAAAAAAAAAATTATCAACCCTCATTTAAAAAAAAAAAATTATCAACCCTCATTTAAAAAAAAATTATCAACCCTCATTTAAAAAAAAAAAATTATCAACCCTCATTTAAAAAAAAAAAAATTATCAACCCTCATTTAAAAAAAAAAAATTATCAACCCTCATTTAAAAAAAAAATTATCAACCCTCATTTAAAAAAAAAATTATCAACCCTCATTTAAAAAAAAAAAATTATCAACCCTCATTTAAAAAAAAAATTATCAACCCTCATTAAAAAAAAAAAAATTATCAACCCTCATTTAAAAAAAAAAAACGAATTATTGAAAAAAATTATCAACCCTCATTTAAAAAAAAAAAAAAAAAATTATTGAAAAAAAGCAAAAAGCAAAGCTTTTCAAACTCAAAAGAGCAAGATCATCTTCATCTCTTACTTGAACAAGTAGTAAAAAGGGGAGATAACTCAGCGTATACTTTCATTTTAAATGCACATTCATCCCTATTTCTGCTTTAGAATTCATACCTCTGAAGGTGAGAATGGAGGACTATGTTTATGGTTTCACGACCACAAAAGAGTGGGTTGTAGAGCCTGCTTGGATCTCTGACCCACGGGTTCATGAACTTTGGATTAAAATAAGAATTGCGCTAAATAAATACAGTGCAAACATGTTATTAAAAAATAAATACAGTGCAAACATGTTATTAAAAAATAAATGCAGTGCAGTATTACCAACATCCCTGTTGTTTGGCCATTTTAAGGCAAGCTTTACAGTAGTGAGCAGAACGAAAGTTTCTTTTATTTCTTCTGGGACTAAAAAAAAAACAAAAACAAAATAAACAAGCCGCACGTGTGTGGTCTCCCTCTGGTGCTGCATGTGAGATGACGCCACAAAAAATATGGGGCAAAAGTTATGGGGTAAAAAGTGTCATTTTTTTTTCAATTTTGGGGCATTTGTAACCTCTTTTGAGCTCTTGTGAACGCCGAATCCCAGTAAAAATGAACAAACGGTGCAGTTTCATACCTTAAGAAATCTATATTTGAATTCAGCACCATGGAAAACTACTATATAGACATACATATCAAGTTTTTGAGTAATATGAAAAAAGAGCTCCAAAAAGGCATGTTTGTTTATCCCATAAAGTCTTAGAGGGATGCAAACTAGAATTTTGCCAGGGTCACCCATACTGAATTAATATTAAGAACAATGGCCTCCACATTTTGGCCAAGTTTCAGGAAAATCTAATGGATGGGTCAAACGGTATGAGGCAAAAAGTGTCATTTTTAGCTATTTTGGGGCATTTTTGACCCCTTTTGAACCCCTTGGGGTGCCGAATCCCAGTATAAATGGAAAACTGTGCAGTTTCAGGCTTTAATACATGTGTATTTGAGTTGACCACCGTGAAAAATCACTATATAGTCAGACATATAAAGTTTTTGTTGAGAAATATGAAAAAATAGCCACAAAATGAGGCATTTTTAGCACTAAAGGTCCTCGGGAACGTGAATCAGAATTTTGCTAGAGTCACCCACACTGGATTTATATTAAGAACATTGGGCTCCGTATTTTGACCAAGTTTCAGAAAAATCTAATCGATGGATCAAAAGTTATGGGTCAAAACGTGTCATTTTGGACAATTTGGGGGCATTTTTTACCTCTTTTGAGTCCCGTCCCTGAGGATGTAACGGGAATTTTTTCAAGAAAATTTTTTTTACTGCGCACATCTATTTAATGAAATACAATTTGTGGCAAAATTTCAGGGAAAATTAATGGACGGTTATCTGGCAATCGTCCGGACTAATGGACGCATGGACGCATAGACGCCACTGAAAACATAGGTCCCTCTCCGATAAATCGGGGTACCAACAACACATTTGTAGTGCTAAAACTGCTTTAACACATTAGTAGAAAGAGATATGGTTTCATACTAGGATATATTTGCTTTCACTTCCAATCTTAAACAATTTGGTATCTGAAAATGGTTATCCATCTAAGTACTAATCAGTCACCACATCGCTTAACTTTAATGACCTCATATAATCATAATAGCAGATGTAAATAGTAAGGCAGACTAGATTCCAAAGCTTTAGTAGGACAACTAGTCTAAGAGAAGGAAAATTCTGAAATGATAATAGTTGTTCTCCCGCTTAAATTTTATTGCTGCATCAAAAGAAGTGTGGAGAGTGTGCAACTCTTGTTTTACTACTCATCATAAAGACACACCTTCAGAAGGTGTCCATTGTTTCTCTAGACAAAAGGAAGTCAGCACACACACATACATACATACATACACACACACACACACACACACACACCTAGAAGAATCTGTAGCTCCTACTATATATGGCCGGAATAAACTTTCAACAAACATATTTCAAAGCAATCATTTAAAGAATGTGCAAAGACACAATGTCATGCTTTGCCTATCTGCACACATATGATAAAAGGATGCTTCATGCATAGCAATACAACAAATATTCGTGAACATGCAGTATGTAAGCTTTTGCCTGCGAAAATCAAAACAGTTTCTCTTCAAATTTCCTCAGCTCAATCTGGAGCCGAGAGACTCCATCTGGACGCGACGTTAAATTACATAACAGGTTTTCCCACATGTTAATCACCTTAAATTCTCAATATGAAAAAAATATCATATTTAACGAGATTTATTCTTTGTGACAACCTTGTTATTTAAAACTGTTATTTTCTTATGCATTGAACACGTGCACACACGCATGTCATTTAACATGTGGACATACATATTTTCTTATGCATTGAACACGTGCACACACGCATGTCATTTAACATGTGGACATACATATTTTCTTATGCATTGAACACGTGCACACACGCATGTCATTTAACATGTGGACATACATATTTTCTTATGCATTGAACACGTGCACACACGCATGTCATTTAACATGTGGACATACATATTTTCTTATGCATTGAACACGTGCACACACGCATGTCATTTAACATGTGGACATACATATTTTCTTATGCATTGAACACGTGCACACACGCATGTCATTTAACATGTGGACATACATATTTTCTTATGCATTGAACACGTGCACACACGCATGTCATTTAACATGTGGACATACATATTTTCTTATGCATTTAACACGTGCACACACGCATGTCATTTAACATGTGGACATACATATTTTCTTATGCATTTAACACGTGCACACACGCATGTCATTTAACATGTGGACATACATATTTTCTTATGCATTTAACACGTGCACACACGCATGTCATTTAACATGTGGACATACATATTTTCTTATGCATTTAACACGTGCACACACGCATGTCATTTAACATGTGGACATACATATTTTCTTATGCATTTAACACGTGCACACACGCATGTCATTTAACATGTGGACATACATATTTTCTTATGCATTGAACACGTGCACACACGCATGTCATTTAACATGTGGACATACATATTTTCTTATGCATTGAACACGTGCACACACGCATGTCATTTAACATGTGGACATACATATTTTCTTATGCATTTAACACGTGCACACACGCATGTCATTTAACATGTGGACATATTTTCTTTTCCTTCCAGAAAATAATCACGTGTGTTATCTTCTCACCATGAAAATTCATAATCATTAACCTTTTTGCCTTCTTTTGAGACACACATTACCAAATCTTTTGAGACACACATTACCAAATCTTTTGAGACACACATTACCAAATCTTTTGAGACACACATTACCAAATCTTTTGAGACACACATTACCAAATCTTTTGAGACACACATTACCAAATCTTTTGAGACACACATTACCAAATCTTTTGAGACACACATTACCAAATCTTTTGAGACACACATTACCAAATCTTTTGAGACACACATTACCAAATCTTTTGAGACACACATTACCAAATCTTTTGAGACACACATTACCAAATCTTTTGAGACACACATTACCAAATCTTTTGAGACACACATTACCAAATCTTTTGAGACACACATTACCAAATCTTTTGAGACACACATTACCAAATCTTTTGAGACACACATTACCAAATCTTTTGAGACACACATTACCAAATCGTCGAACATTTCATGCAAAAATCTTCATGTAAAAAACGTTGTAAAAAGAAATGAGTTCTTAATCAATTGTCGTTATTTTTCCAAAATTATTTGCGCCTTTTAAATTGGTGTCGATGCGGAGGTGATTTGATAGGACCCTTTTGTAAGTCGGAGATCTGGTGAAATTTATCTTTGAAGGTCCCAGTGATACTCTACCACCTGCAACCATGATCTCTAATATCGACGGATTCTGCAAATTGGTGAATGCTGAATCACACCCCACATTTCCTATTTCTGGTGACTCCGCCGTCAGTCCTATAAGTCATCTAGTTTTATTTTACAGGGGAAAACGTCAATAGCTGCAACTTACGCACGAAAAAGTGAAATTGTATCAGAATTTTTAAAGTGAGGATTGATAATTTGTATTTGTATAATTCTCAGCTTCAATGTTATTTTCACAATATTTCGACGTATAACCTTAAACCTTATTCAGGTGTATGTGCTTTATCTTTATGGACACGTGACAATTTTTTGCAAGTTGAAGATTCAATCCTCACGACAGGCAACACTAATAATGAAAAAAAAAAAAAAAATTCTACCTGACCATGACTGACAGAATGACAACAATCAAAACAAAGGGTTTCGTTTGAAATTTTATAGAGATTCTTGAGTTTGAAAAGATGCAGCTGAAAGAGGTCGGAGATTACATAAGTCTAAACGTTGTGCGAATAAAAAATTCAAGAAAACATTAGTTCAAAAAGTCCAAATAATACAGTAAAATATTTATCATCCGATTTTAATGAAGAAAAAGTTCAGGTAATTTTGTAGTTTCTCATCCCAAATGGCGTACGGCTGTAATGTCATTTAATCGCCTGCTATTTTAATGGGATATGTTTCATTATACGTCGGATATTGAATAAATTGCTTCCACTAAATTTAGTCGTTTGGCGACTAAAACGCCATTTCTATTTTAAACATAATCGATCTATGCGACATGACAGCGAATAACTATTCATAGTTATCTCCCTTATTATCGTTCAGATAATTTCGATTCTCAAATATTTCTTACTATCATTTTTATGCATTTTGTGCAATTTATTATTTTTTTATTAATGATATTACTTGAATGTTATAACAGAATTTCTACGAAGAAGAAAAAAGACATTAGATTCATTTTTATTTTTGTTAAAAAAATAACGATATTAATATTTAATATTAATATCGTTATTTTTTGAACAAAAATAAAAATGAATGAGTTGTTTCCCTTTGACCGTATTTCATTACGTTACTCCTTTCTAAACGGCATTCAAACGCAATTATAACAAATTGGCTGGAAGCATAATAATAATTCTATAAAATAAAAACAAATTAACCATCAAAAGGGAAATTACTAAAGAAATATATTTTATTATATGGTTGGATCGCCGGCCAAAACAGTTTCTTAAAAAATTTGAAGAAAATTAGTGTACAAGCAATATTAAATATTATGGCATGAACGTCTGAAGTTTAAATCAAGTTAATAGTACGCAGTTATAGAGGAAATGAATATTTCAACAATTATTTTATCTTTAGCTATACAAAAATAAAATAAAAAATTTACAAAAAACAATTTGTGATAAAACAAAGTCTTGAAATAAATTTTTAAAAAAATTTTTGAGATGAAGATTGATAATTTGGATCATTTGGAATACTCCGATTATTACTCTCACCTTGAGTGTTATTCTCACAACATTGTTGCATGAGGAACTAATCTCAGGTTACACCGTTAGAGTAACGTCCCTTGGCGGTGACAAACTTGTATTGTAATAATGGCGCGAGAATAAAATAAGATGCCAGTAAAACCAAGTGTACGTGTTGTGTTGTTTTTCATTAAGGGGAATCCGCATGTAAAGATAATGAAACCTCCGACCTTCTTTAATGTAACGTATAAAGTACTAAGTAGAAATTCAGTTCAAGGATGGAGTACTGTTGCCACATTTGATCAGGATCTGCTAGAAGCAGCTTAGACTAGACGGAGCTCGAAATAGACTTCGTAGCCTAGTAGGGGGATGCCTTTTCTCTTCTCTGCAACCACTTTCCCACAGAAGAGACGTTGCGAGCTTGTCTCTGCTTTATCGTTATTTTCATGGCAAATGCTCGGTTGAACTTCAATCTATGGTGCCCCCTGGTCTGACTTTCACAAAAAACACTCGTCCAGCTGAAACCACTATCAATAATTTCCCCCACTCTTTATCTGTGCCTAAACCTAAATGTAGATTCCATATACAAAGCTTTTTTTCTGAGAACTGCATGTTTATGGAACTGTGTTCCGTTTTCTTACTTTCCAACAGACTACAATGTGGTCGTCTTCAAGTCCAACGTAAACAAGTTCTTGATGAGCTGTCCACTAAAATAATCCAATTTACCAAATTTCTACTACTAATGATTACTACGTTATAATCCCATTGATTACTGTACACTCATTAACCCATATCCTCGAGATGCCTCCGGGCCTTGATAAGTGGTGGCTCCTTTGTAAATAAAAGAAGTGACACTTTTCTAAAGGTTCAATCCTCAGTGCGGTCAATACTAAGACTACAATTGAAAATTACTTAGGATTTCTACTTGGTCACGGCTGACAGAATGAGAGCATGCTATCTCCATGGATTAAATGAAGAATTCCCTTCCAAATCCGGCATAGATTCCCAGTTTGACAAATTTCACCTGAAGAAAATTGGAGGTTTCATTTAACAAAAACGTTGTATGAATAACATCGAAGTAGACTAAATAATTCAAATAAAAATGATTTAAAAAATTAAAATATTTATTAAAAATATTTCTTTTATTTGCTAAATTGTAAACACTACGATTCTTAGGAAGTATGAAAATTGCTTCCTGGAATCATTAAAGTGCTTACTTTGTTTCAATAAGTTTTCTTTTTTACATGTAGCATACTTCTGCTTCCAATAAGCCACCTGTTAACTTAATGCTGAGTTATCTATCCTTGACCATAGCTCTTCACAAGTGGAGGAAAGAAGGTCACTATCAAGGCACTAATCCAATAAAAGATCTCACATGCATTAATAACATGAATAACCAAATGCTTGTATCCTGTTAACATTCCTATCTTAACTATACAAAGTGTCAGAAGTTGGATAAAACAAAAATAAACAGAAAGATACAACAATTCATTCCCAATTCGGAACAAAAAAAAAAAAGGAAAAAAAAACAAAAAAAAAACACAGCAAAGCCAAATAAGCACATCTGCACCATGAGGTATTTTAATAATATCTCAAAATTTCTAACCCAAACGAACGTCCAAGACACACTGCAGTTGACCCAATGATTTTCATGTTGCAAATGCAACAACAACAGCTTGCTATGCAAGAACAAATATTTTACACACTGAGCAATGCACCCCAGCTAGTTGTTGAGCTATCCATGTGTGAAATCCGTGTGATCGATTATTGAACCTAACTCATCAATTAATAGATGGGTTATATACCACGGTGTGTGGCTACACTACAAGGAAATGCTTTGGCTCATCAATCCTACAGAAATCAAAAATGAGCTGCGGTTCGCATTCAGTTTGTCTCTTAATGGAATGCTATTCAATTTTGTTGGTCCACATGCACTGACTAACGCCATAGAAGAACAACTGTTCAGGTATATTAAAACCATTGCAATGAAAAATGCAATGAACTGTGGGAAAGAGGTTGCAGGGAAGAGAAAAGGTATCATCTACTAGGCTACAAAATCTATTTTTGAATTCTGTCTAGGCAGGATAAGCTGCTTCTATGAGCTCTTGCCCAGATGTGGCAACAGTACTCCATTGTTGGACGTACTTGGCTCTTATACAGGTAAAGAATTGCATCAGCAGTGAAATATCTAGCAGTAGAATGATCGCACCATTTTTACAACAATCCTGGCAACGGATTTGATGTATGTGTTCTATTTCAGATCAGGAGTAAAGGTTAGACTAGAAGTTTGCAGAACATGAAGCCTCCTCAAGACGAGAGCCATTCATTTCAATTCATGCCAGATGGGGATCAGAGCATTAAAGATGTAAAGATAGAAGCTTGGTTTCAGATGCATTAAAATTAACCAACCACCTCTTTCCTCATTACACCACGTGATCAAGATCAAAGGAGAGAGAATCAGAGAGAACTTGGTCGTTTACTACCTTTGTTGCCATAGATGGTGTCGTCAGCATGAATGCCTATAAATGATCTTAGGATGTGATTTGGGAGATCATTGATGTAGATCAGAAAGAGAGTTGGGCCCAAGATGGACCCCTAAGGGACTCCAGCATTAATACTGTGAACATTTGATTTCTGCCCATCAATGATGAACCTATCAAGGAGAAATGATTTAATAATTGAATAAACATTTCCAGCTATATTGCAGCTGGAGATTTTGTGTAGACCTTTATGCCATACCCTATCAAAGGCCTTTGATATGTCAAGACCAATTGCCCTAGAAAGGAAGCCTCTGTCGAGAGATTTGCTAATCCTATGAGATATAACTATAAGCACATCTGCTGTGGATCTATTACATTGCAGACAATTATTTTAGGCTAAACAAACATTTTTCAAGTTTGAATTTTAATAAATCGATATAATTTTAATATTAGACTGAATTGGATTGAAATTAAAAACCTCACAGCTTCAAAATCTGTACTAATATTTTAACGAATCTTAACGAAAATACAATAAGAAGATACAGATTAAATTGTCTAACATATTTAATTAAATAGACTCCAGAAAATTTCATGTTTTTACTATTATTTCTTGAATGCATCTTGTTTATCTAAAAGATACTAAATTGGCAGCATTTTTAATTTGATAATTTGTTCTTAAAATTTTTTTTTCTTTAATTCTATGTTTAGTTTCTGTTCTGTCTCCTCTTGGATCTTCCAACCACTCAGTTGTATCAGTTAAGATAAAAATGAAATGTAATAGGTCCTCAGACGTACCTCTCCATCATACAGTACATCGATACACTAAGGCTGACTGGGATAACTTCCGTACATTTATATCGGATCTACCTCTGCATTCCATGTTTAAAAAGGATGTGTCCTCTATACTATCAGACCTGACGGAATGGTTAATTGTAGGTATAGACCGTTTCATACCCTTGAAAAAGTTCCAACAAAAACCTAGCAGCCAGCCATGGTTTTTTCCAGAATGTGCTGCTGACATTGCACACAGAAATCACTTTTTCCACTGCTTCCAACGTAATAGATGTATGGAAACTAATGCCGCTTTCAGGACTGCCAGCAACCATTGTAAGAAAGTAATAAAGAACGTAAGAGAGTAATATGCTCAGTCCGTCAAGTCCAAAGTAGCTGAGCAGCAGCTTGGTTCCCACAAGTTTTGGCAAATAGAAAACATAATCCTGAACAGAAGCGTGTGCTCTATCCCAACTATCATCAATGGACCTGAGTTAATCTGGTCAGCATCAGACAAAGCCAAACTCTTTGCCAAGAACTTTGCAGCTAATTCTACCCTTTGTGACCAAGGCCGCCAACCCCCAGTATTTCCTCCTGTATCAGAAAACACACTATGTTATATACAAATATCTGTACGTGATGTAGCCAAGCTAATCAAAAACCGGCCCTGTCGCTGGAAAAATGGTCAGATCCTTCTATCGATCCAGTAGATATCTCACTGCTGATGCAATTCTCTATCTATATAAGAGTCAAGTACGTCCAAGGATGGAATACTGTTTCCACATCTGGGCAGGAGCTGCTAGAAAGGACTTGTCTTGCCTTGATAGGGTTAAAAGTAGACTTCGTGGCCTCGTGGGAGATATCCTTTTCTCTTCACTGCAACCTCTTTCTCACAGAAGAGATGTTGCGAGTTTGTCTCTGCTTTATCGTTATTTTCTTGGAAAGTGTTCGACTGACGGTATTCCAATTATAGTACTCAAAAAACTTCAATCAGAAGTAGCGCCCATACTTACAAAACTGTTTAACCGTTGTCTTAAAGAGAATTGATTCCCATCAACCTGGAAAATCTCATCAGTATGCCCTGTATTTAAGAATTCAGGTGATCGTTCATCCCCCTCTCAGTACAGGCCAATAAGTCTCCTGTGCGTCATGAGTAAGTTGCTGGAATCTGTGTTAAATAGAATCATCTCAGTAAAAAATAACCTTCTTAATGACACACAATATGGTTTCCGTTCTGCTAGATCTACAGCAGATGTGCTTACAGTTATATCCCATAGGATTAGCGAATCTCTCGACAGAGGCAACCTTTCTAGGGCAATTGCTCTTGACATATCTAAGGCCTTTGATAGGGTAGGGCATAAAGGTTTACTTCACAAGATCTCATGCTATAGTATATAGCTGGAAATGTCTTTTCAATTATTAAATCATTTCTCTCTGATAGGTTCATAAGAGTAGTAGTTGATGGGCAAAAATCAGAAGCTCACAGTATTAATGCTGGAGTCCCTCAGGGGTCCATACTGGGCCCAACTCTTTTCCTGATCTACATTAATGATCTTCCAAATCACATCCTTACATCATTTGTAGATATTTTTGATGATACTACTATCTATGGTAGCACATCTAAGACAGTAAACGACCAAGTTCTCTCCGATTCTCTCTCCTCTGATCTTGATCACATTGTACAATGGGGAAAGGAGTGGCTGGTTACTTTTAATGCATCTAAAACCAAGCTTCTATCTTTACATCATCAACATTCTGATCCCCATCTGGCATCAATTAAAATGAATGACTCTCGTCTTAGGGAGGCCTGAAGTTTTGACAAGCTTCTGGGCTTGACCTTTACTCCTGATCTTAAATGGAATACGTACATCAAATCTGTTGCCCAGGCCGCTGGAAAAATGGTTGGATCCTTCTATCGATCCAGTAGATATTTCACTGCTGATGCAATTCTCTATCTATATAAGAGCCAGGTACGTCCAAGGATGGAATACTGTTGCCACATCTGGGCAGGAGCTGCTAGAAAGGATTTGTCCTGCCTTAATAGGGTTAAAAATAGACTTCGTAGCCTCGTGGGAGATGTCCTTTTCTCTTCGCTGCAACCTCTTTCTCACAGAAGAGATGTTGCAAGTTTGTCTCTGCTTTATCGTTATTTTCATGGAAAGTGTTCGACTGAGCTTCAATCTATGGTCCCCCCTCGCCAAACTTTCAGAAGGAACACTTGTCTAGCTGAAAACACTATCAATAATTCCCCCCACTCTTTATCTGTGCCTAAACCTAAACGTAGATTCCATGATCGAAGCTTTTTTCTTAGAAATGCACGCCTGTGGAATTGTCTTCCGTTTTCCTGCTTTCCAGCTGTCTATAATATGGTTGTCTTCAAGTCCAACGTGAACAAGTTTCTGATGAGCCGTTCCACTTAAGTTAACAAATTTACCGAACTTCCATTACTATCGATTACTATATTGTCCTTTTGTCTACTGTACACTCTTTAACCCTTATCCTTGAGTAGCCTCTCGGCCTTGATAAGTGGGTATTCCTATGTACCCCTCCCCCCCAAAAAAAAACCTCATTGTAAAATGTAAGAAAAGAAAACTTTAGTGATAATTACTGACCATTTGGAGGCCATTTGCACTTTTCTGTATCCAGTCGCTTAAAAATAAAGTTTCTGAGAGTATTTGAATGCTGACGTGTTTGTAGATGTAATTAAGTTGTCGCAGAAGATACTTTTGAAAAGTATTGGTTTTGTAAACTAAGAAATTATCAGATTTTAATAATTTCATTTAATTCCGTAAGTACATGAGATTTAGGAAATCATTTACATATGTAAAATACTTTTTTTTTTTTTTTACTGTTGACTGTTGACGTTTATAATCTATATAGAGCAATTTCTTCTCTTTTTGTCTGGGGGGGGGGATATAATTAAAAAAAGTAGCTTCCGCTTTTGCTTTCATGCCAACTTCCGGTAAACCCGTCTAGATTTGAGAACGCCAACAAAGGTAAAAAAAAAAAAAAAAAAAAATTATACTTGCTGTGTTTGTCATTCTGCGTATAGCCGAAGATGAAATTCAATGCAAAACAATTGAAAATTAATTGTTGCCACTAATTTAGATTTTAGCGATTTCAGAATTAATTGTTTTCAAATTAATATCTTTCATCTCGTAGACTTGAATAGTTTTATATAACAATTATTTGTATTTAATTTATACAACTATTATTTGTATTTTGATGTGCTTTTAATACAATGTGGTTGTTATAATTTAAAATAAATAACAATGTGATATTCGCTTCATTTATTTCAAGTCTATTTAGGTGGGGTTCACCGATTTACAATAAGGATTTATCGATTTATAGGACTGTGGTTGCGTGTGTTGCAATTTTATTGAAGTCAAAAGCAGGAGTGTATCCGTGGGATCGTTAAGGATAAATTTAACGGGGTCGCCGATGAATAGATAGGTTTCACAAATTCCCATCCTTACATAACGAAACAAAAATGAAATCCTGAAAATAACGACACTCGATAAAGAACACGAAATTGCTGTATTAACATAAAATAAACAACAATTATTTACGTATTAGGAATATTAGTTTAAATTGTTCCAGTATAAGTGTTTACTTGTGTGCAATCTTCATAATGAAGTGATTTCGTAGCGTAGTGGGGGGATGCCCTTTTCTCTTCCCTTCAACCTCTTTCCTACAGAAGAGATGTTGCGAGCCTGTCTCTGCTTTATCGTCATTTTCATTGCAAGTGCTCGTCTGAGCTCCAATCTATGCCTCCTTCATTGGCCTAACTTTTATGAAAAACACTCGTCTACTGAAACTACTATCAATGATTTTCTCCACTCTTTATCTGTGTCTAGACCTAAACGGAGATTCCATGAACAAAGCTCTTTTTAGAACTGGACGCATGTGAAATTCTATTCCGTTTTCCTGCTTTTCAACTGACAAAAATATGGTCATCTTCAAGTTCAACATAAACAAGTTCTTGATGAGCTATATTCTTAAGTAATCGAATTAACCAAATTTCCACTACTAACGATTACTACGACATTTTCCCATTGACTAAGTCTTATCCTCGAGTGGCCTCCGGAATTAATAAGTGGTATCTCCTTTATAAAATAAAAAAAGAGGGGATTTTGTGAGAATAACACTAGGCTTCAAATTACTGGTTTTTGTATGAAAAGATGGGGTATTTTTGAGTAGAACAGTCCAAAAATCTATATAAGTGAATACGTGTGTGTGTGTGTGTGTGTGTGTATTATAAAAACAACAGTTCGAAGTAAGAATATTCAAAAGAGATTTAAGTTCTCGTTATATGTGGTAATTTTCCACAAGAGTATTAAAGTTCATATGCTTGCACGTAATCAGGACGGGAGTTTAAACGTCTCCCGCAGACGAAGTTATCCTTAACATATGCTGCTGAGCAACTGCTGCTCTTGAGAAATCGAAGAGGAAAACTAATTTAATTTTGGCGGGCAAATCCTTATATACAGATCTTCTCGAATGTGCCATCCTATTAACTATATTTTTACGCGAGGAAACGTCACAAAATTCCCTTTGTTTCACTTGTGCAATGGTCGCATCACGGCACCATGTTCCTACGCGTTCTTCATACGCGTGGGTGTATCAAAACGGTGGTCGCTGTGAAATGTTCCTGCCGGGTGTTTGTTCCGGCCGTAGCGGTTGCTACAAGCCAACAGTTTTCCTTACAGTAGAATGATCCAATTATTTTTTCAAATACTTTAGCAACAAATAGGTATTTTAAGTCTTCCATTTTAGATTTGGAGTGAAAGTCAGTGCTAGGAGTTTATGAAATCAAGGCACTTTTGTTAAATACAAAAAAAAAAACAAAAAAAAAACAATAGCGTAAATGAACAATTCACTCGGATGAAGGCCAATCAGCCGAAATATACTAGACATAGTAAGAAAACCAATTTCAAGATTAATAACGGTTCAATCCTAAAGCTCAGAAAAAATAAGTGTATTTAGGAGAAGCCAACATTTGTTTTCTTACGACGTAACACTTTTACCCAGTAATGATCGAGGGAACAAGTGTAGACTACCCATGTATTAAAATAAAGGGTTTCGGTCGATATTAAGGTTTTTGAGTTCTATAAGGAATACCTAAAAAGCGTTTGCGCTTACATCAGCTGAAACATTGTAAGAATAACATACAAAATGAAAACATATGATAAGATAAAGTCAATTTGAAAACAAATTCTATATCATAGAACAACTCATATTTAATAAATTTTATCCCGAGGAAAATATTATGCATTTTGCCAGCCACATTTTTTAACATAACAAAGCCATGAAAAAAATACGTACAATATTGCCTCAGAGGTAAATTCTAGAATAGATAATTGGTTGAAATTCAAATCGATAAAAATGTATTAAAATATATATAAATAATAATTGTATAAGATATGCAATTTAGAATTTTATCAAAAATAAACTATTTCAAAATAGTGAGATATTATTATGGAGACTTACCCATTCACTCATAACAGCCTCTTCTAATCATTATATAAAAAAAAAAAACAAGTCTCGTGAAAGATTATCGCGATCCTGACGTGGAAAAGTTCGACAATCAGTTCCGACAGAAACTGGGCCATTTCGATGGCTTTTTGCTGTCGGATTGATACACATGTTGTTGGTAGCCATTGAAGGTTCACCCTCTCAGGCCTTGCCCCCTCGGCTTTCGGAAGGAACAAGTTTATAGATTGTTGTTTGAGGCGCTCTCACTAGGTGAATGCCGATGGGGCTACTCAGACTTATTTTTGCAGGGCTAAACTCCTACCTCTTTTGGAGCGCTGGCAAATTTTCCCACCCTGTGTTACATCACCTCACGGTGATTGATTTCGCGAAGGCATACCTGGATGACATTATTATAATGAATGAGACGACAGAAAAAATATCGAGAACATGTCCATAAGATATTCTCTCGAATACCGGATTTTGATTTTAAAATAAAAGAAGGAAAATACGATTTCTCCATGAAAAAAAAATACTGGATACACATCATCAACAAAATCGGAAAGGGACACAACAATAAAGGATATGTCGGCTCCCTCAAATATTACAGAATTGCAAAGTTTTTTTTTCGTTAGCAAACTATTACCAGACATTCATTCTTAATATGCACGATCCCCGAACCCCACTGGACGAACTGCTAAAAAGGACGGGTGTGGAAATGCCTAGATTCCAGGCAGTATTCGATGAAATAAAACAAAACCCTAATGTCAAATCAATTTCTTACTCACTACAACCCAAAACTAGCGATGTGAGTTCGCGCGGAAATAGGGGCATTCTTATCTGATATAAAATGAAGCAAAATCCATTGTACACACTTCAAGTCCTCTGCTTCCGGCTAAAAAGCTCTCTTCACAAACCGAGGAAGAAGATCTTGCTATTATCTTTGTTATTACAAAGTTCTACAGATATTTACGCGAACGATGTTTTATGCTGCAGACTATAAACCTTTATTGACCATCTTTGGATCGAAAATAGGGCTACCCATCTGCACAGCGAATAGACTGCTGAGGCGGGACACTATTCTGCTGAATTAGTATTTCAAGTTAGAGTACCTCTCTTCTAAGCAGATCGGGCATGCGGACAGACTTTCAAGGTTAGTTCCGAGACAGGGGAAATCGCTTGAGGACCCAGTAAATGCTTTTTTACTTCCTTTGATAGGGAAATTAGTGAAATTAAAACAATGATATGCAATACTATCAGAGACTTTCCAGTCACACTACATGAAATTGAACGCGAAACATTAGACAAATTCATTAGTGCTACAAAACAGAAAATCACAAATAAAGACCAGCAAATCCTGGATAGTTTTTCTATGTTGGATGATGCCCTATTATATAGCGAGAGGGTCGTCATACGAAAAACATTACAAAAAATGATAACGAAAGACTTTTATATGGGTCATCCAGGAATAAACCGAATGAATGCGTAGTTTTGTATATTGTTTGAAGACAGGTACAGAGAACAAAACTCATGTAAAGGTTGGGATTTGACGGCGAAGGCAACTCCAATCACTTTTAAGCCATGGCTCAAAACAGACCGACCATGGTCTAGAATTCATATAGATTTCGCATGACCACTGGAGGATTGGTATTACCTAATTGTGGTGGAGAGCTACCCAAAATAGCCAGAAGTGTTCAGATTTAAGAGACGCACGACAGGGGTAGTTAATCATTTCCATCATGAATTAATTGTCTGGTTTGGAGTTGTCAACTACTGTGATCGAACGGGGACACGGAACGCTCCGTCGACACTTTAAAACGAGCACTCGAAAAAGTCTGCAGCAAATCTACAAAAATAGCATTGCAACATTTTCTACAAGTCTATAGTCCTTATCCACCATCAGCAGTATCCCCAGCGGAGTATATATTCAAGCGAAAAACTGTTGCCAAAACAAACGAAATTGAAAGGGACTTCTGTTTAGCTTAACAAACGCTATGACCTAGGAGAAGAAGTTTTGTACAAAACTTACGAAAACAACATGTCTAGGAACTTGGCACAATAGACAAAGGAATCGGAACTATGGTGTACATCATAAAAGGTACTAAATTCACGCAGAAAAGATACCTCAACGAAATGATCTTAATTATGCATGCCATAAAGAAGGAGAGGCCATTGTGATGATGTATGGCACTTTTGACATCGAACTATTCTAAGCAGTTCCAGAACTTCGCCGCTCAGATAGGAAACGGAAGTTCATGGATACTTTTCCTATTGATCGAAAAGGAAAAAGTACCAGTACCCCTTGTAGAGTAAAGGCTTTGGAGTGGAGTGTTATGGGAATGTACCCATTTACTCGTGATGGACTCTTCTGGTCTTTATAAAAATATTATTTCGATACGACGTGAGACTACAGATTGTCTGATTAATAGTCGGAAAATGTCAACTACCTTTGCTTAGTTAAATGTTGTTTATTTTTTCTTTTTATAATCTCATTACTTCTTCAATCTGCTTCTGAAGCTCAGCGGGTAACACTTTTTAGTTCAACAGCAATACCAATCCTCCAGTGGTCATGCGAAATCTATATGAATTCTAGACCATGGTCGGTCTGTTTTGAGCCATGGCTTAAAAGTGATTGGAGTTGCCTTCGCCGTCAAATCCCAACCTTTACATGAGTTTTGTTCTCTGTACCTGTCTTCAAACAATATACAAAACTATGCAATAGATTCTTTTCAACCGAAATCTGCTGTTCGTATCTTTCTATATAACCATTTCCTTCGGCCATAACAAATACGAACCCACCAGACTTTAAAAAGTGCTAAATATATAAGTCTCGAATTTGTGTTGAACATCCATAAACAGTAAAGACTATGCTTTATTTATAACCTGACAATTATAGAAATGAAACGTAAGAATACGAGTTCGAATTCATACAAGGGCAATGCTGGGTTTACATGCTAAAATATTTAAAAAAATTGCTGTTGAACATTACAAAAGTGTTACCCGCTGAGCTTCAGAAGCAGATTGAAGAAGTAATGAGATTATAAAAAGAAAAAATAAACAACATTAAACTATTTTTTAAAGACGCATTAATTCTCTTAAATGGTATTTCTGTTTAGGTAGGAGATAAATTTATGAATATTTTGTTTGAAAATTAGCTATATGATTTTTTTCAGTTCCAGGGAGTCAAATCAATAAATTTTTAATTGTGTTTTTAAAGCTAGCATATTCTCATAAATATTCCAAAAACGTTTTCTGTTAACAGCACGTAATCAGTTAAGAGCGTAGGTTTGTAACATGAACTACTAGTAATCTCCGGCAACACATTGCCAACGAAGTTTTTTGCCTGACCAGAAAATATAAGCAAGAATGATTTCTAGAGTGTACAATTATATAGATTTATATAAGAAGATATAATGTAAGGCGTACATTTTCAGTATTTACTTCAACAACAGTGCTCAATACATAGATAGAGCTAGCTGGTAAATAATGGAAATATATAGTTTCATAATTTACTATATATATATATATATATATATATATATATATATATATATACTAGTGGTGGGACGATTCCAATATTTTTCCCGTTTCAGATACAATAACCGATTCCCCACTAAATTCCCGATCACGATACAACTGCCGATTTCGATTCCGATTCTTATAAATCTAAAAATATTTAACCATAGGGTTGTTTTTTTCCCGATTACCGTGAAAACGTGTTAAATGTGCACATATTTTCTCAAACGTAATAATTCAGTTATGGAAGGTGATCTTTAAATTTTAGTTTAGAATCAATAAATATCATTTTATCATTACTACCAGAAGCGGAAGATTTTCTTTTAGACAAAAGTAATTAAAAATAAACAATTAAAATAATCGCTTTTTGGCATCGGAAAATAGGTACAAATTGTTTCCAACTTCAATACTGATTCCAATACCCCCAAAAGTTCTGATTTTTCCGATTTCGATTAATAGTATAAACACTAATATATATATATATATATATATATATATATATATATATATATATATATATATATATATATATATATATATATATAATTATGCATATCATAATTGACAAACATTTATTGTTCATAAAACAAGGAATACAAGATGATAAAGTGATTTATTTCCTTATTGCATAAAGTATAAAACTTTTCTTCAGAGGACCCGACTAGCAAATAAATTTTATATAATATTGCTCGTTAGAGCAAAAATTGAAAGCTTCAGAGTTCGAAAGAAAGTAATTTTCGAAAAATTATATAGAAATATATACAGAGGAAAATACAAAGATATTTAAATGTTTGACCATAACAACATCCAATGAATGGTGTTGATTTATAATTAATAAAATCCGTTACACGATTGTTAGTACATCCACATGCAGACTTTAAATGAGAAAATTCAGATCGTATAGATTTACAGTTGTTTGAAGCATTAGAATAAAAATTCTGCTAAAAACTGTTTAAATATCATAGGTTGTTGAACTGTGTTGAATTTCGGAAGAAAAATGCAATTTTTTAAAAAAATATTAGAGTGAAATATCTTGGTTTGGCGTTTATATCATGAGGTGTACACGAAATCCTTCCATGGCCAAGGATGAAATGAGAAGAAAAAATTAGTAGTAATGTAATCGTGAGGCGTGGAGTGGGATAGGGTGGGAGTTAAAAGTGAATCAAAGTTGTTAAGTGTATTTGGAATTGAAGTAGCCAAGATAAAAGTAACGATAACGGAATTTGGGGAGTTAGAGGGGAAATAAATGCGATTTAGAATAAATGCGATTTAGAATAAATGCGATTTAGAATGGTCAAAGTCAGGATGGACAAGAGAAAGGAGGATGTTAAAACGTTGTGAACTCGAGTGAATTGTTGAAGTATCAAATTACTGTTTTCTAGGCCGAAGTGAATACTGTATTAAATTGTATGCGTACACAGACAGAAAAGGATACGTACATGTGTCGACGTAGATATATAAATAAATAAAAGCTGCCTTTGTAGAGTGAATGACAAAACTGAAAGTCGGTTACGACACACTAGAACAAAGAAAAAAGACGATAAAAATATACGTAAATATTTGCTAGAGAAAATTTAATAAAAACGCGAATTCATTAATGCAGACAAAACTACGGCAACACGTCAAAGCAATGACCAACACCTTTCTGTCTCTCTCTCCTCTGACCTTGGGCACGTAGTGCAATGGGGAAGAGGCGTCTGATAAATTTTCATGCATCTAAAACAAGGTTCTATCGTTCCACCACCAACGCTCTGATCCCCACATACTTGGTACAGATTGAAATCAATGGCCCGTGTCTTGAGGAATAACCCTGCTTTGACAAACTTCTAGAACTGACCTTCATTCCTGAACTGAAATGGAAGATTTACATCAAATCCGTTGCCGAAAACATGGACCATTTTACTGCGCCAGAATGTATTTCACCCTCGATGCAATCCCATGCCTGTATTAGAGCTAAATGCACGCTAAGATGGAGTACAATTGTCACATCTGAAAAGAAGCGGTTCAAAGTCGTCTTCGAAATCTAGTAGATGATGCCTTTCTTACAACTTGTTTTTCACAGAAGGTTGGTTGGTTGTTTTTTTTACGGCATATCAACCCTTTTCAAGTTATTTAATGCCGAGTCCAGTGATTCTAAAAAACAGTTTTTTAATAGAATATATTTGTTGTTTTTTTTTGTTTTCAAGCCGGTTTCTATTTAACTCATAGTTGGGACCCTAACATGTACTACCAGTCCGGGTAAAAGTGGGCCTGGGAGCAATAACAATTAAGCCCGCAAGCTGGGGCCTCACCATCGGATATATTTTAAGGTCATTTCCAGGGATGTTGCAAGATTATCTCCGCTCTACCTTTGGCAAACATTGTGGCAAAACTCGAATAACAAAACATATCACTTGGAGTGACCCCCCCTCTAAATTTAATAAAAGCAATAATATTATGACTAGAGAAGTATATTAAAAAACGAAAAACGCCGAATAAAAACAGTATTAACGAACCTCTAATGGCAGCTAAAAGAAAGTAGACGATCGTCGATAGTAGAGTGGAAAATAGTTCGACAAGCAAGTGCACGTCAAAACTTAGACGGCCCATTTGAATAAGAAGTTAGCTATTCTAACTTTGAAATAAGTCCCAAATTAATTAAACGGCAAGAGTGAAATAGCAAACGTATGTATGCACAAAATAAACTTTTACCATAAAACATGAATAAATAATAATGACAGCAACAATAAAAATTGCAACAACAATAATAATTAATAAATAAATACATAAACAAATCCATTAGTATAAAATAAAATATAGAGATGTCCAGATTAAAACTAAGATAAGAGAAACCTACTCTCCCAAGAAAAGAACAAAGAAAATGTGAATTAGAGGTTAAAAGAACCATTGCCTGATAAATGTGCGCCCACTGGTTTCGATAAATGGGTGTGTGAATTATAAATTATTATGACTAGCAAACAAAGTACCAGGGGAATATATAAAAACACAAACTAACATTGATTCCATGCAATAGCCTGACAGATCCTCATGAGAATAAAACGGGGAAAATTCTTAATTGCCATATATTTTTCAAAACTTACTATATATATATATATATATATATATATATATATATATATATATATATATATATATATTTGGGACTACTCAGAGCTGTATGTAGTTGAACATCGATACCTCTGCAAAGAACTGCAAAAACTTTACGTTGTCATCTCCCCTGACAAGAATATACATGCGACTGAGGGTCACTTGTGAACTTAATATTTCATTGACGCTTACTCTTTCGGAGAAATCCGGTTCAAACTGCATAGTGTGAATGCCGCACACACACACACACACACACACACACACACGCACGCACGCACGCACGCACGCACGCACGCACGCACACACACACACACACACACACACACACACACACACACACACACACACACACAACGGTTTTGGATCTACCCCAGGGGTTTGACGTGTATTGGGATGGAAATCCCGTGTGTCGATAGCTCGTGGTAAGGAATTTCAAAGTGAAATTCTCCTTCCAAATGCACGTTGTAAAATAATAAAAAAAATATATGCAGCGTGCCAGTTATGACGATATCACAACCAAATGGCACTTGCCAAGGTTCGAACCAGCATTATCGTCATGAAACACCTCAACGACATTCACGGTTAATTATTATAATAAGGCAATAAGAACGACGATGACACAATCGAGTATGAACATACATTTATTTTCATGAATGTAATACGGGTGAATGCGAAAAAAAATAAAAATAAAACAACAATAATGCAAATGAGGGTGCAGACAACATTATGGGTCGAGATGGGGGGCGTTTGTTCATGGGGACGTATTGTCTCTTTCCCCTCCTTTTCTTTTTTTTGAATGTAAAGAAAATTGAGTCACAGTTATTAATTAGAATCAGACAGTCACGTATTTCTTCTTTCTTTGCACATGGCAAAAAGTCAATTTATATATAACATGAATGATATTTTAGCATAGAGACATGGGAGCGGGTTGGGCGGACTGGAGTGAATGAAAATTGATAAATACTTAGCTTTTTGACAATTGTCCGGTCCTGACGAGCGTCGTTAACACAAATGTCTTTTCTCTTCTTCGTCACCGTTCTCTCTTTTTTTTCTTTTTCTTTTAACATTATTCCTGATGCGTGATTTTTAGCAGCATAGGATTCTCCATTGGAGGGATATTCATCTCCAAGAATAACATTCGACAAAGCTTTGAGTTGGTTTCCCTTTTCGGTCCGATGGCGATCCGCCGATCCGAGTTGAGTGGACTGTAGTCTTTCTACGCTGGTGTTAACCCCATTTTCTTCGGGGCACTGATTTTTAACCAGTGTTCTCCTGGCTGTTCGCAGCCCAACTGAATTTCCCGCTCAAGTTTTTTATTTCCACGTGTTCCCTTCTGAGATGGGTGGGTTGGGGTTTCTGTCTGGTTTACATCCGTTATGTTCGCCGTCTTTTCAAAAGGCGATGGGATGGGGCGGGGGATCTTGTCTCTGTAACTTCCTTTGCGTGGATGGGTGGAGGGAGGTTGAGGATGGGGTGTCTGTTTTACTAATACATACATTTATCATGACAAGAAAGGAAGAAGGTGGTATATTTTTTTCTTATAACAGTATATATATATATATATATATATATATATATATATATATATATATATATATATATATATATATAACGCACAGCTATGCATGCCCACATACCAATAAGCGTCCATGTATAGTTTTCGCCATTTTGTTTAATGGAGGTGTAAACCAAATTTATCTTCTACGTTCTTTTCTCGGTCCGTTTATAGGCGTTCCACGTGTGTTAAGGATAATATTAATATTTTTATATCCACTATCATCTAAGTGTCTGTTACATGAAATCTTGTGTTTGTTAAACAGTTTATCGTTTAAAAATCATCACAAATTCTACTTTCAATGCAAATCACGCATTACTTCTCCATTTCTATGTTTACACTCATTTCAAACAATGAGATGCATAAATTTTATAGGTCTCCAGCTTGAATTTTTTAAAATTACATTTTCACCCCAAAAAAGGCACATTGCCACTTTGGTGTAGGGGGCTACTATCAGGGGCTACAACTACTGAAGTACTATGTAGGGATTTTGACAGCAAGATGTCAGTTCACGTTACACTTGAACTTCTGCATGTCAGTACAGTTGGGGAAGCAGGGACCTGGAATTGAAGTCCAAAGTCTAGCATTTCTGGGGAAGAAACTATTGCAGCAGAAAGACCTTTTACACCTAGGGATCTCTACAGTGTGGGGGTGGGATTTAGCAGCCTGTCGGGTTTGTCGAGGGTGTTCACGTCGTGGGGGCACAAGTGCTTGCAGTTCGTCAGAATATTCACCATTAAAATACTTGAAGAACAGGCAGAGGGATGCAACATTTCGTCGATGGGACAGAGGCTGAAGCTTAGATGACAGTTCTGGGCCTATCAGATTTGCGAATCTCTTTTGAACCTTGTCCAGGAGCGAGAGACTAGTAGCAGATGCACCAGCCCAAATATGACAACAATACTCCATACATGGGAGAATGGTGGCCTTATAGAGGTACGGGATACTTTCGGGTGTTAATAGTTTTCTAGTACGGTAGAGAGAGCCTACTTTCTTTGCAGCGGCTCTGGTAATGCCTTCAGTGTAATTGTTCCAACTCAGGTTTCCTGTGAACATTAGGCCAAGGAGTTTGAAAGATGTCCTCTCAGATAGAGTCGTTGGGCATTGCTATAGGTGGTAGAGAAGGTTTCTTGTAATTATTGAATGAAACTAGCTTAGTCTTGGCGGCATTGAACGTGATCATCCACTTTTGTCCCCATTCCACTACAGATTGGAGGTCATCCTCTAGTGTTTCTGCCATTTCTTGAGATATGTGTTCATTTGTTTTCCTTTCGTGCCTGTTATAGAGTGTGGTGTCATCAGCATATATACCCATTTCAGAGGCAATTTTGTCGGGGAGGTAATTTATGAATATCAGGAACAATAGAAGTCCAAGGATAGACCCTTGCCGCACTCCCGCATTTATATCATATTGTTTAGATGTACGACCGTCGAGGACAACCTGGATTTTTCTCTTATCTAAGAAGGATTTAATTATGTTAAGTATTCTACCAGTGATACCGTATGATCTAATTTTCCTGAGAAGACCCTCATGCCACACCCTGTCAAAAGCCTTAGATATATCTAGAGCTACCGTTCTGCTCTCCCCCGCTTTGTCTAGTGAATGGTATATATGTTCAGAGATTACAGTTAGGATATCTGCTGTGGAACGGGCTTGTCCAAATCCATATTGTTGGTCAGTCAGAAGTTTAGCATCTGTAAGGTGATGGACTAGAGCATGGTTAATTATGGTCTCAAATATTTTGGCAAAAAGTGGGAGGAGGCTAATGGGGCGATAATTTACTGGGTCAATTCTTTCGCCAGAATTCTTGAATACTGGTACCACAGAAGCAGTTTTTCAACAGCCCAGAAAGCAAGATTCATTAAGGCATTTGTTGTAGAGTTTGGAGAGAACTGGAGCTACTTCGGCTGAGCACTTTTTTAAAAGCACAGCTGGGATGAGATCGGGTCCACATGCCTTTGAAGTGTCAAGGTTTTTTATGATAGCATGCACCTGAGCAGGGGTGATTTTCAAATCGTTTAGCGTGGCGTCTGTCCGCATAGGAAAGTCAGGCAGAGGGTGGTTGGAAGGATCCAGTGTGGAGTTGGAGGCAAACCGACTGGCAAGCATGTTAGCCTTTTCAGTTGCTGAGCAAACAACCTCGTGATTGTTGGTTAGTGGGGGAATTGTTGATTGCCCATTATTTACTACACCGTTGTAGATTTTCCAGAAGTCACGAGTTCCTAGTTTTTGTGCTTCAATGCGTTTTTTAGTGGTTTCCGTAAATTCTCTCTTAGCTGTCGCTATTTCTTTCTTAACGTTACTTCTATATATTTCTGTCTGTTTTAACTGGACTTATGTCGGTTAAATCTGCGGTATGCATGCTGCCTTTGAGCGATGGCAGTTGCGCAAGTCGAAGTAAACCATTGGGGAGAGTGGGGCTTGCTATAACATTTCCGCATGGGAACATGTGCTTCCATTGCGGTTTTGAACCATTCAGTGGTCTCATTTGCGCACTGTTTAGCAGGAAGAGAAAAAATATTTCCCCATGGGGCATCTCTGATAAGATCTCTGATGGCTTCCCAGTCAGCCTTTTTATAATATCTCGTTGTTTTGAGCACTGGCTCTTCAGTTTTGGCTCTAGAGTTTAGGGCGATTTCAACCATTATCACTGCATGATCAACGTTCCCAAGTGGGCTATCGGCATTCGTTATACAATCATCGGGAACTGTGGTCAAAAACAGATCTAGAAGTGATGCGTGTTGTTCTTGCTGATCAGGGAAACGGGTTGGAAACGTAACAATTTGTGATAGAGAGTGAGATATAGAGAAGCAAGTTGTGCTGCCCGCTGCATCTGTGTAAGTAGAGAATCCAAACCAGTTTTTGTGGTGGACATTAAAATCACCAAATACATGTACTTGTGCGCTAGTGTCAAGGGAGAGTGCTGTGTCTATGCTGTCAGAGACTTTGTTTATTATGGTGCAGTCCTGGGTCGAGGGAGAGCGGTAGAGAAAATAAAAGTAGCTAATGTTGTGTTGCATGTTTAGTCTAAAGCACATAAAGGCTTGATCATCCGATTCTAGGTTTGTTTCTCTAGTCAAGGGAAGGGTATTACGAATGTAAACTCCAAGTCCGTGCATATGTCTGTCAGAGTCCTTACGGCAGAGTGGGAGATATCCAGGCATGTTAAAGTAGTTAGAGGGGATGGAGGAGTGTAGGTTAAACTCACTTAGTGCTAAGATATCCGGGGTATTTGTTAGGAGAAATGCTTCAACATCAACTAAATTAGTTCTAAGCCTACGGATATTTGTGAATGCAAGCCTCAAGGAAGACTCAAGTTGGATTTGTTTGACACTAAGCCTGGTTTAAGCTTATTTTTAGATTGTACTGTCGTCATATTTTTTAAAGACTTTCAGTTTAGGTAAGAGGGAGCTGAACAAGAGGTTATGCAGAGCATCAGACATGCATCATAAGTAGACCATCAGCTGACCTTTCTTCAATTAGGATTGTGGCCTCAGAAAAGCCCACCGGGGATGAGTGCAGAGTCCCTTTTCATACGCGACATGGCACTACAAACATCCCGATATTATACAACTGTTAATGGAGCAGCCGCTCTAAGCGCTACCAAAGAGTTAGGGCACCTGTACTACCAGTCGGAAACAGCAGCCAGAAACTGTCAATCCGGTACCCTCAACCCATCAGAAGGTCAACCCAATCTAATTGCTCAGGCATATATGGTACTCAAGCACTCTTAAGTGCCCAGTTTTAGTGGTAGGGTGTGTCGGGAGTGGGGAAAACGGCGTTCGTTGCCCTAGACAAGAAACAAGATCTACCACTGGGTGTTTCTGTCGAATCACTGTGATAGTGTCTCTGCGCCTGACTAATAGACAAAGAAGGAGTATGGAAGCCGGGCGATAGACAGAGCCTATCTACTCCTTAAGCAGTTTACGGTAATTTGTTTGAGTCACCAGCTCTAGGAAGGTTGTCATCCAAGAGTGAAGAGGCCTTCCTCCCCTTTGGTTTAGTTTCATTTTTCTTTCTCCTAGATGGATGATCTGGGAAGATCTACTGGATCCGTCAGCATTGAGAGGGTTAGCTCCGCGCCTGGATCCTAATCTAGGTATATCTGCGACCCCGCGTGGTTAGTTAATGTTATTGGGTTAGTTTGTAGAGGTTATATATCTGCTGAATAGTTACACTCCTCAAAGTGATTTAGGGACATTGCTATTTCATTGTTACTGGATAAAGGGGGTGCGTAGAGCTCATGCAGTGTAAGAAACTATGATTGTAAGAAGGCTTGTTAGAAAGGAGATAATGTGGTTTTAGTCTTACCCTTTTTATTTATTTTATTTATGTTAGCTTTGGTCTAGAATAACGTTACAGTATGAGTAGGTATTAAGAATTGAACTACGAGTTGTGCCCAAACTATATTTTAGATGACAGGAGGGTTGAGATGTGAGTACAATATAGTATGGATAAAACAGTAGGTAAGTTTTGAGTCATGTGTAATTAGGTGAATAGATATATGGGCAGGGTTTCAGTAGGTGCGAATAAATTTGAAGCTGAGGTATTAAGTGTGTTTCTATTATTGAAGGAAGATAATTTCAGTTTTCAAGAGTCATGGGACATTTTGCATAACAATCGAAAGACTTGTGCAAATGTATAACCAAAAAGTGTCCGTATAAATAAATACAATGTTTAATACTTAATATGCGGCGGCTTTATACATTATTGATAACTTTTATATAAAAATTCTGTGAAATCACTGAATTATACACTATGAACATAAAAGTATGGCGTCGTATTTCTGATATTTTTATTAAATGTTAACTGGAAATAAAAATGTATCTATGTGTAAATGATAATAACCTTTAAAAAATAAATAATAAAAAAAATAACCCTTTTTCTGGTTGGTTCAAAACTTTTAGTTATTTGAAGCCGCCATAAAAAGAAATAAAAGAATTGCCGATGTTGCCCTGGTACCGTGTCGTTAAGACGGAGTGGTTTGGGATCGTATCGATTCGTTTCGATAGAGGTGTTTGGGATCGTGTCGGTGGAGTTGTTCAGGATCGTGTCGGGTCGTATCGACAGAAGCATTCGGGACCGTGCCGGATCGTGTGGACAGAATTGCTTGGGACCGTTCTGTGTCGTTACGACAGAAGTGTTTGGTACTGTGTCGGGGTGTCAGGTCACATCGATGATGTTGAGGCGTGTAGACAGAAGCGTTCGGTTTACGCTTATTGTTCATGAAGCAAAATGTAGTAGGCAAAAAACAAAATCAAGAACACAGATAGGAAATAGTCAGTATCGCCCACCTCTAGAAAAGAGGGATTTCTTGGCTGTAATAACCGCAGATAAAGAGGAAGACACAAACAAGAAAAACAAAAAAACTCGCTTCTCGCAGACATGTGGTTCGTCACAAAGAACAATCCAATCGCCAGAACCACCTACACACAATCTACAGGACACTGCCTGACTGCTTTCCAGCGTCATGCCTTTATAGCGACTGGGAATTATATATTTGCATAATCGCGCGAGAGCAGACGCGATTCTATGAGAATTGCATGGGGTCAACGCTAAGAAAAACCCATGGACGCTACCTTGGAAGTCTCTCTTCAGCTCAGCCCGAAACACAACAGACGTATCCGAGGTAAGCTCTCTATTTCCCTTCATTTCGGTTATTGTTAAATCTGCTACAGCCCAGTTGAGTTGACAGTTGTCGCATTAATATACTGCCGCATGTGATAACAACTTTTCTTCCGTCTTTCTTCCCTCGTGAAACCACAGATTATAATGGACTCCTCCGCCGTGTGCAAGGCGTAGGGTTCTGACAATAAGATTATTCACTCTTTTAGTGGTGCTTGAATTATGAGTGAAATTTAAATCCTACCAGTGATTTGCATTGTAACATCAAATGCAGGTCTACATTCTGGAAACGTTTGATGTTGCATGCTGCTTTCTTTCGATTTTCTCTTAAATTGTGCAGGTGAGCTATTGTTGTAAGATGATGAGTTTTAGCTCCAGTTTGATACTTTAAACGATGTGGAGCCCTGTCGCATGGACATTTCATCGGCTGCATGCTTACGGATACAAAGTTACTTTTCAATTTATCTTTGTATCTTAACAAAATCCCATCCCAACACCTCTTACTCCACCATCAAGTTTACTATATATCAGCATTCTGTCATCGTTAATTCTCAATATATGGACTGGAGCTGAAACAGCACAAGAAAACTTTCGATTTCTGTAATTTTACATTTGGAAAAATAAATCGATGTTTGCGACCTTATTACGGAGAGAAACACCACATATTGTTCGCAGACAAATCTTGTGGAATACATTAAGTTTGTTAATGTGCCATTGGTATTGTGTTCATGTTTCTTATCGGTATAATAAAGTGGTTTTAGTCTCAAATTTAATCTTATGTTCGTCCCACAGTCGATGCCTAAGCTTTCTAAATGCTGCACTTTGGAAATTTGCAATTCAATTAGTAACCTCATCATGCAATGCACAGGATTCACAGATAAAGGATTTCACTTACTTCATATTTTTACTATCAACATGGCCGGGGAAATCAGAAAAACAATAAATGGATTCTGTTTCACTTCAAGAACGTCTTTTGCTGTTGACTTAGGCTGATGTACTACTTCTGCTTTTTAATGATAATTGAGCGTCCGAACGCCTTTACTGCTTCTAAAAACCACAAACGAGTGATTGGGATTCTACATGTGATGCAGCAACGAGAGCAGCATCATTATCAAAGAGATCTCTCATAATGACTGGTCAAAGGTTTTTACCACAAAGCGCTAGTGGTTAAAGAACTGTCAAATAGTCCTGAATTGAAATTTAATGAGGAGTCACCAAACGCATGATTGGGCATCACCTAAAAACATGGCAAATAAAACCAGGGTCTCACACAACCTTGTTTGATACCGCTGGTGACATCAAACAGATCCAATGAGTCACCATCAAAGACAAGTGAAGCTTTCATACCTTCATGACAGGATATAATAATATTCAACATATTATCAGGAACTCAAAGTTTCCTCAAGACTCTCCACAACATATATTTCTAAGAGAGACAAAAGCCTTTGCTTTAGATTTAGAAATATCAAATAGAGTTTCTGATTCTCATGACGTCTCAGCATCCTTCTGCAATGCAAATATCAATTGTTCAACGGTGTCAGCGAAAACCACACTGTCACTCAGGGTATATCCTATCAACAAGGTGTTGCACGATTCTATTAAAGTATCACACGATCAACCTGGATTATATATATATATATATATATATATATATATATATATATATATATATATATATATGTGTGTGTGTGTGTGTGCGTGTGTGTGTTTATTTATACGGACATTATAAGCTAAATATCTGCAAATATATATATTTACACACACACACAAACACACACACACATGCCCTCAGTTGGTTTCAATGAAAAGCAGAGCAATGTTGGCAGATGGTTTGGCTGCCTCATACCTAGCATTACAATCTTCAAAGGAAAAAAATAAACACACACGCACACACGCACACACATATATATATGTGTGTTTATTTACACAAACATTATAAGCTAAATATGTGCATACATGTTTCTGTAGCGATCACTTGTTAGAGATCACTAGTTTAAAATTTATGTGATCTAGCATATGACTATATGTTAAATTGTGTAACTTTTAATCTGGTATAAAAGTGACGGTTTACAGATTACCTTTATTAATAAGAGTGATGGTAGGTTTTTAGCTTATGCATTAGATAATAATTTAATAGTTATATCAGTCTAACTATTACATTTGAATAAATAGGTGATTACATTGCCCTTTACACACATTATTGTTATGCACTGTTGTTTGGCTATATACATGCTGTTCCTTATATACCTAAATTAAAATTTATTAAATCATTATATTATTAAATACATAGCTGTTATATTTGTATCGTCTTTTGTTCGTAAATGACATAAGATAAATTGATCGATTGTACATAGATGTCGAACTACATTACAACTAATAAACTACGATAAAATAGAAACAAATATAATCTACATAAACGAATTAAATGACACACGTAGTCAGTATATTTGAAACAAATAGCAATTTAAACACCGTAGATTAAGAAAAGAACATTTCAAACAGAGAAGGAATAGTAAAAGAACAATAGAAAAAGCAGGCTAAAAATTAATACTCACTTAATAATGAAATAGTAAAACAAATAATAATAATATTCAAAGGTTACTTTAAAACTATGTTAAAATTTGGCCATAATTTTCATTTCGTACACTGAAGATTGTGTAAGCATGAAACAATATTTAAAAATAATAAATATGAAAAAACATTCAAATATAAAAAAAAAATTCATATCTTTCTCTTCATAAGGATCGAGTCCCTATGAAAATTTATAATAAACGGTTACTTTATGCGTAATGTGATACGCCATCGTTGCTATTAAACACTATCTAAATTTTTCCCATAGTAATTGATGGTAACTTATGGGTATTCTTGATATATATATATATATATATATATATATATATATATATATATATATATATATATATAAAAGGAAAAGTTTTAGTCTAAAAACTACAACAATTCAGGTTATTTCCTGGTTAAGATTACTTCATCTTTATATTTTTCTATAAGTAAATATTAAGTGTTTCAATATTGCAGATAAAAATATACATAATAATTTAAGGCTTTTATGAATAAATTAAGTAAATGACGAAGTGAAAAGTATACTAATAAAAAAATTAAATATTATCCTGTTCCTAAAATCAATACTAAACGATGGTTATATGTGTTTCAGTAAAAAACAAAATACTTTATTCTGAAAATAAAACATTCAATTTTACATGCAAGTAAAACTAGAAAAAAGTATATGATTTCATCATCAACATATCACGGTTTATCAATCACAATCCCAAGCAACATTATTGGACATATTTGAAATCACGGAAGAACAATCTAATGTTAAGGAAAAACGTAGATTTTTTGCAATATTTCCCACTTAACAAGATACAATAAGGAAAGTGTTCAAAACCTAAAAAATATTTATTTCACAACTATATATTTTAAAGGCGTACCCGTGGTTTCATTGCATTGAATCAACCATGAACGACTAAATGAAATCAACGATAATTCATCAGCGACTTTGAAAAGTTGAAACAACGCAAAGTAAACAAAACTTGTATCATCAGCTCTCACTTCCACGATTCAGCTCTTTATTTGAGTTTTTTTATCGCTTCCCGACACGATATATATATATATATATATATATATATATACATATATATATATATATATATATATATATATATATATATATATATAATAAATTCCGCAGCCAAACAACGTCGCAGCCCACAAGAGCCATGACAGTCAACGAACCGGAAATCCAAGACTCGAGTTTCGCCCTCATTTGGGTTCATTAGTTAGACACATCCGAACTCGGATTCGAAACCCGAGTCTCTTGCATGCGAGGCAAGCACTCTACTAACTGAGCAAACGCTCCGCACACAAGAATGTCTATTAACCAACACAAATCAAGCAAACCGCGCCGAAATCCGACTGTGAAATGAACCTACTTCGTCTCAACAAGGGACGCAGTCATCCAACCAGCTAATAACCCCAAGTCAATGTCTCACAAGTAGGAGTTTTAACTCGAAAGGACGATGCCATCCAGCAATGCTAACCAAGTGAGTAACTTATGATAGGATTTTCAGAATGTGATAGATTATATATAATAAATTCCACAGCCAAACAACGTCGCAGCCCACAAGAACCATGACAGCCAACGAACCGGAAGTCCAAGACTCGAATTTCGCCCTCATTTGGGCTCATCAGTGAGACAGAGTGGCAGAAAATAATCTTACCACCTGCAACAATTTAGTCAATGCAAAAACGGATAAAAGGCAAAAGGAGGACAAATAAATATCGATTGTTGTTAGAATTTTTTATGAGTTTTTTTGACCTTTAAATATGTAAGTTTGAGTCATAATTTCGATTTTTCATCGGTGTTCCATACTTTTGTCCAATATATATATATATATATATATATATATATATATATATATATATATATATATATAGAGAGAGAGAGAGAGAGAGAGAGAGGGGCTTTGGACAAAATGATGGAACATTAATATTATATATATATATATATATATATATATATATATATATATATATATAAAGGTGCACTAAATAAACTGGAACATTGTAGATAACATTTTCCAAACAAAAACACATAGAAAAGCATTGTTACAATTATTTTAATATTTATTGGTATTTATTTAACTGCATCTTTCAGTTTTTGACGGATCAGTTTTTGCCTTTGCATTCTGACATTTCAAGATAATCTGCGCAACAGCTGCGTAGCCGGCAGGTGACGATTGACGTTCTCAGAGCATTTCTGTAAACGACTCACTTCGAGCAAAGAGAGAGAGCGTGTTATTAACGCTCCAGTGCTCCACTGGTGATGCAGAGTGGTACGGAGGAAAAAAAGAGCGAATTAGTGAGCGAACGAGCGAGCGAGCGAGAGAGAGAGTGTGAGAGAGAGACATTGATAGATAGAGAGTAAGTATGTATGTGTAAAAGAGAGAGAGAGAGAGAGAGAGAGAGGGGGGGGAGGGAGTGGAGAGAATGAAAGAGAAGGAGAGGGAGAGGCTTTCATTTGCAATCGATTCACTGTCAGCACGTGTCTTCGTTATACGAACAGGTGCTGCCATCACGTTGACAAAGATAAACATTACAACTGATTTGAACACGATAACATAGAAAGTTACTATCAAAAAGCGCCTACATACCCTATAAGACAGTCCACATCCACACACACTCACACACATATACATACGCTATAAGACAGTCCACATCCACACACACACTCACACACATATAATACGCTATAAGACAGCCCACATCCACACACACACTCACACACATATACGCACCCCGTAGTTGTGCGTCGCTTTCCATCTTTACAGTTCTGTCTCAAGTATGTACATGTCCTAATACGACTGTACATTCCAAATGTTACAAGTCTCACCGAGACAGATGTACGATAACTAACACCATTCATTTAATATATAAAAAAGAGCCAGTCTCCTTCTAGATTTTTGTCATCGATAACTTCTACCTACAAAATCAATATTTTTATTTTGGTTCAACAGTTCATTTTATGTATCGTTTCAGCATGTTGTTACGAACAAAAAATGTAATCATTTTATTCAAATAAAAAAATATTTAATAAAATGATAGGTAAATATTATTTTAAAAAAAAAAGATTAGGCTCCTAACTTTCAACCTTCATCGCTATGTATTGTTTATTTCATATGGCACCTATCACTTTTGGAATAAATATTCTAGGTTACATGGTGAATAACATGGGTACCCTACATTATTGTAGATGTTACATTTAGTGAGTGCATAGATGTAAATTGTTTTAAGAATTATTAAAAATATAAATTGATCATTATGAATTTTGCAATATATAATCTAGGCAACATAATCAGTAACGTGGGCAAATTATTTCTTTTGTAAATTTTATCATTTAAAGGATGCACCTAACAAAAACTCGCATGCTCACCCCAAAACTTTTCAAATAAGTTAGATACAAAAATAGTAAAGAAAAGAATTGATCTACATCCTCTTTTGATTTATATTAAAATGGATTTATCATTGGTCCACGGACATAGTCGGATTTGAACCTTAGAATTCACTTTCATTCGTTCGTCCGTTCAAGTCATGGAGCATTAGTAAGGCATCAGATTTTCTTTCACTTTCTTTTCCGTCTTCACGTCACGGGTCTGGAAAGGGATGGGATTCATTTCCAGAGGATTTCCCTTAATCCCGGTTTCAAACCAGGAGCTTCAAAGATCAAGGGTTTTCCTAAGGATGTTGGTGGTACCTATAATTGCAGAGATCTGAAGGCCGCCTAAAACATCGTGGATTTGTAGTTTTTTCAATTGTCCCTCCGGACAACTTGATACTACTCCTAGTGTACCAACTACGACCGAGATTATTTGTGTTTTAACCCCGTGTATACGCCTTCAAGGTCAATGGAGCATAATTGCTCCACTTCTCATTCTCCTTCTCTCTCTCACATTTCTTGAAAAGTCTACAATCTGCCATTTTTTTTAGACTGTTAATGATGACAAAATCCGGACGATTATGTTCCAATTGCTTGGTTGTTCTGACACTTCTGCCCCTCCATACCTCTACCTTGCCATCCTCACTTGTTCTCACTTCATCAGGTATCCCCTCAAACCATTTTCCAGCACACTTCACCCCAACCCTCTTACATGCCTCCCAATATATCCGGAGTCCCATGCGATCGTGTCTTTTGCAGTACGCTCTCTGGACCAATCCACTACACCCTGCTGCAAGGTGCGCAATTGACCCGAGGCCTTACAATAAATCCGGCATTCTGCAGCAACTTCCTCTCCTAGAACCACTTTTTTGAACAATCGTGTTCCTAATGCCTGCTCTTGTGTTGCACAAACAAAGTGTCAGTACTCTTGGCCAGATACCCAGCTCTAAGCCATTGCCATGATCTTTCATCAGCAACGTCTGCTATATCCTTGAAGAACCTTCCATGCATTTTCTTCCTAGCCAGTTCCTCTGCCCTTTTTTCTAGCCATACGTTTCACATAATCAGCCTTGGTTTCACATACCTCCACTTCATTGGCCACAACCTTAAGCATCCACTCCTCACAACCATATGCTCCTTCAACGACATCTACTCGGTTCTAACACAATCTTTTACACTTTTCAATCCACTCCCACCATCTTTCCTCTTTTGATACAGCCTTGCTACACTACTTCGAATGTGAAATATACCAAACATTGCTAACACTTTTCTTGTTTTGATATCCATGGCATGCAAATCCTTGTCTGACTGTTCTAAAATTCCCGCACTGTATCTCAAAACACTGACTGCCCATGCATTCACTGCTTTCATTGGGTTTCCTCCATACAGTTTCGACTTTGCAAATAATTTCACTCTTCTAAGATACTCCTTCCTTCTCTTCTTCATTTCTCTGTTTATGATGCCTACACCCTCCAACACTCCCAAATACTTATACCCTGTATCTTCTATTTCTTTCATGATTTCTCCATTTGGCAGCACTATTCCATTCGAATGAACCTTTACTCCTCCTTTCATCACCAGCAGCGCACATTTACTTATCCCAAACTCCATCCCAAATGTCTTCTGAGTATGTCCCCACAAGTCTCTCCATTTCCTTTTTATTTCTACCGAATATTTTCAAATCATCCATAAACAGAAGATGGTTGAGGCGTCTGTCACCAGATCCAAAGTTATACCCCAGTTTTTCTCTCTTCAAGAGGATACTCAGTGGCATCATTATCATTGTAAAAAGACGTGGATATAACGAATCTCCTTGGAATATTCCACGTTTAATACCAACCTGCCCCATCTCCTCTCTGTTTGCTGTCAGCACCATTTTCCATTGAGCCATACTTGTCTCCAAAAGCCCTACCACATTTTCAGCAACCTTCATTATCAATAGTGTTTCACGTATCCATGAATGAGGAACCATGTCATAAGCCTTTCTGTAATCGATCCATGCTACGCTCAGATTCGTCTTCTTCTTCTTTTCATCGTGCATTAATGCTTTATCAATCAGTAGTTGCTCTTTAGTACCTCTCGAGCCTTTTCGACTCCCTTTCTGTTCGTCATCATTACTCTCAAAATGTTCATAATTTTTTTTCCGCAAAGATTCCAGTTAACAGTTTCCACATTAGTAGTATACATGTAATTGGTCTATAATTATTGGCATCTGTTTCCTTTGCAGGATATTCCCTTCACAAGCCAATCAGGAACATCTCCCGACTCTACCATCCTTTGCACGACAGCAGCTATAGGTGGATAAAGGCATTGAAATTGTTTAAACTAGAAGTTCATCACTCCATCTGGACCAGGTGCCTTCCAGTTTGTCATCCTTCATATGCCAGCCTTCACGTCATCAATGGTTATCTCGACGTTCTTCATCTGCTACATTCCTGATAGCCCTTCTCTGAGGTCTCCCAACCAGCTAGCCTTCTTATTATATCGCCCTTCGACAGACCAAATCCCACTCCAGAACTTCCTGGCATATTTTGCATTTGAAGTGTTGTTATTTCCCGTGTGTTTACTACCATTTAATTCTTTATACAGCTGAGACTGATTGTTCCGAAAAAGGTTTTCTTGCCGAAACGCAACACTTTTTCCAACAATGTTCCGAATTTTCATACCACCAGTGTGACTCTTCTCTTTCAACATTATTAGAACGTTCATCGTTCCCTTCTCCAGCAATGTATACCTCCTTTCAAGCTCGTCCTTGGCTTTCTGTCCTAGTTTAACTCCTTTTCTTATTTCTTCGATTCTACTAATGTCTTCCGCCACCGTTTAATACTTTTTCAAACCGCCTCTAAAATAATAATAATAATAATAATAATAATAATAATAATAATAATAAAAACTAATACACGTAATAGTAAAAATACAAAAATTAAATAATAAGAAAGTAAATCGAAATATTGTTTCAAATAATAATTAATAAAAACTAAAATTAAAAACTACAAACTTCTATAGAGGTTGTAATATGAATGTTAATTTTCATAGATTAATGTAAAAAGAAGGTATAAAAATATATCATGTGATCGCACAGTTGACCTACGCTGGCATTTTGACCAACTTAGAGGTGATGATCCCCCAACCCTTTTTTTTTTTTAATAAAAGGAGAAAAAATTTATTGATGAATGAAATGACCTGTGTGTGTTGAAAAATGAAAAAAATATTAAACGCCTCTTGGTTCTAGGTTGGACACTGCTTTACTGTAAAAAAAAAGCCTGATGTCTAATCCTGTATTTTTATAAGCAGCTTTTTGCATCAAGTAAGTCGTCTACGATATTTAGAGATTCATTTGTTTTGGAGATAAATAAGCCACAAACAATGTAATTTAGGTGATGGAAAACTAACAGATACGATTGTAATCTATTTGATATCTTTTGATGTATCAAATTATGTCACAATTATTGTACATAGTAAAATTCTCATTGGAACAATGTGTTCATGGTGACATTTGTTGCAAACCGACGAAAAGAAAGTCAAATTTACAGCTTGGAATGATAAAATCGTCGCCTTAGAAAAGACAACATAATTCTATTTCCGTTTGATGAAAACCGATTTCCTTTTTTGTTGCAGACCATCTACTAGTTGGCCAGTTGTGTACAAATCCTAAAAGCGATAGGAGCCTTCTATCATGTCTGAAAATGACACAATGTTCCATAAGCGAGATCGAAGATGCGCTGCTGTACAACTCATGCTTTTCTACAGATCTAAGTTATGACGACAGGATAATTGCAAACACACTTCAAATACAAATCCGGACAGTTCCACGCTTGAGGGCACATCTCAACGAAGTTTCTAGCCACGGTTATGGTCTTTGGCGTGGTTTCAATCAACTCATAATTCGAAGTAGGCTTGAAAGTCAACACAAAAGTGTACCTGGATGTACTAAAGAGTGTGGTGATCCCCTGGTGCAATCAAGTGACTGTTGGCAGACCCTGGGTGTGGCAGCAGAATTCGGCGTCGGCCCACAAGTCCAAAGAGACACAGGATTGGCTTCAGAAAGGGTGCTACGACTTTGTACCCTTCTCTGACTCCTCGACCTGAACTCGTTTGGTCATACGCCGAGAACATCACCAACATGACCTCCCACAACACCAAAGCCAGCATGATCGCCGTCATCTGCCGAGTATTCGCCGAGCTTCCGCCGGCGCTTGTGGATGAGGCATGCTCCCAGTTTCGGGCCCATATCGAGGCGATGTTTGAGGCTGAAGGCGACTACATTGAATAAATGTCAGTTCTACTACATATAATAAAGTTACCTGAATTAATATTTTCAATGAAAGTTTTTCAAAAAGTTGTAGAGTGGTTTTCTTTAGGTGACAACGTTATCGTTTCACACCGTATTAAGGACAGGTTTTGACTTTAAAGATAGGAATAATTTTGACTAAACTGCAAGAAAATCAATGACTTGTTAATAAACAAATTAAGAAATTAGTGTCTTGGCATAAGATCTGGTTCAAGTTAATCCTCGCAGAGCCAGTTGGGATGGATATTTGAACATAAAACTTCAAATTTAAATAACACTCCGAATTTATATAATACTTCAATGCATAAAATATTCAAATTTATATAATACGTACAATTTAAATAATACCTCGGATTTATATAATACTCCAAATTTATATAATATTCAAATAAATATAATACCTCGGATTTATATAATGCTTTAAATTTATATACTAATTCAAATTTATATAATACTTCAAAGTTATATAATTGTTCAAATTTATATAACACTTCGGATTTATATAATACTTCAAATTTGTATAATACTTCAAATTTTTATAATACATCAAATTTATAGAATACTTCGGATTTATATAATACTTCGGATTTATATGATACTTCGGATTTATATGATACTTCGGATTTATATAATACTTAAAGTTTATATAATACTTAAAATTTATATAATACTTCGGATTTATATATAACTTCGAATTTATATAATACTTCGAATTTATATAATACTTCGAATTTATATAATACTTCAAATTTATATAATACTTCAAATTCACATAATATTCGTATTTATATAATACTTCGGATTTATATAATATTCCAAATTTATATAATACTTCAAATTGATATGATACTTTCAATTTATATAATACTTCGGATTAATATATTACTTCATATTTATATAATACTTCAAATTTATATAATGCTTAAAATTTATATAATACTTAATATTTATATAATACTTCAAATTTATATAATACTTCGGATTTATATAATACTTCGGATGTATAGAATATTCAAATATTATGTAATACTTCAACTTTATATAATATTCAAATTTATATAATTCTTCAGATGATATAATACTTCGGATTTATATAATATATCCAATGTATATAATACTTCAAATTTATATAATACTTTAGATAAATATAATACTTCGAATATATATAATGGTTCATATTTATATAATACTTTAAAGTTATATAATACTTGAGATTAATAAAATACTAAAAATATTATGTAATATTCAAATTTATATAATATTCAAATTTATATAATTCTTCGGATTGATATAATAATCTGATTTATATAATACTTCAAATTGATATAATACTTTTAATTAATGTAATACTTCCAATTTATATAATTCTTCGGATTTATATAATACTTCGGATATATATCATAGTTCTAATTTAGATAATAGTTCAAATTTATATAATACTTCAAATATATATAATACTTCGTAAGAATATAATATTTCAAATTTATATACTACTTTAAATTTATATAATACATCAATTTAGATTATATTAAAATTATATAATACTTAAAATTAATATAATACTTCAAATTAATATAAAACTTGGGATTTATATAATACTTCAAATTCATATAATACTTCAAATTCATATAATAATTCAAATTTATATGATACTTCGGATTAAAATAACACCTAAAATTTACATAATACTTAAAATTAATATAATACTTCAAATTTATATAATACTTCAAATTTATATAAAATATGGATTTATATAATACTTCGGATTTATATAATACTAAAACATTATATCATACTTCAAATTTATATAATACTACAAATTTATATAATGCTTCAGATTTACATAATACTTTAAATTTATATAGTACTTAAAATTTATATAATACTTAAATTTATATAATATGAAAAATTATATAATATTTCTAATTAATATTATACTTCCGATTCATATAATACTTTAAATTCAGAAAATACTTCAAATTTATATAATACTTCAAATTTATATAATACTTCAGATTTATATAATACGTTTATTTATATAATACTTCAAATTTATATAATTCTCGGATTCATATAATACTTCGGATTTATATGATACTAAAACTTTATATAATACTTCGGATTTATATAATACTTCAAATTTATATAGTACTTGAAATTCATATAATACTTCGGATATGTAATACTTCAAATATTATGTAATACTTCAAATTCATATAATGCTTCGAATATATAATTCTTTCAATTTATATAATACTTGAAAGTTATATATTTCTTGAAATTTACATAATACTTCGGATTTATATAATACTTCCATTTGATATAATATTTTAAATATATGTAATACATCAAATTTAAAGAATACTTCGGATTTATATAATCCTTCAAATTAATATAATACTTCTTACTCATATAATACTTCAAGTTTATATAAAACTTTAAATTTATATAATAATTCAGATTTACATAATATTCCAGTTTATAAAACTTCGGATGTATATAATAATACTTCAAATTTATATAATACTTCGGATCAATATATTACTTTATATTTATATAATACTTAATATTTATAGAATGTTCAAATTTATATAATACTTCGGATTTTTATAATACTTCAAATTTATAAAATACATAAAATTTATATAACACTTCGGATGTATATGATATTTCAAATTCATATAACCCTTAAAATTTATATAATACTTCGGATTTATAGAATACTTCGGACTTATAGAATACTTCGGATTTATATAATACTTCAAATATTATGTAATTCATCAACTTTATATAATATTCAAATTCATATAATGCTTCAGATGATATAATACTTCGGATTTATATAATACTTCCAATTGATATAATACATCAAATTTATATAATACTTTGGATTAACATAATACTTCGAATATATATAATAGTTCATACTTATATAATACTTAAGATTTATATACTACTTTAAATATTATCAAATATTCAAATTTATATAATATTCAAATTTATTTGGTTCTTCGGATTGATATAATAGATCCGATTTATATAATTCTTTAAATTTATATAATATTTCAAATTACTGTAACACTTCAAATTTATATAATACTTCTGATTTATATAATACTTCGAATATATATCATCATTTTAATTTATAAAATAATTCAAATATATATGATACTTCGGAAATATATAATAGTTCCAATTTATATTATAATGAGTTTATATAATAGTTCAAATTCATATAATACTTTAATTCATATAATACTTCAAATTTATAGAAGATTCGGATATATATAGCACTTCAAATTTATATAATAGTTCGAATTTATATAATACTTTGTATTTATATGATACTTCAAAATTATATATAACTTCGGATTTATACAATTTTTAAATTTATATCGTACTTCAAATTTATATAATACTTCGGATATGTAATACTTCAAATATTATGTAATATTTTTAATTTATTATAATATTAAAATTAATATAATTCTTCGGATTGATATAATACTTCGAATTCATATAGTACTTAAAATTTGTATAATATTTCAAATTTATATAATACATCAAATTTATATAATACTTCGGATTTATATAATACTTCAAATTAATATAATACTCCTGATGTATATAATACTTCAGATTTATATAATAGTTCATATTTATATAATACTTTGGATTTATATAATACTTCGGATTAATATAATACTTCGAATTTATATAATAGTTCAAATTTATATAATATTTCAAATGTACATAATATTCGGATTTATATAATACTTCGGATATATATATGTATGTATATATATATATGTATATATATATATATATATATATATATATATATATATATATATATATAATACTATAAATTAATATTATACTTCAAATTTATATAACACTTCGGATTTATATAATATTTCAAATTTATATAACACTACTGCAAATATTATGCAATATTTCAACTTTGTATAATATTCAGATTTATATAATTTCTCCGATAGATATAATACTTCGGATTCATATAATACTTTGGATTAATACAATACTTCGAATATATATATAATAGTTCTTATTTATATAATTCTTTAAAGTTATATAATATTTCATATTAATATAATTCTAAAAATATTATATAATATTCAAATTTATATAATGTTAAAATTTTTATAATACTTCGGATTTATATAAAATATCGGATTTATATAATTCTTCAAATTTATGTAATACTTCTAATTTATATAATATTGGGATTTTTATAATACTTAAAATTTATATAGTACTTCAAATTTATTTAATACCTCGGATATGTAGTACTTTAAATATTATGTAATACTTCAAATTTATATAATATTCAAATTCATATAATCCTTCGCATTGATATAATATTTTGGATTCATATAATACTTTAAATTAATATAATACTTAAAATGTATATAATACTTCAAATTTATATAATACTTCACATATATATAATACTTAAACTTTTTATAATACTTCAAATTTGCATTATACTTTAAATTTATACAATATTTCGGATTTATATAATACTGCGGATACATATAATAGATCAAATTTATATAATAATTAAATTTTTTTTATAATTCTTCAAATAAATATATTACTTCAAATTTGTATTATATTTCGGATTTATGTCCTGCTTCAAATTTATATAATCTTTCAAATTAATATAATACATCAAATTTATAGAATACTTAGGATTTATATAATACTTAAAATTTATACTACTGATTATACTTCTGATTTATACAATACTCTAAATTAATATAATACTTCAAGTTTATACAAGACTTCAAAGTTATATAATACTTCGGATTTATATAATTCTTGGATTAATATAATACTTCGAATTCATATAATACTTCAAATTATCATAATATATGGATTTATATAATATTTCGGATGTATATAATAATGCTTCAAATTTATATAATATGTCAAATTTATATAATACTTCGGATTTATATAACACTTCAAATTTACATAATAATTCGAGTGTATATAATACGTCAAATGTATATAATACTTGAAATTGATATAATACTTATAATTTCTATAATACTTCAATTTTATATTATATTTCGTAATGATATACTAGTTTAAATCTATATAATATTTCAAATTTATATAATACTTTAATTCATATAATACTTAAAATTCATATGATTCTTAAACTTTATATAATACTGTCAATTTATATAATACTTGAAATTTATATAATACTTCGGATTTATATAACATTTCAAATTCACTTCGGATTTATACAATACTCCAAATATTATGTAATACTTAAAATATATTTGATACTTAAAATTTATACAATTCTTCGGTTTGATTAATATAATACTTCAAATTTATATAGTAGTCGAATTTATATAATACTTCCAATTTATATAATAATTCGGATTTATATAACACGTCAAATTTACATAATACTTAAAATTTATATAATACTTCAGATTCATATAATATTTGGATTTATATAATACTTCGCATTTATATAGTACTTTAAATTTATATAATACTTCAAATTTATATAATACTACGGATTTATATAATACTTAAAATTTATATAGTACTTAAAATTTTTACAATACTTCGGATTCATAATACTTCAAATTTATATAATATTAACATTTATATAATTCTTCGGATTGATATTATACTTTGGATTCATATAATATTTTAAATTTATATAATACTTCAAATTTATATAATACTTCAAATTTATATAATGCTTCAAATTAATATAATGCTTCAAATTTATACAATACTTAAAATTTGTATAATACTTCAAATTTATATAATGCTTCGGATTTATAATAATATTTCGGATATATATAATAGACAAAATTTTAATAATAGTTACAATTTATATAAAACTTCAAATTAATATACTACTTAAACGTTATATAATACTTCGGATGTATATAATACTTTAAATTTATATAATGCTTCAAATTTATATGATACTTCGTGTTTATATAATATTTCGGATATATATAACAGTTCAAAATTATATAATACTACAAATGTATATAATATCTTAAATTTATATATATACTTCGGGTTTATACAATACTTCAAATTTATATAATACTTCAAATTTATATAATACTCCAAATTTATATAATACTTAAAATCTATATTATTCTTCGTAGTCTTATACTAGTTCAAATTTATATAATACTTCAAATTTATATAATACTTTAATTTATATAATACTTCAAATTTATATAATACTTCAAATTTATATAATACTGTAAATGTATGTAATACTTCAAATATATATATAATACTTCGGATTTATATAATAGTTCAAATTTATATAATACTTCAAATGCATATAATCCTTCGTATTGATATACTACTTCGGATTCATACAATGCTTTAAATATTAGGAAATACTACAAATATATATAATACTTCAAATGTATATAATTCTTCGGATCGATATAATACTTAAAATTTATATAATACTTCAAACTTATATAATACTTCAAATTTATATAATACTTCAGATTTATATAATATTCTGGATATATATATAATAGTTCAAATTTATATAATACGTCAAATGTATATAATATCTTAAATTTATATAATACTTCAAATCATACTTCGGGTTTATACACTACTTCAAATTTATATAATACTTAAAATTTAAAATTTATATAATACTTAAAATTCATATTATACTTCGTAGTTTTATACTAGTTCAAACCTATATAATACTTCCAATATATATATAATACTGTAAATGTATGTAATACTTCAAATTTATTTAATACTTCGGATTTATATAATAGTTCAAATTTATCTAATACTTCAAATGCATATAATTCTTCGAATTGATATATTACTTTGGATTCATACAATACTTCAAATATATATAATACTCCAAATTTATATAATTCTTCGAAATGATATAATACTTCAGATTTATATAATACTTCAAATTTATATAATACTTCAAATTTATATAATACGTTAATTTATATAATACTTCGGATTTATATAATAATACAAATTTGTATAATACTTCAAATGTATATAATACATCCAATTTATTTAAAACTTCGGATTTATATAATACTTTAGATTCATATAATACTTCAAATTTATACGGTACTTCAAATTCATATAATACTTCAAATTTATATAATACTTCATATTATAATAATGCTTCGGATTTATATAATACCACGCATTTTTATAATACGTAGTGTTTATATAAAGGTTCAATTTTTAAAAAACTTTAAATTTATTTAATACTTCAAATTCATTTAATACTGCAAATTTATATCATAGTCGGATTTCTATAATATTTCGGATTTATATAATACCTCAGAATTATATAATACCTCAAATTGATATAATACCTCAAATTGATATAATACTTCAAATTTATGTAATACTTCAAATTTTAATAATGCTATTATCATACTTCGGATTGATATAATATCTCAGATTCCTATACCACTTTCAATTTCTATATTACTTCCAATTTAAGGAATACTTTAAATGTATATAATACTTCAAATTAATGTAATACGTACAATTTAAATAATACCTCGAATTTATATAATACTTCAAATTTATATAATACTTCGGATTAATATAATATTTGCAATTTATCCATTATACATTTTGTATTTTACTTCAAATATATATATTGCTTCAAATTCATAGAATCTCTTGAATCGATATAATACTTTGAAATAGTATAATATTTGAAATTTTTATAAAAATTAAAATTCATATAATACTTAAATATTATATAATATGTTGAATTTTTATATTACTTCAAATTTCGCATTCATATATACCCTTGGATTAATCAAATATTTCGAATGTATATAATATTTAAATGTAAGCAAATATATATAATACTTCACATTTATACTATACTTCGGATTTATATTATAATTCAAAATTATATAATATTGCAAATTTTATAATACTTGAAATTTTTATTTATATAATACTTCGGATTCATATAATACTTCAAATTTATATTATATAACTAATTTATATATTTCTTTAAATTCATATAATACTAAAAATGTATAAAAATGCTCCAAATTTATTTATTACTTAAATTTATACATTACGGCTATTTATGATACTTTGAATTTATATCATACTAATAACGTATATAACATTTCGGATTTATATAATACTTCAAATGTATATACTACTTGAAATTTGTATAGTACTTCAAATTAATACAATGCTTCGAATTTTTATAATACTTCAGATATATATATATAATACTTCGTAATAATATAATAGTTCAAATTTATATAAGACTTCAAATTTATTTAACAGTTCGGATTTATATAATAATTTTAGATTTATATAATACCTCGGATTTGCATAATACTTCGGATTTATATAATACTTCAAATTTATATAATACTTTAAACTTTTAAAATACTTCGGATTGATATAATACTTTTAATTTTTATTATACTTTATATTTATATAATATTTTAAATTTGTATAATACTTCCAATATAAATAATACTTCAAATTTATATAATACTTGGATTTATATATAACTTCAAATTTATATGATACTTAGAATTCATTTAATACTTGGAATTTACATAATACTACTGGTTTATATAATATTTCAAATTTATATAATATTTTAAATTTATATAATTATTTAAATGTATATAATAGTTTCGATTCATATAATGTTTTCATTTTATATAATATTTAAAATTCATATAATATTATAAATGTATATAACACTTCGGATTTATACATTAATTCGGATTTATATAATACTTCAAATTTATAAAGTATTTCGGAATAATAAATTACTTCAAATTTATATAATTCGTCAAGATTATATAATATTTCAAATGTTTGTAATACTTCGGACTTATATGATATATCGGATTTTTATAATACTTCAAATTTATATAATACTTTGAATTTATATAACACTTCAAATTTATATCAGAGTTCATATTTATATACTACTTAAAATTTATATAATACTTCGAATTTACATAATACTACGGATTTATATAATATTTTAAATTTCTATGATAATTTAAATTAATATAATACTTCGTATTTATATAATACTTCTGATTTTTATAATATTTTATATTTATGTAATATTCAAATTGTAATAATTTAATAGTTCAAATTTATATACTTCAAATTTATATCATACTTCGGGTTTGTATTATATTTCAAATTTATATAATATTTTAAAATTATATAATACTTCGAATTAGCCTGATGTATTCCAATATAAAAGTCCAACAACGGATTTTACAATCAGTGCTCTTTACGAATTGTTTGCTAGGTTTGGTGTGGTTGATTGTCTAGTGTCAGACAATGCCACACAATTCACTTCAGCAGATTTTAAAAGCTTCTGCGAACATTTCCAGGTTAACCACATAACGACGCCAACCTGTCATCCCTGATCGAAAGGTCAGGCAGAGAGGTTTGTAAACACGTTGAAAAGAGCCCTGAAGGAGGTTAAAGAAACTCTCTCAGAAAAGGAGTTACAGTTTTTACAAGTTTACCGAATTACGCCAAATGAAAGCGCTCCAGCAAAGATGTCGCCGGCAGAGTTAATATTCGTGAGGAAAATTAGGCTGGTCTTCGAGAAACTACCAAAACAGGTGAAACTGCCAAATACTATAGTTCCTAAAAAGAGGTATTTACCTGGGAAAAAGGTATTTTTTCAGGTACACAAAAATAATAGCACGATGTGCGAACTAGGAAAGGTTCAGAAAAGGATCGGGCGGATAGTCTACATTATCGATTTACGCACAAGAAACATTTAAACCAAATTCGGAAACATATAATTGATGGCGAATACAACAGCCTGCTGAACAAGAACAAGTAATGCATCAGATATACAACACGTTCGACTTAGTAACACCACTTTCTATTAGAATATTGGGTACTTACAGGAGGGACTATGTGAATTTTGCCAACATTCCTAGTGAAAATGTTTCCGTGTAACGAACTGGGTTTGAACTTGACACACCCAGTTTGTCATCCCTGCATCTTTAAACTTTGAGCGATCATAACCTTCCAGCTTCTGCTGATGTTGCTGTTAAGCAACATCACAGCTCATAAGGATTGTGCCTCAAGATTTCCCAGTATTCACGGATTTTTCCTCATTAGTCTCAACTATTTGTTAATCTTAAAGATGGCAGGGTTTTATTTCGGACATCAAGATTCACTTGGGGAAAGTTTTGCCAAGAACACACAAAGAAGCAGCGTTTTTACACTCACTCCACTGATTTTGTGGTTCTGTAGCTGACACATCTTTACTTGTAAAATGCAAAGACAGAGACGACAAGATGTCGATTCACCTCAAGATTTTCACCAAATTCCTGTTAGCTTTGACATTTTGTCACTCATTCTATCACGACAAAGAAAAATTATGGGGAGGGCGACTGCTGCTGATGTTATATACGACGCTTTTATTAGAACTAAAAATAATTGAAATATTAAAAATATACAAGTTTGAAATAAGTTAACAAAAATAATTAAGTATAGCTATAATTTAAAAATAAATAAGTATAACTATAATTTTAACCAGTTAAGTCTATTTGGAATAATGATAAGTATGTTCGCTAATGAGCTAGGAGACAGAGGTTCAATCCTCGATTGAATCATACCAAAGACTTAAAATTGTACTTGATGACCTCTTGATAAATACTCAGGATTGTAAGTGAAATATCAAGGTAAAGCAAATCTTGGGAATATAGTAGCGTCCTCCCCTACATTTCGCTTTGAGTTGTCCTCGACAATAATCGACAGCTTAGCTTAAAACAGGTTTATTTCTGGAAATGAAAGGTTTATGTAAATATTATTGATTATAGCATTGTAAAATGAAATTGATTATACATACTAGTTTATATTCGCTCCTCTATCTTTACTTACCAGCTTTTCCTCTTATTGTAAATTAAGTACAAAGAAAACCATTTGTAAAATTTCATAGAAAAATATACTATTCAATAATAGGATGAATGTATTTACATATTGTTTTGATGACCCAAACCATTTAAAATTATATTTTAAGACCAAATATTTCGCTTTGAATAAATGATAAAAACATGCGCATATATATATATATATATATATATATATATATATATATATATATATATATATATATATATATATATATATATATATATATATATATATATAAAATAAGGTTTATAACCCTTTATACCAGTTTCATAGTCCTAATAAGTATTTTTGGCTCCGAATCAGTCATCATCCAAAATTCCACATTCGTAAAAAAAGGTATGTAGAATTGCTCGTTTGAGTGATTTTTCTGACAAAGGGAGAAGAAAAAGCTGTTTTCTAGGTTGGCAGTATTTTGTGTGGACAGTTGGCAGAGATGGTGGAAATTTTCTCTTTCTATGTCTATCCTTGTAGCTATGTCACTAGTAAGAGTGTTGGAGGTAAACGCTTCATCTGGGCTGACGTTATTCGCCTGATAGTCAGGGACCCGAACCTTGGATTAACAACTAAGGAGGCTGTCCTATCAGCAGGTGCCAAGTACTGGGGCTGCTGTATTGTCATTTGGTAAATGGATTCTGGACCATGCAGTAGCTTCTGGTGGGGCCTCTCGATGCCATATTAGTGGGTAATTGTTACGGCTTTACCTTATCATATTTTACAAAAAAAAAACAAAAAAACAATTCTTCGTTTCTTTTTCTCTCTTATTTTCCCTCTCTGTCCTGCTCTAAGCAAATCTGACGACCTAGTCCACAAATTCCAAAATTCCATCATGACAAGTTTCAAGAAAAAGTACACGATTAAACCCAGTTCTCCAACTTCCAACGTAGACCCCCACTACCATGTCTCCTTCTCCAACATCAGGGGTCTACGTTCTAACCTTCCAGAGGTTGAAACCCAATTATAGGAGACGAAACCAGACCTTTTATTTTTAAGTGAAACTGGCATTGGACAAGCTATTTCCCTAGAAGAGTTCGCAATTAAAGGATACTCTAACTTAACATCTAAATCTGACCCCCAAGATCGCCATGGGCATGGAATATATGCCTATATTAAAGATGGCTTTCCATGTGGTAGGGACATCTCCAGAGAAGATTCTAACTTACTCTATATGTGCTTCCGGGTTGCATTAGCTCACACTACTGCATTTATATGTACTCTCTATCGCCCCCACAACAGCGGAGTTACTATCTTTAAAAGCATATCTGAGAAAATTGACCAAGTCCTATCTGCTTATCCTTCAGCTAACATTCACGTATGTGGAGACTTCAATGTTCACAACGTGGAATGATTGTCAAAGAAGACCGATGATGAGGGGAGGTTCTGTCATGATTCTCCATTGCTTATGACCTCACTCAGATTGTTCACGAACCCACCCACCGACAATTACGGCCAGTATGCGGGTTTCCTAGACCTTTTTCCTCACAACTTGCCCTGAGCTATGTTCAGTTTCTGTTTTGTCTCCTCTTAGATCTCCCGACCACTCCATTGTATCAATTAAGATAAAAATGAAATGTAATAAGTCCCCAGACATACCTCTCCATCGTACAGTATATGGATACACTAAGGCTGACTGGGATAGCTTTCGTACATTTATCTCGGATCTACCTCTGCGTTCCATGTTTAAAAAGGATGTGTCCTCTATAGTATCATACCTGACGGAATACCCTCGAAAAAGTTCCAGCAAAAACCTAACAGCCAGCCGTGGTTCTCTCCAGAATGTGCTGCTGACATTACACACAGAAATCACTTTTTCCACTGCTTCCAACGTAATAGATGTATGGAAACTAAAGCCGCTTTCTGGACTGCCAGCAACAATTGTAAGAAAGTAATAAAGAACACAAGAGAGTTGTATGCTCAGTCCGTCAAGTTCAAAGTAGCTGAGCAGCGGCTAGGTTCCTACTAATTTTGGTAAATAACAAACAGAATCCTGAACAGAAGCATGTGCTCTATCCCAACTATCATCATTGGACCTGAGGTCATCTCGTCAGCATCAAAGCCAAACTCTTTGCCAAGAACTTTGCAGCTAATTCTACCCTTTGCGACCAAGGCCGCCAACCCCCAATATTTCCACCTGTATCAGAAAACACGCTATGTGATATACATATATCTGTACATGATGTTGCCAAGCTAATCAAAAATCTTGATTCCAGTAAAGCCACAGGCCCTGACGGTATTCCAATTATAGTACTCAAAACACTTCAACCAGAACTAGCGCCCATACTTACAAAACTGTTTAAACGTTGTCTTAAGGAGAATAGCTTCCCATCACCCTGGAAAATCTCATCAGTATGCCCTGTATTTAAGAATTCAAGTGATCGCTCATCTCCCTCTCAGTACAGGCCAATAAGTCTGCTGTGCATCATGAGTAAGTTGCTGGAATCTGTTAAATACAGAAGTAATCAACCATCTCAACAAAAATAACCTTCTTAGTGACACTCAATACGGTTTCCGTTCTGCTAGATCTACAGCAGATGTGCTTACAGTTATATCTCATAGGATTAGCAAATCTCTCGATGGAGGCAACCTCTTTAGGGAAATTGCTCTTGACATATCTAAGGTCTTTGATAGGGTATGGCATAAAGGTTTACTTCACAAGATCTCTAGCTATGGTATAGCTGGAGATGTCTTCTCAATTATTAAATCATTTCTCTCTGATGGGTTCATAAGAGTAGTAGTTGATGGGCAAAAAATCAGAAGCTCACAGTATTAATCTGGTGTCCCTCAGGGGTCCATCCTGGGCCCAACTCTATTCCTGATCTGCATTAATGATCTTCCAAATCACATCCTTACATCATTTGTAGACATTTATGCTGCTGACACTACTATCTATGGTAGCACATCTAAGACAGTAAATGACCAAGTTCTCCCCGATTCTCTCTCCTCTGATCTTGATCACGTGGTACAATGGGGAAAGGAGTGGCTGGTTACTTTTAATGCATCTAAAACCAAGCTTCTATCTTTACACCATCAACACTCTGATCCACATCTGGCATCAATTGAAATGAATGGCTCTCGTCTTCAGGAGGCCTCAAGTTTTGACAAGCTTCTGGGCTTGATCGTTACTCCTGATCTTAAATGGAATATGTGCATCAAATCTGTTGCCAAGGCTGCTGGAAAAATGGTGGGATCTTCCTATCGATCCAGTAGATATTTCACTGCTGATGCAATTCTCTATCCATATAAGAGCCAGGTAGGTCCAAGGATGGAATACTGTTGCCACATCTGGGCAGAAGCTGCTAGAAAGGACTTGTCCTGCCTTGACAGAGTTCAAAATAGACTTCGTAGCCTCGTAGGAGATGTCCTTTTCTCTTCCCTGCAACCTCTATCTCACAGAAGAGATGTTGCGAGTTTGTCTCTAATGTATCGTTATTTTTATGGAAAGTGTTCGACTGAGCTTCAGTCTATAGTCCCCCGTCACCAAACTTTCACAAGAAACACTCGTCTAGCTGAAAACACTATCAATAATTCCCCCCACTCTTTATCTGTGCCTAAACCTAAACGTAGATTCCATGAACAAAGCTTCTTTCTTAGAACTGCACGCCTGTGGAATTGTCTTCCGTTTTCCTGCTTTCCAGCTGACTTCAATATGGTTGTCTTCAAGTCTAACGTAAACAATTTCTTGATAAGCCGTTCCATATAAGTTAACAAATTTACCGAATTGATTACTATATTGTCCAATTTCTACTGTACACTCTTTAACCCTTATCCTCGAGTGGCCTCTTGGCCTTGATAATGTTGTGATGCCTGTGTAAAAAAACAAAAATAACTACCTAATAAGTAGTTTTTCCTACAATTTGAGCCAATTTTAGCCATTTGTAGCCATTTTGGCCTTTTTAGCAAATTTCCGTTAAATTATACCATTTTGTTTCCCCAGTAAATAAAGGCTAAGTTGCGATACTGAAGAGATACCCTTAAGCAAAGAGTATTCCATCATCTTTTTGATGGAAATATTCTAGCAGACATCCTGAATTATTGGTTTAAAAAGCCGACTGAAAATCTTATTAGTCTGTAATAACGCACGATCTTGCATCACGAGATCATAAATGTAATCTCTCTGGGGACACTGTACGCGGGCAAGATGTGTACTGACCTGACATTTTTACTTCATCTAGTAATGAACCCTAAAATGTAACCAGTTCGGGTGGCAATACTTTTAACACTTTGGTTGGGATTTTGTTGTCAGACGTTTTTCTTTCATTCGTATGTGCTCTAGTGACGGTTAATATGTGCTTCTCTGCAGCTTTTGTATCAGGTTTCAGGGTAAATCTAGAATTTACTGAGTTACTCTCAAGTCAACGGACAATCAATAATTCATGAAAATATCAAAAATTATTTCCTTAACACAAAAAAATTGTTTGTATAAACTGCAATGCATAGACACAGTTCGTGTAAAGAAAAGCTAAACAATTCAGGTTTTCTTTTCTTTTTATTACATGAAGGACACCACTTATCAAGGTCCGGAGCAACTCGGGGATAAAGGTTATTGCATGTACAGTAATCAATGGAATAGTATCGTAGTAATCGTTAGTATTGGTGATTGGAGTGTCTTACTTAAGGGGGCGGTTCATCAGAATTTATTTATGTTAGACTTGAAGACATCCAAGTTGTAGTGAAGTGGGAAACAGGCAAATGGAAGAGAGTTCCACAGGCGTGCACTTCTAAGAAAGAAGCTTTGTTCATGGAATCTACGTGTTGATTTAGGCACAGATAAAGAGTGGGGAAATTATTGACAGTGGTTTCAGCTAGATGGGTGTTTATCGTGAAAGATTGGCGAAGACCAGAGATTGGAGCTCAGACGACCATCTGCCATGGAGATAACGATAAATTGCAACGTCTCTTCCGTGGGAGAGAGGTTGCAGGGAAGAAAAAAGCGCATCCCCCACTAAGCCACAAAGTCTATTTTGTACTCTGTCAATGCAGGATAAGCTGTTTTTAGCAACTCCTGTCCAGATGTGGCAGTAGTACTCCATCCTTGGACGTACTTAGCTTTTATATAGATAGAGAATTGCATCAGTAGTGAGATATCTTCCACTTTCCCAGCGACCTTGGCAACAGACTTGATGTATGTGTTCCACTTCAGATCAGGAGTAAAGGTCAAACCCAGAAGTTTGTCAAAATATGAAGCCTCCCCAAGACGAGAGCCATCCATTTCAATTTATGTCAGATGGGGATCAGAGCGTTGATGATGTAAAGATCGGAGCTTGGTTTTACATGCATTAAAAGTAACCAGCCACCTCTTCCACCATTGTACCACGCGCTCAAGATTAGAGGAGAGAGAATCAGTCGTGTCATCAGTATAGATGTTAACGAATAATTTAATTATGTGTTTTGGGAGATCATTGATGTAGATCAGAAAGAGAGTTGGGCCTAGGATGGACGCCTGAGCATTAATACTGTGGGCGTCTGATTTCTGCCCATCAACCACTACTCTTATGAGGCTATCAGAGAAAAATGATTTAATAATTGAGAAAACATTTCCAGTTATACTGTAGCTGGAAATCTTGTGAAGTAGGCCTTTATGCCATACGTTATCGAAGGACTGATATGTCAAGAGCAATTGCCCTAGAAAGGAAGCCTTTGTCGAGAGATTCACTAATCCTATGAGATATAAACGTTCGCACATCTGCTGTAGATTTAGCAGAACGGAAACCATATTGCGTATCACTAAGAAGGTTATTTCTGCTGAGGTGGTTGAATACTTCTCTATTTAATATGGATTCCAGCAGCTTATTCATGACACACAGGAGACTTATTGGTCTGTACTGAGAGGGAGATGACTTATTACCTGAATTCTTAAATACAGGGCATACTGATGAGGTTTTCCAGGGTGTTGGAAAGCACTTCACCTTAAGGCAATGCTTAAACAGTTTTGTAAGTATGGGGGCAAGTTCTGGTTGAAGCTTTTTTAACACTATAATTGGAATGCCGTCAGGGCCAGTTGTTTTACTGGAATAAAGGTTCTTGATTAGCTTGGCAACCTCATGCACAAATATTTGTATGTTGCATAGCGTGTTGTCTGTTATAAGAGGAAATACGGGAAGTTGATGACCTTTGTCGCATAAGGTAGAATTAGCTGCAAAATTCTTGTCAAATAGTTTGGCCTTGTCTGATGCTGACGAGATGACCTCAGGTCCAATGATGATGGTTGGGATAGAACGCACGCTTCTGTTCAAGATCCTGTTTGCTATTTGTCAAAAATGGTGGGAACCAAGCCGTTGCTCAGCTACTTTGGATTTACAGTTGTTGCTGGCAGTCCTGAAAGCAGCTTTAGTCTCAGTGCATCTATTACGTTGGTAGCTATGGAAAAAGTGATTTCCGTGCGCGATGGCAGCAGCACATTCTGGAGAGAACCATGGCTGGTTGTTAGGTTTGTGTTGGATTTTTTGGATAGTATGAATCGGTCTATGCCTACAATTAAGCATTCGGTCAGGTCTGATACTATAGAGGACACATCCTCTTTAAACATGGACTGCAGAGGTAGATCCGATATAAATGTACGGAAGGTATCCCAGTCAGCCATAGCATACCGATATACTGTACGGTGGAGATGTACCTCTGAAGGCTTATTACATTTCATGATACAACGGAGTGGTGGGAGGATCCCAGAGGAGATAGAACGGAACATGAACATAGCTCAGGGAAAGTTGTGAGAAAAAGGTCTAGAAGGCTTGCATACTGACAGGTAGTATCCAGCACATGGGTGGGTTCGTGAACAATCTGAGTAAGGTCATACGCAATGGCAAAATCATGAAAGCACCTCCCCTCATCATCTGTCTTATTTGAGTGGATCAGCCATTCCACATTATGGACATTGAAGTCACCACAAATGTGAATGTTAGCCGAAGGATGAGACAACAGGATGTGGTCAATTTTCTCAGATATACGCTTAAAGATAGTAAACCCGCTGTTGTGGGGGCGATAGAGGGCAAATATAAATGCGCTGGTGTAAGCAAGTTCAACCTGGAAGCACATATAAGGTAAATTAGGGTTTTCCATGGAGATATCCTTATCACACGGAAAGCCATCTTTAATGTAGGCATATATTCCATGCCCATGGCGATCTTGGGGGTCAGATTTAGATGTTAGGTTAGAGTATCCTTTAATTATGAACTCATCCAGGGAAGTGGTCGGCCCTATGCCAATTTCGCTTAGAAAGAATGTCCGGTTTCGTCTCCTGTAAGGTTGGAACGTAGACCACTGATGTTGGAGAAGGAGACATGGTAGTAGGGGTCTACGTTGAAGGATGGGGTTCTAGGCTTATTCGTGTTTTTTTTCTAGGGATATTTCATTTTGAGGTTTTGGGATAGACTTGGTTAGAGCAGGATAGAGAGGGAAAGTAAGAGAGAAAAAGAAACGAAGAATTTTGTTTGTAGCACATGTTAAGATAAAGCTGTAACAATTCCCTACTAGTATGGCATCGAGAGGCCCCACCCGAAACTACTGCATGGTCCAGAATCCATTCACCAAATGGCAATACAGCAGCCCCAGTACTTTGCACCTGCTGATAGGACAGCCTCCTTAGTAGTCAATCCGAGGTTCGGGTCCCTGACTATCAGGCGAATAACGTCAGTCCAGATGAAGCGTTTACCTCCAGCACCCTTACTAGTGTCATGTCCACAAGGATAGACATAGAAACAGAAAATTTCCGACATCTGAGACGACTGTTCACGAAGTACTACCGACCTGGAAAGCGGCTTTTTCTTCACCCTTTGTCAGAAAAATCACTCATTGGAAATGAGGACTGAGGGACAAAGAAGGAGAAGCGAGAGTTACTGAAGCTGCCGATAACACATCCACAGTGCATTATCTACTCTCCATTTAAAAAAAAAAAATGAAAAAGTAAAAAAATGATTAGGTACAAAGGACTTATTAATATCTACTTAATATAAGTCCGTTGCTAATTTTTGTGTAATTTTCAACATAATTCGATTTTCGCTGCAAGATTCAAGACAAGGTTTATGTTTGTGTCCGTCTACTCGGTCCGTCTTTTTCTTTTCTTTTCTGAAATCCTTTCTATCTCTCTCCATATCTATCTCTTAATTCTTATTCCATTTTCCCTCCCTTATTCAAAAAAAAAAAAAAAAAAAATCTCTGTTACAAACAACGCGGGAGATTTGTATCCCCCTTGCCCAAATCCGGCGAAACAAACGTAAAAATTGCGATCTTTTCTATTTTATTGTTATTGAGACTAAATTAACGAAGAAAAACAAAACCTGTTTTAAATTCTTTTTCAAAATACAATTGATGACTGACTGCCGAGATTTTCATTGACGCTAGTCAAACTTTTGTCGCCAACTGTTAGTTCTATTTTATTGACAGATTCATTTTTCGAGATATGCAGAAATTTGTGACATCTGGAATCCATAACAAATGTCAACCATACCTGACCGCCCGTCCGCCCGAGTTTTGCTCAGCGGCATAGCTTTGTGTCACCTGACATTAAAAACAATACCGAAGTCTTGGAATTTACCAGCTGAATCGTTTCAATAGTTTCATAAATATCAATTGAGATCCAATAATTTACAACAACATAATACTAGCAGTGCACAGTGTGTTACTTTTTTAGTTAATATTGCAAAGACAGCTTGTTAAAAGTCTAATATACAAAAGTCTAATGAATATGACGATATCAACGTCTTATATGAAGACACTAAGCAATTAAATTTGAGTCTGAGGCGAACATTTTGACTCACAACATGCGAGGCAACATCACCATCATGTCACGCCAGGAACCGAATTCTGAAAACTCCACAGCTGTTACAAAACAAGAGGGCGTATAAGTGCAATATGGTGTTAAACGTTTAAAGTCTTTCTGAGTTCCAAAGCGAATATTTCACGAAGATTCAATGGTGCAAATTCTGGTTCAAGTCGTTTCATATTTGTTTTTCGTAAATACTTTGGGTAAATTGAACTTCATATGTAAGTTATGTCGTGTTGTTTCACTTCATGTATTTCTATCTTATTTTAAAGAACATTTTTGGGACAAAGTGTCACAAGTGTTGTAAATTAATCTTTTACTTTGTTTTATGTTTCTCCTCAAAACAAATCAATTTCGTCATTTTTAATGCATTTAGGAAGGTTAAATGAATAAGAAATTAAGTCGTGTCAATCTCCGTTAGCACACTAATCCCGATTATGTAATTTATAGTGGCGTCTCTAAAACTCAGTTTAACACCACTTTATTGACTTCCGTTTTGCTTTAAAATTAGTTTCATAGCTTCTCATGAAAATTTGGATGCACATTCATGTATTGCATGTCCAATTTGACTAATTCAAAAAACTGACACATTTTGCTGGAAAGTACAAACAACGTAACCAAAAGCTCAAACCATGTCATATAGATTTGCATGAGCGAACATATAGGATTGTAGTATTTGTGAAATTTTAATAAAAATATATGATACATCAATTAATATAATATATCAATTAATATAATACATCAATTAATATAATATATCAATTAATATAATACATCAATTAAGATTCTTAGACTTTCAGCGTTTTTGAAGTATATAAAATGTTTGGGGGGGGGGTTATAATATAGGCATAATCTTTCACATTAAAACTTTAATATTTCATATTTGTATTTAATTTGATCCATAGCCATTAAGAGACAAAAGTAGACAATCCATATGTCCATAAAAGTGAAATTGTCTGTGTGTGTGTACATTTTCCTACCGAACTAATAAGTCAAATTTCAGTCTGCAAACTCGAGATGTTACACTGCTCGAGATTTGACGTAAGGGGTATTGAGAGTTGGGAAAATCTTTTTAATCGGTTTTTGACCAGACATTTGGCAGCTAAGGGGTCAAAGTTCAATGATTTAATATTTGAAAACTCTACCAAACTGCCCCACCAATTTTGGGTCTAAAAACTGGGAATTTTAGATGTAGGTTACTTGGACATAGACCAAACATTTTAATTTGATTCGAACCCAAAAGAATAAATGTTAAGGAGTCAAAATTGGGGTCAAAGTTTAAAAATATTTGACCTCTGCGATCTCTACCAAATTACTCAGCCAATTTTTGGTGTAAACATTTAAAATTTTACATCTAGTGTAATCAGACATAGGACAATTGTTTTTTTGCCGAAAATTTGTTTGTCAAAGTTCAAAAGATTTGACCTTTGCGGTCACTAACAAACTATTCAGCCAATTTTGAGTCTAAACATTTGAAATTTTACATAAAGAATATTCAGATATGCAGCACGCTTTTTAATCAGTTTTTGGGCGAAATTTTGGTTGCTAAGAGGTGAGAGTTGATAGAGTTAACATTTTGCAGACTCTACCAAACTCCTTTGCCAATTTTGGGGCTTAACACTTGAAATTTTAGATATAGGTTACCTGGACATCAGTCAAATTTTTAAACATATATATATATATATATATATATATATATGCACATAAAGTTATGAACAATAGTTAGGGTCCGAGCAAAGCCGGGCTTAACTGCTAGTATTCTCTTAATTTCAAATTTATTTGAAAACTTATTTTTTAAACTTTTTCAAGAATCAAAAGCATACAATGAATATTGATCCAAATTTGAACAAGGAATGATGAAAGAAATAACGTGAATAATACATATATAACTTTTTTTGTGTGTTTGGATATTCATATTAAACCCCTCTTTTCTATTTATTTAAAAAGAAAATACAACTTTCTTATAAATTGGTCGTGGAATTACATTCACTAGCAACAGATCTAATTTGCATATTCTTTTAAACATTCATTTTAATTAATTCCCTATTAGAGTTTTTCGTTTTTTATGGGATGATCATCTTTAGTTAACTATTACTTGTAATTATATTCATGTAGACATTCTACATGATTTATACTTGCGTAATATTTGCATAAAAAGTTTATAGTAAACACAAAACTCTTTCCATATATATTTATGTATACTTATATATTTTGTTAAAAAAAAATTTTACCTACCAAACTCCGCAAAAAATCTTTTAGTCTACAGACATAAAACTTCATATACAAGGTATTTAAACCCATGCGAAACTTTATATTTGGGTTTTAGTCCAGGAAAATCGGTACAAAAGTGTGAAAATAAAAAGAAAGTGAAATTTGCCAGGTGATGGCCGAAGCAATCAAAAAAGAAAATATATCCTCACTAGGAAAAAGGGGGAGATGAAGAGAAAGGACACCAAGTTTCCTTTTCTACTGTTTTTAGAAGAGCCACTTCCCCACAGAGAAACAGAAAGAAAGAAACACAGAGAAACAGAAAGAAAGAAAGAAAGACAAAGAAAAAGCCAGAGCGGTTACTTATCACTCAACGATATATCTATTATAGCTAACTAAATATATTAGTTTCATTTAAATTATCTCACTTGATAATGATAACTAATAGCATATTTGAAGAACAAATTTTGTAATTTATTCTTTCATATTATATTACTTCAATTAATTAATATCGACGGTACTATTGCAGATATAGAAGGAAAATACTACAGCAAATATTAATTAGCTGTAGACTGTTTAAAACGAAGTTATGCGAATTAGACCGATATTCGAATGTCCACATGTCTTTCAACCATATTATATGTGTGTACTATATATATATATATATATATATATATATATATATATATTATACAGAGAGGAAAACATGCTTATTCAATTATATGTCACCCTTTATTTATGAAAGCACAATGTATGTTAACTATAACTACAGAGTATATACAAATAAATGACACAAAGTGTATATTCTAAATTCCAAAATCTTGTTCATCTTACCGTTTATTTATTTCAGTAATGTTAACATGTTCAATTCTTGACAGCACCCGTTTCCTAACGGAGAAACCATCATATACTTATTATGTCAACATATTTTGTCAAACTTTGAATATTTTCTGCCCTGATTCATCAGAGGAATAAGAACTCATTAACTTTAAAAAGAAAAGTAAAAAATAGTTTGGAGATGATTGCATAAATCTGAACGCATTCGAAGAGTAGTTGCCTTGCTGAAACTATGTTATATAACACGTTTTTTTTTAAAATTTGTTATTTTTAAATAGTTAATATTTATTGTCTAAGATTACGTTCACAATGGTGAAATCTAGAATATGTGTATTTAGGTTTATATACGAAACTAATTTTTAATTCATAGAATTTGTCTGCGTTTTTTCTTAATTCAGTTTATTTCGTATACGCTAAACTATATTTGGCCTTAGCTTACGAGGGGCCTGTAATAAGTTTTCAGGCTTTTTTGTACAGGTATTTAAAATTGTCGTAAACTCTTGAAAATTCACTATATTCTTGCTATATATTTTATGAGATGACTGACCAATTTTTATGATTTCACATTCACAGAAATTAGAATACACCCTACTAAAGCCTGATTGTCACAGCTGGTAAATTTAAAAAATGCAATCCAGACATGAGGATATTTTATAAGAACGGCATGCAATAAAATTCTCTTTTAAACTTGGAAAAATACCATAAAAACGCATGGAATGCTTCAGACTGCATTTGGATCATTTTGCACGAATCGAGCATCGGTTTTTGAATGGCATAAAGATTTAAGAGAGGCAAGGAGTCTGTAAGTGATAATAAATGGCGTGGAAGGAGTAAAAATATCAGAACACCAGAGTTGATTGGCCAAATAAAGAATTTCATAGATAAGGACCGCCGTGTGTCTATAGAGACAATAAATGCACAGTTTGATGTCAGTGTGGGAACTGTGCTCACAATTAATTGCGAGGAACCGAAGATGCGGAAGATTTATATGAAGTTTTTTCCAAGGGTGCTCAATCTGATAAGAAAGAAAGACTTTGTCATGTCAGCAGGGAGATTGTCGAGCTGGTCAATTCAGATCCCCTAGTCTGGTGACCTTCGATAAAAGCTGGATCTACTACTATGACCCAGAGAACATAGACATAATTCACAATGGAAGCATGCTGACACTCCCAGACCCCAAAAAGCTAGACAGAGAAAATCGACCCAGAAACTTATAATGATCCTTTTTTTTGACAACATGGGCATAATCTACATGCACTGGGTTCCCACTGGACAGACAGTCAACAAGGAATACTATCTTGCGGTTTTAAGCGAGTTCAGGAAGTAATTCCGTCGGAAAAGGCCAGCACTTTTCAAATTGGGTAAATAGCATTTCCACCAGGACAATGCACCAGTCCACAACTCCATCATTATCACAAACTATTTGACCAAATGAGCATAAAGACAGTTCCTTACTTTCATTATAATCCAGACCTTTCTCTCTGTAACTCTTGGTTATTACCTAAACTCAAGGAAAACCTTAGAGGCTGTCGTTACGAGACAATTAAGAGGATTAAAGAGGCTGTAATGAGGGCCACTGACACGCTTACACAAGAGGCTTTCCATGGGGCTGACTCAAAGATGTTTGAACGGTATAACAAGTGCATTGCAGCCGGAGATTGCTGCGAAAGGAACTAGAGTTTCATGTATGATTCCATACGAAAAATGTTTTGCAACTTATTTAAGGCACCTTGTATGTACAAAACGTACTAATAGCCTGTTTACTTCCAATCATTGCCACTGTTTATTCTACATTGTTGCAATTTTATGGTAACCGTATGTATAATATAGTATGAAGGGGAGACATTGCGCCAGTGGTTCCCCCTTCTATGTGGAAATGGCGCACAACGAAACGTTGCCTCAGTTACCGGTAGTAGTCAATGGGAAGAGAGCCATGTCCCTTGTTGACTCAGGCTGCACCATGACGTTAGTAACGAAGAATGTCGCTAGATCATGGAGCGGAGCCAGGAGTATTAAGACCGTGGATGACAGGGAGGTTAAATACCTGGGAGAGACAACAGCGGAAGTACTGGTTCAAGGTGTGCCTATTGGACTACGAGCCCTGGTGTTGAATCGTCTGCTTGGTGGTGTTGATGTGGGTTTAGGTGTAAGTGCGATCTGGGGGGCGCTACGTTGAGAGGGGCCAAGTAACTGTTGGACGCCTCGGCGCAGTATGAATGGCAGGAGTGGAAGGTGATAGAAATATCAGAACACAAAACCAGAGGCTTGCTGCATCGAGGACGAGGATTTCCTGGCGAGGTTCGATGGTGAGAGGTGGACGGTGGAATGGAAATGGATCTCCGGGCCTCCGGAACTACGAAACAAAGTAAGCTGCTACGAGAAAACACTGCGAGGAGAAATAAGAAAAGGATTCGAGGAAGAAGTGAAGAGGTGGATAGAGGAGGGAATTCTGAAACCGTGGAAAGGGGAAGAAAAAGGAGTGCTACTATTACTGGCGGTTGTTCAACCCACAAAGAATAACGTTAAACCGGTACTGAATTTCAGAGAATTAAACAGATACGTAGCCTGCCACACTGGAAAGCCACCTAATGTCTGGATGCAAGATCCTTCTAGCCGATGGTCATTACACTGATCGCTATACAAAGTATGTGGATACTTACATTGGAAGATCTGTGGAGAGATGCAACTAGATAGGTCGTCGAACATCTGGGAACATGAACCACCACCGATAACATCAAATGGAAAAGTGACAGTGTTCTACGACAAAGACATACAGGCAGGCAGATACATAAAAGACAAGGCCATCAAGCCAGATATAGTAATATGGAACAAACCCGAAAGAACTGCACTCATTATCGATGTCACAGTTCCAAACGACTTTGGTCTTAATAGAGCAGAACGGGAAAAGATAACAAAATATCAGGACCTTAAAAATGATCTAAAAGAAACATGGTCTCTGAAAGAAATAAACATCGTACCAGTTGTGACAGGAGCAACTGGCCTAATAAAAAAGAACCTTCAAAAATACTTAGAAGCAATCCCTGGAAAACCAAGCTGTAAGGAAATACAGATAGCAGCCATAAAGGGAACAGTGTCTATTCTTAAAAGAGCCCTCGGATATAAATTTAAACTATAATAGAATCAAGTGTTAGCCCCAGGAAGGAGCCCCTTGATCTTTTCAAACTAACAAAAGTAAAATAAAATAAGAAAGGGAATTGATGTATGCGAACAGGTGATGAGGAAATGGAGGAGGATGAAGCAGGCCACTAAGATTGTCGACCTGAAGTTGGCTTATCTCCAGATCCATGTAGATGAAAAACTCTGGAAACATCAATTGGTCCGGTACAAGGGGAAGTTATATTGCCTGACGAGGTTAGGCTTTGGGCTGAGCTCAGCCCCCAAAATTATGACTACTGTGTTGAAGACGGTGCTGAGTAAAGACTGTACAGTGGACAATGCCACTAGTTCGTACATTGACGACATTCTCGTGGAGGAAGCAGAGGTGACAGCAGAGAAAGTGAGAAGCCATGTCGCGAGGTATGGGTTGACTGCAAAACCGGCGGAGTCCCTGGATGGAGGAGCGGCGTTGGGGTTGAAACTATGCCGAGATGGCAAAGGAAGCCTTGTCTTTAGACGAGGGAATGCAATACCCAAAATCGGAACCGACCTGACAAAACGAGAACTCTTCTCGGTCTGCGGGAGACTTGTGAGACACTATCCAATCGCCGGCTGGCTTAGGATAGCGTGCAGCTTTATTAAACGACATACGGGCACTGACGGCTGGGAGGGCCGTGTGACGAAGGAGGTCACGAACATGCTACAAGAAATCATCGCGAGAGTGACGAAAGAAGACCCAGTAAAGGGGGAATGGTACATCAGCGGCGGAGACGCGGGTATGATTTGGTGTGATGCCAGCAGTCTGGCATTGGGCGTCATATTAGAGATGGGAGGCGTAACTGTGGAAAATGCGGCGTGGTTAAGGAAGGAAGAACGACTATTCCCATATCAACGTAGCCGAACTGGAGGTCGCTATGAAAGGAATCAATCTGGCCCTGAAGTGGGGATTGAAAACGATTGAAATCAAATCCTATTTGGCAACGGTAGTTTCATGGATCACGTCAGCAGTGACTGGCAGTAAGAGAGTTAGGACCAGAGGTGCTGCAGAAATGCTGATCAAGCGCAGGTTTGGAGCACTTGCAGATTTGATAGCGGAATTCCAGTTGAAGGTATCTGTAGTGCTGATCCCATAAGAAAAAAAACAAGGCGGATTCGATGACACGGGTAAAGAAGGCCTGGCTGCAAGAGAGAAAGAAGGTTTCCTCAGTATGCTGTGCAGAGGAGGAAGTTAAAAAGTTACATGAAATGCACCACTTTGGTCGAGAACGGACGTTATTCCTGGCAAGAGAGGTTTACCCGGAAACCACCGAGAAGGATGTCAGGGAGGTAAGTGGAACATTGTCAGGAGTGCCAATCAATAGACCCCGGACCATCCAGACACAAAGCAGGAGAGTTACACATTGCAGAGGACTGGAAGCGATTGGCCATTGATGTGACCCATTACCGCCATAAGCTGTATCTGTCGATGATCGACTGTGGACCGGGGAAGTTTGCCATATGGAGAGAGATCAGGGCAGAAGCTGCATGGGCAATCGGAGGGGTCATCGAAGAAATATTTTTGGAAAGAGGGCTGGTTGAGGAACTTTTAATGGACAATGGCCCCGCTTTCCGATCAGAAGCCTTTAAAGAGGTGTGTGATAGGTGGGGAGTAAGGCAATTTTTTAGGGCAGCGTATCGGCCGAGTGGCAATGGGATAGTGGAGAGGAATCATCGCACCATTAAGGCTGCTGCAGAAAAAAGCAACATTTCACCCATGGAGGCGGTGTTTCGGTACAACATCTCACCGAAAACCAGACAAGATGAGACAATTGTGCCTCATAGAGCCATCTTCGCATATAAGTGGCGGCATCCGTGCAACAAAACGGTAGGAATTGAGGGTGAAGAAGCTACCATTAAAGTGGGTGAAGAGGTGTGGGTAAAGCCCCCCTATGCAAAATGTACCACTCGCTGGGGGAGGGGGCTCGTAACGGGAACGCAGTCAAAGAACAACGTGATGGTGAATGGCGTTCCCCGGCATATCCTAGACTGGTGCGCAGTGATGACAGTGAAGAGGAGGAAGTCGATATCCACCAAGAAGCTAACGATGCACCCCAATTCGACTTAGCCCCACATTGTAGTTCTTTACAACTGAACGAGAATGCCTGTAATGAACCTGAAAACGTCAACCCCCAAGAAGTTGTCCCCCAGAGGCCTCAACGTGAGAGGAGGAGGCCTGCTTGGATGAAGGACTATGAAGTGTCTTATTGATCTCAAAGATCAGGGGGGGGCGTGTGGGGTATATGGTTAAAAAAGAAGAAGAAAAAAAAAAGAAACGTACCGGGCGTATCTGCATCACTCTTTGGGAAATAAGAAGGAAAGGATGGCCAGCGTATTTGTATACGCGAAGGGCATCTTGGGAAGGCAGAGCATGATGGGAGAAGCTATTTTCTTTTCCTGTCTCTTCCTTTTTTTTCTAGATAGAAGGATATAAAAGCTGGGAAAAATTCCCTGGGGCAGCAGAGAGAAAAGAGTCGTGAACATCTTCTCTTGAAAAAAAATTCGTATTGCTGATTTTCAGATTGTGCGGTGTGACATTGGTGGCGAGAGGCCAGGTGTGGTCGATTGGAAAAGAAGAGGGCAGAAACGTGCTGTTGTCGAGAGATAGACTCACTCCTTCCCGAACCCCAGAACTGAATACTGATTATAACGCTAGAAAAAGTAAAATGAACTGTTTCCTTAGTGTTGTTGTTTAATAGTTAAGTTTGGCTAACATTGTTCAATGTGATATATAAGAGACAAGGGAAATTTTGCGACTGTGTGTGTGTGTGCACGTGTGCATGCGTGTGTGCATCAATGTGGCGGTTCTGATTTATGTGTGGCTGTATATATGCATATGAATGTGCGTTAGTATGTATTGCATTTTGTTTGCGTGTTAATATTAATCGGAAGAGAATTTTGTTATATCTTTTTCTTGTGTGAGTAAGTACGTAATTATCAGTTTGGAAGATTGGCATTATTCTGAAGTTATTTTCAGTGCTTGCATGTACGTGTTCGGAAACATATAGAAGTCCGTTTTCTGCGATTTTTATATTACTTTCATGTAAGGCAACTCTATTGCGGAGGTTTTTAGTGGCGCATATGTAGGATTTGTCGCAACCTGTGCATTTTAGTGCATACACTACATTTCTAGAGGTGAAGTCTAGGTATATTTTGAATGTGCATGTGTTTCTCTTCTATTATTATTTCGCAAACATCACATCGCTGTTTAGTGCATTTTGTAACCTCTTTTGTAATGTATTGATTGAGTTTGGATGAAGTCAGAATGTGTTTTATTTTTTTTTTGTCAGCGTTTGATTTTTGGTTGTTTTAAGTATGTTGTTTAGTTTGTCGGTTTGGCTGAGCAGGAAAAGGGTTTTTGTTGTCTCTGTAAATAGTTCTGGGTTGTATGTATCGTGTGTAGAGATGCATCCTAGAATTTGTCCTTTGTTTCGTTTTTTGGGGAATGCTTAGTTGGTCTACTGATATTTTTCTGCCACTTAGTAAGTTAGATATTTATAGCAACATAACATTTTATGTGGAGACATAAAATGATAATAATAATGATAATAATAATAATAATAATAATAATAATAATAATAATGATAATAATATATATATATATACATATATATATATATATATATATATATATAGAGAGAGAGAGAGAGAGAGAGAGAGAGAGAGAAAGAAAGAGAGAGAGATATAATAAAAATTAACCCCTCAAAATCGGAACAAAGACAAAAAAAGACCGCAAAACAGACGCGCATAAAATATAATAATACACGCCGGAACTAATGCACACAAACACGCACACACACATATTACATTGCGAGGCTGTTGTCTGAATAGGAATAAATAACATCTTAGGGGTCAAATGTGATCTCAGAACCGAAGTTGCCGAAATTACGTGACTTCCGGATGGAGATTGACGATATTACAAGCAGGAAAAACGTGTCATGTGTATTGTTTCAATTAAGGGTGGGAACGAGCTATCTGTATATCGTCTTGGCCTTTCTCTTTCTATCTCCCTCTCTCTCTTTCTCTCTCTCATACGTGCACGCAAGTACCAGTCGCTCCTAAGTCTTTTTGTGTCCGTTTTTTCTTCTTTTCACGAAATCTTTATTAAAAAAACTTTGGTGCCAAAGCGATTGTATCCAAAGACAAACCTGTGTTTCCGACATCACCCCCCCACACACCGGCAAGTTAAAATGTAACATCGTGCGTAACACTAAGAGAGTTAATTTAGTATACAATATTAGCTAGTTCGAAATAGAAAACGTGAGAATTGTTTGTGGTCACTTTATTTGGAGTTGCAATAGCCGATCATTAGGATGAAAAACATTTGGATGTAAGTAGTTCATAGGAATAGAATAGATGTTATTGTGTTAAACATGTTGGTATGTTTGTTGTCGAAACATGAACATTTCACTATGTCATATTTCACGAAGTGGGTACATCATAACTATTATAACAGAAAATAATAAAAATCAGAAATTGGAATTAAGGGAAATATTGATACAATACGATGGACAGCAATAATGAAAACAGTCGAGATCGTAAGGAAAATCCTCAAATTTGGAAACCAACTGACATAAATTACGGACGCTAACCAGACACGTTAAAGTTGGAATAGAAACAAAGCAAAGAGAGAAAAGAACACATGATCCCAAGGACACTAAAGCAATTAGAAATCCCATAAAATGGCTCCATTTCTCAGTTTCTGTTTTAGTCTTGTGTAATATTCTAAATAAATTACATGCCTAACATAATTAACCAATATCGCATGCCGACAATATAAATGTCAACAAAACATGAACACATAATTGCTGTATCGGTTTATCATTTATCTTTTACGGGCAAATACATAAATTCAATCAATACCGAATGTTTAGCGAAGCAACAAACGAACCAAGAAAATGTTCCAAATGATTCTAATAGTGTTTCACGAAATGACTAGTGTCTTGGCGTCGCCCGGAAAAATAGATTAATTCAAGTTTCGTAATTCTATACCTAAGTATAACACTATTGAATTAATCGCCAATTATGAGAGTCCGGCGAGAACACAGACTAAGTTATGTAAAAAAAAAAAAAAAAAAAATTCGCGCTGCGTATGTTTTGTGTTCAATTCACAATGTAAATAATACGTATTTTCTTTAATTAACTGATGACGTCATAACTATTTGAATGTAACTACTTTTTGTCTCTCTAACAGATACCAATTTTCCATTTTGTTTTAATTAGCGCCCTTTCGTTTATTTACATTTTAATTAAGAAGCTATATAAACTATTGAACTGCATAAAATGCTATTGTTAGGAAATTATTTAATCGCTGGTGGCCATGGAGATAGATAGATAGATAGATAGATAGATAGATAGAGAGAGAGAGAGAGAGAGGGAGAGAGAGAAGGGAGGAGAGAGAGATGGTAAAAATAACAGAACATCAATTAAAACTACGGATTAATTGATGTAAATCCTTAGGAAATCACATTTTAAAGATCAAAAATGTGTAAAAGTGAACAGTGTAAAATTTGAAATATTAAGATTTTTTAAAAAAGAAAACGCCTATATGTAACGGATGGAATGACAGTTAAAAAGGTTCGTTATCATGATAGATGAGAAGTATATACTCTTCTCCAAAAAGTGATTCGATTTGTTAGGAATTAAGTGCGAACACTTTAAAAAACAGAACCATAAAAATATTAGTGTTTCCATTCATCAGTCTAACATAGACTAGAATCTTACCATGCGTACTTGTACACTTTAGTGCATAAAACCTAATTATCTAATCGCTGGAAGCACTTTCAAGCTGAAAGTGGGCGAAAGGAGTAGAGAGAAATGGAGAAAGAGACAGAGAAAGAAAGAGAAACACACACACAAACAAACATGCACACACACACGCACGCACGCACACACGCACACACACACACACACACACACACACACACACACACACACACACACACACACACACACACACACACACACACACACACACAACAGCACGCCCATTCAATTTGAGCGTTTCGTGATGTAATTCTCATTTCAAACCGGAGCCTGACAGACTAAATAAAATAGCATTTTTAAAGATCAAAATGTACAAATCTTGATCGTGTAGTATCTAAAATATTTAGAAAAAAACATCTAAATCCGCTAAATTGAACAGCGGATGGAAAAGAATATATTTAATTAAGTTGGTGCAAAAACAGTATTGTTTTCGAGCATATGCTATTTTATATATGATTTCTGAATGAATTCATTGATATATATATATATATATATATATATATATATATATATACATATATATATATATATATATATATATATATATCACGAAACGTTAATGAACACATACTTTGGTTGTTCCTTTTTATTTTTATTTCTCTATTTTGTCGGAATACTACTTCCATTATTTTCATCATATATATATATATATATATATATATATATATATATATATATATATATATATATATATATATATTGAAGCGCGTTTTTCGCTCTATCGAATCGTTACCGCTTTCAATCTATTCATTCATTGTTTGCAGGCTTTTGGACAGCATATGATGTTTTCCAGTTGAACATCGAAAAACGACATTATTTGTGCACAAATCTAATAGATGGAAAGCCTATTTGTTTTTAAATCAATTACATTTGAACCCATTGAATAACTTTGAAGTAAATAAAAAAATTGTTTTAGAACGCTACTACTACTACTACTACTACTACTACTACTACTACTAGGTTTGTGGAAAAAAGGTTATTGGACGTTCACTTTCAACAGATTATAACTCCTTTCATCATAAACTTTATTAATCGAAAAATAAGAACCAACAATCGACACACGACACCAACAAGAAACAAGATTATTTATTCCATTAGCATAGAAATCCGGGGTTCTGAAAGTGATAAAATCATTGAACGTCGATTCGGTATCATCTCTACTTTTGAAGCATTTTTCGCGCAGGAAGTTGTCCAGATGTTTGAAAAATGATAATCGGTAGGCGGGAGGTCCGGTGAATATGGCGGATGAGGCAGAGTTTCGTAGCCCAATTCGTTCAGCTTCAGCAGGGTTAGTTGATCAAAAGGCGAGCATTGTTATGGAGGAGAATTGGTCACTTCTTATTGACCAATCTCGGACACATACGTTGGAGATTCTGATGTATTTCGTCAATTTGTTGGCTTCTCCGCCGTAATCGTTTCGCTCGGATTCAAGAAGCTGTGATGGAGGAGACCGGCCGCAGATCACCAAACTGTCACCATAACCTTTTTTTGGTGCAATTTCGGCTTTGGGAAATGTTGCGGAGCTGCTCCGACATCGAACGACTGTGTCTAACGGCGCCGGTTGTCGTAGAGGATCCACTTCTTATCACACGTCACTCCGCTCGAGAAATGGGTCGTTAAAACGACGATTAAAAAAAATTATTCTTCATTTCATGCGGCACCCATTTATCCAACTTTTTTGCTTCCCTATTTGCTTTAAATAGCGAACGACTGTTGAGTGGTTGACCTCAAGTTGAACAGCATCTTCTCGTGTTGTTTTGCGAGGATCGGCTTCAATTAAGGCTTTCAAATGTTCGTTATCAACGGTAGTCGGTGGGCCGAGATCGTCTTCATCTTCTAGGCTCTCAACACATTTGCAAAATTACTTGAACCACCGTTGTACCACACGTTAATTAGTGGTTCCTGGGCCAAACCCATCGTTGATATCACGAGCTGCTTCGGCAGCTTTTCGGCCTAGTTTGAACTGGAAGAAGAAAACCGTGCGGATTTGAATTTTGTCCATGCTGTCGAAAAGCCTTCAAAAATGAATGAAGAGATGTAGAACAGTAACAAATAACACGATTCGATAGAGCAAAAAACACACTTCAAGCTGATATATAACATGGCTATATATGTATCAATGAATTAATTCAGAGATCATATATAAAGGTAACATATGTGAGAAAATGAAATTGGTTTTGCACCAACCTACTACTACTACTACTACTACTACTACTACTACTACTACTCAATGTTTAACTGCTATCATTATTACTACTACCAATACCAATTGAACCAATAATCTTAAAAATTATAAATCAATAACAATGATAGGTTATATTCTTACGGTTAACATATGAAAAAAAAATAAAACCAAAAAAATCAAAAGTCCATTAGCATATCTCAGTTGTTCTTGCGGAATTCTTAACTATCTTTTGCTCAACCGCAGGGTTTAATGGAACCCCGGTTAAAAAACGCTGATGTATATAATTAGTGCAAACACAATTCGGAAATGTATTGGAAAGCGAAAGACATCGGTGACATTGAAAAAAAAAGCAAACAAAAAATAGTCAACGAGTGAAAACTGCCAAGTGGTAATGTCGTTGTTCCAGCAGTTCATAAAGTTAATCTGAATGAATTAAAAAAAAGTACATTGAGTTTGTCAGAAATCTAAACAAACTATGGAAAATAAAGCAAACTACCGTCATAACAATACTCATAGGACCACTAGGAGCAATTCCAATTTAAAAAAATATATTAAATGGATTACTCGAATATATGAGTTAAACAGTTGTTTGTTGGACGTTAAACATTACCCTAACAATAAAAAAAAAATCATAGAGGACCGAAGCCAACTAACATAGCCAAGTGACAGTGACCAAGAATATGTAAAAATGAACAGAATAATACTGCATAAACACAAGTAGAAACACAGACGAAACCAAAGGAACTGAAACTGTCAGGTTCGATATATAAGAAAAATCCCATGATCTGATACCACCTTCAGTTGACAACAAAAATCGCGATAGTGCTAAAACAGGTTTATACCAGAGAAATATTTCTGAAGAATATTAAAGGATGGACAGTCCGAGGGGAAAGGCACATTTCTAAATTCGACCGGAAAGATAAAGAGAATACTAAAAACCGAAAGGGGCTCCTTCAAATTCCAGACAACAACCACCATTATTGCTGTAGAGACTTCTCCATACTCAATGTACGAACTCTTTCAAACATTCTAAATATATCGAGAGATAACCACTGTGGGTAGTACATCATGTTGGTGCTAAGTATTACAACTCTCGTTCTCGATTTAATCTGTCTTGTTGTAAACACAAACATCTTTTTTAAAACCATACCCGTGTCCGAGTCTATCTTAGTGACCATTTTGGGTCACAATAACTTAGCGATGAGGAGATACATGAATACAGCAAAAATAAGAGTATTGTCAACAAGAAACTCGTCTTCAAACAAAAAAGGGAAACGATAAGCTCACACCGGTATTTACACACCGAAACCATTTGACAACAAAGCGACATACTCAACTAACAAAATAGTCTTAAAACTGGTGCTACGAAAATATAAAAGTCCTTACACAAATAGCATAAAAAAAAACAAATGGTTTTTGTTAGAAATCGGATAAAAAGTACTCAAAACTACTTGAAGAACATTTCCATTTAAAAAACTAAGAGTATTAAATCTATAAGATTTTATCTAATTAATTATATTTTTCTCCCCTCAGAAAAACCATAAAATTTTTCCAAAGTACAGTATTAAACTGTTACAGCGGCTAGTAGAAATAGTTCTTTTCGAGTAAGTAAATTCCATTCTAAAAAAAGTACAAGATCGATGAACTTACGACCATTTTTGTTCACATTATGAAAGGCCAGATGGAACTGTCGCCAAACGAGGGAGAGAGAGCGACAGAAATATATATATATATATATATATATATATATATATATATATATATATATATATATATATATATATATATGTCTGTTTTCACAAATGATGGCATGGTCCTTAACAAATTCGCCCACACAATTCTGAACACCACCGCCTAATCGACACACCACACCACGAACAATACCGTTGAATCGGCACACATATTCCCAAGCAGCACCGCAGAATCTCGCCAAATCGACACGCCATAATACGAAAATGCAATAACCGAGACACGTTCTCAAAGCCGTGAATCACGTATCGACTTGTGTTTTTCATAGCTGTTGAACGAAACTAAATCGTCACTTTGGGGTAAGATGGGTGTAGTTCATTAGTATACTTGATTTGTAATGAAAAGGTCCCGGATTCGCTTTTCACCGCAGGTAGTCCCGACTCATACGCTTGTGTGCTTCCGCGCATGCTCGGTTCAGGAACAATAGAACCTACAACAACAAAACACTGAAGAAATGTTGATACAAAAACAACGGATTCAACTACAACAACTACAAAATAACAGATCCAAATGGAAGAACAACTTCTCAAAAGTCTGTACAAATAAACCACCCTCTGACAGCAATACCACATTTTCACTATAGAGATACCTTCGTTCCCGATGAAGAAAACACATTCGACGTTTTTTTAGAAGGTATGAAGACCCTTTCAACGTCGACTGCAATGACTGGCCTTATGCTAAAAATCGTTCGACTACTTTTATGAAAGTAATTGAAAACACAGCAGTTGAATAGACTGCATATTACCTAAAATAAACACAGATTAAAAGTTCGCAGAACCCGTGGACTTATTAGCAGGACTTTTTAGCACCAATACGTCGCTGTTCCACAAAAGGTTGAAATGTATCAATTTGGATAAGCGGGGTGAATAAGAGTATTTAGCGTTCGCATTGGTCGTGAACAAACACTGTAACGCTTTAGACTAACATAATTTTCGGCAGATGATTTTAAATGTCTCATTTTCGCTCAAGGATTTGTGTCGGCAAAGAATACCGAGATAAGACGAAGAGTATTAGCGAAACTCGAAAGAAAATCCAATATCCCTACAGAAATTTGCAAAGGATTTCCATAGGGTTGTTAGCGTGAATAGCGATTCTAAAAAAATAGAGGAATCGGGCGTAGTACACGTCAAGAAAGTTAAATATAAATTCAAAAATTACTTCCCTAAAAAGCAAAAAAGAATATGTCCAACCATATGCTTAGTACAAATACAAAAATACACACCAGAAAAAAAAAGACAAAAGACATTTTTCAAAACAAGCGAACCATAAAATAACAAGAAATTACTCCTGAAACCATGTAACCGATGTGAAGAATTACATTGAGAAAAATTGCCCTTTTCGCAACAAAACTAGTCAAAAATGCAGCCAGCGTGGCCATAAAGATTCGTATAGTAGAATCAAGCGCAAAATAAAAAATAGAATTAGGTACACAAGATGAACCAAAAAGTCAGACGTAAATTTACGCCAGTAAGCCAGTAAATATATGAAATAAACAGTGAAATTACAATTTGACACTGGATCTTTCAACAATAAATTGCATATATGGAAGGAACTCAACATATCGTTGTAACTGGCAATAAATTAATTTTACTAGCGAATTATTTGTACCAGTAAATATAAACTGAACTATTAAAAAAAAATGAAGGCAGTCGTACTAAAAAAAGCTAAAGAATTTATCTGGGATGCATTGGATAAAGAGTTTAAACCATTAGAATTTATCAAACAATATTTTTACCAGAAACTATGTAGATTGAAATTGAAAGAAAGGAAAACATACGATACAAAATCCTTTCGAAATTATAAAAAACAACCGTTACAAAATTGAAACAACAAAAAGAAAGTTATTTCAAAACGCAAATAAAAGAGGTAAAAAGCTTCAAGCAAAAAGCAAATACTAACATCAACTCATCGCCGCAAGTAAGATTGAAAATTTGTTGTTCCGACTATATTCGTTTCTAGCATTTCAGTTTCTTTGTATAAACTCAGAAATACCAAATTAATTGAACTTGCGCGACGGAATTGTAATGTAATAAATGACAAATAACTAAAGAAACACCTTAAATCAAATTGTAAAGGATTGGCGATATATATCATACAAGGTCCAAGACATTCTCCTAATCGCCAAAAGCAGCAGCAGCAGCAGCAGCAACAACAACAACAACAACAACAACAACAACAACAACAACAGAAACAACGACAACAACAACAGATGACACGAGGAACACATTGCAGATAGAGTAAGAGACGATCGACGCCATTTTTGAGACGTTCGATTTCGCCCAAACTCAACCAACATCCGAACAGCGACGGTAGGGCAGAAAGATAAAATTCTCCAACCCTCTAATTATCAACTCAATGCAGAAAAGATATTAACAGCTGTTTACGATACAAAACCGCTTGTGAGTGTTGTGGGGACTAACCTATACACAATATATGAAATCTTTCGTATAGTATAAATATATCGAGATGAGTATGACGTATCTCGTAGTACACTATATTGCCGCTAAATACTACATATCTCGTTCTCTATATCTCAAGACATATACGTGTCAAGTGTTTTTGTTTAGTAATCCTTTGGGGAAACAGAAGTTAACAATTCAACTGTAAAAAGCTGTTTTGAAAATATGTAATTATTTTCAACGTGGATCAAAAGGAACAAAGATTATTGAAAATTTTGAGAGATTAACTGTCACTCACAGTTTAAGGAAGATGACCGATTTTTGTCAGTGAGGGGTCCATTCGTAAAAACTTTTAGATATTAAAGACACATGAATATATATATATATATATTTTTTTTTTGTCTTCAGAAATATATTTTTTATAATATATACCAATACTTATTTAAGAAGCTCAATGTAATTACAGCGCATTGTATATATATATATATATATATATATATATATATATATATATATATATATATATATATATATATATATATATCTATCTATCTTTGTATGTCTTTGTATGTCTGTCTGTTGTAGTTTTCTAGGAAACTAGTTAACCATATTCCAATTTAACCATATTCAACTATCGATTTGACAGAAAGCATTCATTCTAAATCAAGGGATATGATATTTTCTGTTTTTAATCCGGGTTAATAGCCAATTTATCAATCAATTCGATTGATTGCCTGCTCTAATCCACTTTGCACTAGGCGGAAGCTCCACATGCCTTCCCACAGTGATTTAGTCCACAGTATATTGTAGTCTCCATGGCACTGTAAATAATTTACAGTACAACATTACATATAAATATATATATATGTATACATATATATATATACATATATATATACATATATATATTTAAAGGAGATTAGAACAATAGTCTAAAGAGCTGAGTGTATTTCAATGTAACAGTGAAATTACTAGTTTAATTAAAATACAGGAAAGAGAAAGTGCTCATTGTAATTTAGATATATAATAAGCTCGATAGGTAAATATCCTAGAGCTAATTCAATATTAAGTAATGTGATTGATAATTTAAAATTTAAAAATCAAATTATGATTAAATTAAAAATCCGTTTCATAAGAAGGAACAACAACAAAATCAATTATCTGTACGATCGTTTCGGAAAACAGTGCTTTTTATTGTGGTAGACATCAAGTTACGGACAATAATTATTACATATAGTTTTTTAATAAGCAAGGTCTCCTCGTCAGGAAATTTTGAAGGGGTTTTATTAAATTTAAAAGACACCATAAATAAACCTAGCATTAAAAGTAAGGCAAATGTATCTGAAAAAAATTGAAATAAAAGGTCTGGATTTAAAATTGATATAAATATATTTATACTTGTAATTAAGCTGGTTATAAAAGTGTCTTTAGAGGGTATGGGGATACATTTGGTTGATAGTTGCAAGTTCTTCTTATGAAACATATCTACAATTAAATATATAAACTCGACCTGTTATAGGGAGCTAATAATTTAAAGGAGATTAGAACAATAGCCTAAAGAGCTGAGTGTATTTCAATGTAACAGTGATATATATACTGTGGAACAAATTCGGTAAAAATCTGTAATCTTTGAAAGCTCAAGTACAGGTTGTATTCTTATCATGCCCTTAGAATATAAAATGGTCTAAAATATATTTATGACAATGAAGCTACACAGATTTTCACGTTAGGGTACATACTGAAAATTGATACATGTAATATTATTTTTCCTTATACCAGTTTATGTAGATATATGAAAAATACATATATATATATAATCATTTTGGTTATTTGTCATTTACAATATTGACAAATGAATGTATGTAATATAATTTTATGAAGAAGCATTACCTAAATGCTTTCATCAGTACAATATGCTCATGTCCTGAAGGATCTTTGCGAATATCATGCGAATATGTGTATTGGTAATTATTCTACAATACAAACTAGCCCCTCGCCCCGCCCCCTCCCCCAAAAACCTAGTCTCTTAGAAGATGGATCATGATAACAGAACACACACTAGAACTAGTGAATTAAAGATAAACATCTATAATCTGTTTATACAAAATAACCACATCCCTCTTCGGAAATCCAAATAAACATATAGCTTAAGATAATTTACATTTTAAGGTTATCTACAAAACTTCACAAAAAATGCACACTGACAATTAAAAGATGAAAATTATTACACATAGATTATAAACACAGAGAAATTTTGAAACAAAAATAATCAAGATAAAAAAAATAATGTTCAAACACTGTAACATAGTTGAAGTATAATATCCATAAGGGTGTATGAAGTCAATAATTTTGATGTGTAACAAAATTACTCCATCGTCTATTTTTCTTTAGATTAGCTTAAGATGAGTTTTTGTTTAACTTTATGATAAAAAGGGACTCTTGTTTGGAGTAAGCAGGCTGTAACAACTCTAGAACCAATTGTTATTTTTTTGTTCTGAAATTGTTTTCACATTACCCGTCGAGTTGGAGTTCTGTCACTTTCATCCATTACTCCCCAGATAAAGGTATGGATCCACAAACCCATTTCTCCATATAACATTAAATATAAGTGTAGACTTGGATGTGCAATTGGTCTTGAATAAAGAAATACCGATCTTTCTTTGCTTATCTCAGCAGTGTTTCTAGTTATCCGGACATTTCCTTGCCATTGAACACATGTAACACTAGTTGAAAAGTGCGGCTAATAATTGCGAAACACTTGCTATAATATATACTTCCCGTTCAAGCAGCCTTACAGTGGGAATATATTGATACCGAAATAAGATCAAACATATGATTGTATTATTTGGATTATTCGGACTACTGTTCTCACCTTGAGCGAGTAATCTTCCACACATTTCGAGCGAGTAATCTATTTCAGGTGTATCTTGTCGAACTTCAATATGTTTGTGTCGAACTGGAACATCTGTACGGACCCCTTTTTTAATCAACGGGGGTAGCTTGCTCTTGATTGTTTAGATGTCTTAAGAGATTCGCAATTGGATTTTAGTATCGCATGAGGATTGCACATTTCACTCCCACCCCCAGAAGACCACCTCTTAGAACTGATTTGCACTTATATGTGTTACATAACATTTATTTGCAAGAATCCAAATTATCAATCCCCACCCCAAAATTTCAAAACCAAAGATATGTTTTTGAGAATTTCATAAAATTGACTTTTATTCACTTTCCTGGAGAAAAGTTCACTATTTTTATTCAATTCTAAACGTTAAAGTCCTATAGTCACAGACAATGAGAGATAAAGAGAGAGAGAGAGAGAGAGAGAGAGAGAAAGAAAGAAAGAAAGAAACAGTCTGTGTGTATGTGAGAGAAAGGGGGGGAACTGTGTGTGTGTGAAAAAGAGAGAAAGACACGTGTCTTGTCAATTATACATTTGTATTGATTATTTCAATCATATAAAATTATCGCATTTCGCATTTGTATGGAATGCAAGCTTGAAGCAAAGGTACGTACGGCCTTTTTTATTTTATACTCTCTTTCATTCGTAGTGGTATTTTATCATAAAAAACATATTTTTAAAAATATCGCCGAGAAACGAATATATTTGACATTTGAACTATTCATTAAGCTTTTCATTTGATCCTCTTTTATAAAATCACATGTTTGCGTATGTTCATTTATTGCGAAGGCCATAACACATTTGCTACATTGCTCTGCACATGGGGTCACCTATTTCGCGCAATCTTCACTTATTTATAATGTTTTAGCTTGGATTATTGCACATTCTGATTTTCAGCAGCCCTTAAAAATATTTTGTTAATATTTATTCAACGTTGATATCTATATGTCTACATTTCGACTGACTTCAAATTTATAATCCCACGCAGTTTTCGGCGCATTCTTCTGCATATTAATATACATTCTGAATTGAAATACTGCATATTGATAATTTATTATTTCGTTAAACGGAAACCTTAGAACAGTTAATGTTCACCAGAACGTTGGTTTCCTTCTGCAATTTGAACAAGATACGTGAATGAATTCTATGCAACTATATCGATATAGTTGCCGGACTTCTGTAGGTTCGTGCCCCATGTGAGGTGTTTTTCGTATTTAAATTATACTAGACTACCCGTGACCCGTTGAGTCAGTATGTTATATTAGCTATGGAATTAATGTATAAGCGTTACACTTGTGACGTAAAGAAAATATTTTTTGTGACATAAGAGAAACATTTCTATGAAAGTATATTAAAATGAAAAAAAAGAATATAGATAGATTTCTATGAGTCATTCTGTTTATAATTGTTTATTTTCGAAAAAAAAAACTTACAGCCATTGAATTGTAAGTGGTTTGTCATACTTATAGGTAAATGTGCACTGAACAGATACGATAATACTTAAAGTTAAATTCAAATTTTGATATAACTTTTAATTTAAAGGGTCCCCTCCCCCTCCCCCCCAAAAACAGTTGAGACGCTGAAAATGTACACAGTAAAACAATACGTTTTATTGTCGCGTTGATTATGTATTTATAACGCAATTTAAAAACAAAAACATATTTTCGGGGTTATTTATTTATGTTGGTAGTGTAGAAAAAATGTATGAATGTTTTTTAAGAAAGGTGTATTAGAAAATGGAGATTAAATTAAAACAAGAGGAAGGCGGTGAGTAAATCGCTATTGTAAAATGCTCTTATGGTTGTCAACGGGTTAAAGTAGATTTATTTGTAAGAAAATTGCGTTAAAATAACTTAAATGTAATACGAAAATGAATGATGTAAAACAAGCAAAGTATGATAACAATTGACTATTTGGATAATTTAAACGCGAAAAAAAATATGGGACGCTGAAAACATACCCCAAAAACAATACGTTTTATTGTCGCGTTTATTATTTAGTGTAATACATATCGTATATATGAAACAGGTTGATGATTATATTTATTATGTGTAATCACGTTTTGCGTTTGCTTCCCATATCTTTAAGTTTTTTATTCAATAAATTTAAGATATTCGCTTTTCTAAAGACGTCCGTTTGTTCGAACGAAACCGGTCCAGCGATTTGTGTTTCTTTGTTTACGCTGTTATGGTTTATGTTTATGTACGCATGCGCAACCGGAAGTCGTAAACTGGATGTTGGGTTACAACACCCGTTACAAGGTCATTTGAGTTTTATAATTATATCGATTACTGCTAATTGTTATTATACGTCGATGCACTGTGATGTGAAGGCAATGTAGTATCTGTTTTATTGTTATTATAACTCATTACTAAGGATTAAAGCCTTTTCTTTTGAGATGGGAGTGGGAAGGAAAATAGTTATATACAAGCAAAATATATTTAAATTGATTCGTGAATTTCTGATTTTGAGACATTTTGTATGTGGTTTTCAAATCGATGAAGAAAGAGACAGAATGATATGTTAAAACAACTGAAGTTGTTATAACACACATTTGAATTATTTTAGGTAACACCTGTTTTGAAACATATTTGAATAATCCGCAGAATTTATCTAATTAGTTTAATTAAATTAATTATATGTTGCTTATCTCACAATATGGGGACTATGTTATTATCTGCACATCGAGTAGGGAGTTATTAATTTTTTTGAATTAGTAATTGAGTATTGGCTAAACGTTTTATCTATTCAGATTCTAGATGTTTCTTCACAAACACCCAAACTGCAACTGAAGTCATACCTCTAACCTGTCCCATGTCACATGGTCATAAGAGAATATCTATTGTTGTATGCATACTTGTTTTATAAATAATTTCACATTAATTAATATTCTGTAATATACACCCGTAACTTGTATTCCCATATTATCTTATGTATTTTCATATTATCTTATGTATACGCAATCGTTTTGTTGATAGTAAAGAAAAAGGGTAATCTCAATAGCAGCTGCGAGACCGAATATTTGGAGAGAGACGCCAGAGTTTTTGGGAGAAAAACTTTGAAATCTAAATTCTGTGTGCTAGAATTTGGATCACTGGATAGACATTTAAAATATTATTACTGGCTTGAGAGGCACTATTATTAATAAGTTCTTGAATTTCTACGTAGATAACTTCAAGTAATTTTTACTTTTAAAAAATTATTTGCGAATATATTAGCTTTGTGTTACTAAAATGGATTTTTTTTTTAAATCGGGCATTTATGTTTTCCTCAGCCTCCTTGTTCATTTGCTTTTCTCACCCGATAATGATCTGCCATAAAATCGAAAAAGTTCGTGACACATAAAATTACATTCATTTTTTATTTTCACGTAAAAAATAAAAAAAACGACCAAAAAATAAAAGAAATGTATAATAAATCAGAATCTCCCTGTTATATATATATATATATATATATATATATATATATATATATATATATATATATATATGTATGTGTGTGTGTGTGTGTGTGTGTGTGTGTGTGAGTAGTACCAAATGTTTATGAAAATAACACATCTATATGCATATATATATATATATGGCCTGTATCCATCTCTTTAGGTCTTCGCTTAGAGTCTATATATCTCAGACGTACACAGCCAAACTTCAAAGAGCTAGGTCCCTTTAATTTTATATTACCTCTAATCCTGTGAATACTGTTATGACATCGAATTTATATTGACTAGTATTTCGTATTTGTGTCCCTAATCAGTTAAAACTTCTCACAAGTATTTGAAATTGAACGGTTTACAGTTTTTCAATCATTTATCCGGATGTCACTGCCGATGTCGTTGGTGTTATAGTTCATCAGTTTGGCCTTCTCTATACCGACCTGCATGTCGTTAACCTTTTTGTTATGCGTCCTATTAGTTAATTTTTTTTCTTGCTAGGCCGTCATCAGAAAAAAAACAACAAAACGTTTGTAATTGTCTTACTCAATATGCTGTCCGTTATTTCACTGTATTTCAGTGCATCACTCGTGATTCTAAGAATTCAAACAAAGTGGTAGGTGGTGTAGACGCTAAACACTAAACTGTTCAATTATTCTAATGACATAGAATGTTAGAGCAAAATCTAATGAGGTTGGAATTGAAACGGTAATTGCTGTCAAATGCCTTAATGAAATCTATGAAAATGTGGAAGAGCTTTTGCTTGTTTGCTTGTGTTGAATTTGCAATTTAATGATGCAGATTACGAAAACATTTCGATAATTCTGTTCTGGCAAATATTTTCATGATGATGCTCACTAAATAAAGCAATTTATATGATGCTGCCGAAAAATAAAATATTTTGGTGATGATTTCTTTATAAATATAGTGCCATAGTTCATTAAAAGGATGATATAGATGGAATAAATAATTCTTAGTCTTAAACATTCATGTTAATCACAAGCCGTCACAAAAATTGGCTGAAATGATACAGAAGAGTAACTTTGTTTATATGTTTTATTTCAACAGATAATACATTAAAACTTATTATGATTCGTGATATCGTAGGGATTAAGTGAAATTTACTGGTCATGAAAACATCTTATTTTTAACGTATAAACATGACACGTCCCATATATTGTATGAACTTGTTCAGCAAACGAAATATTTAGTGATGCTATATTCAGTAACCATATTCTTGAATAATATATATGAACATCTATTGAATATAGATATAATATATATGAACATCTATTTGGAATGGATTGTAGACTTTTTGAACATTTCAGATTATCAAACAGATTTGTGATCTTTTAGAAACTCACATTAGTGTCGCTGCGAGCGCATGTACTAATTCTGTTTGCAGAAGGCTGTATTATGTAATAAAAGCATAAACTAGTTAGTGGGAATCTTTTTTTATGACGTTCAATAAAGGACTTACACCGATTCTCGACGGGTCCCTGAAGTTAATTAATGTCGAGCTTGGTAAATACTTAGATTGGTAACAGTTTAAGAAAGTACTTCAATTAAATCTATCTATATAAAAGCCAAGTACGTCCAAGGATAGAATATTATTGCCATATCTGGGCAGGAGCTGCTAAAAACAGCCTATCCTGCCTTGACAGAGTACAAAATAGACTTCGTGGCTTAGTGGGGGATGCCCTTTTCTTTACCCTGCAACCTCTCTCCCACAGAAGAGACGTTGCGAGCCTATCCTTGTTTTATCGTTATTTCCATGGCAGGTGCTCGTCTGAACTCCAATCTCTGGTCCCCCCTCGCCAATCTTTCATGAAAAACACCCGTCTAGCTGAATCCACTGTGACAAATTTCCCCCACTCTATATCTGTGCCTAAATCAAAACGCGGATTCCATGAACAAAGCTTCTTTCTTAGAACTGCACGCCTATGGAACTCTGTTCCGTCTGCCTGCTTCCCACCGGACTACAACTTGGATGTCTTCAAGTCCAACGTTAACAAATTCCTAATGAACCGCCCCCTTAAGTAAACACTTCATCAAATCTCCACACTAACGTAATGCACTTGCAATAACCATTATCCCTGAGTGGCTTCCGGGCCTTGATAAGTGGTGATCACTGTGTAAAAAAAAAAAATAATGCGCTCTGGTGAAATTGATGCATTTGCGTCCCTTAAATGCAAATAATCCCGACCAACCTAACAGGAAACACTGCAGAGATCACCATATGACGGAAAGCTTTTTAGTAGCTTCTGTGTTGGAATAGCCCTATATCCTCTGTCTTCCCGATTGTATAAACATGCAGAAATTTAAGTGTAATGTGAACAAACATCTCGCTGCACTAACTTCCCTATACGTCGGTAGTAATGTGTCTTGTTTAAAGTAAATATAAGTAAACAAGTAAACAAGTAAACATACCCTTCCAACGTAGTTTGAAAGTATAAATCAGAAAAGCAAAGTCAAATCTTTCCCAATCCATTGGTGAAATAGAGTATACTTAGTAAGGCAACTAACCTAAAAGAAGAAAACTCAGCCACATTTATATCGGTTTGTCACTTAACTTAAGTTCAAATATTCTCAAATTTCACTAAATTTATACAAAAATAGAAAACTGTGACGCGTTCGATTAGTCATGGAGGTCGAGTTAGATCATCTAAATGAGAAAAATGAGTTTGCAATGCTAGTTAAATATAAACCATTAAAAAATACTCCGAATAAGGAATTTTCTGTTCTGAATAGTTCCATCGGGTTCAGATTTAAGATTTTATGCAAATCGCTCATGACAAGGCATGGCATCACTTGATGTAAGGAGCTAAAAACAAAACCAAAGACAAAATTCTACTTCAAGATAAAAAATAAAGCCAATGATAAATGTGAGATAGATAGATTTCGACCCCAAAACAGCAATTTTTTCTACGTTGTCAGAAACATTGTTCATGGAATATGAGAATTAAAGGACAATATAAGGAAAGCAAGAATTACCAGGCTGGCAAAAGAATTACCAAAAATCCACTACTTACTCTATTTCGATCGTATATCTACGCGAGTTATTATCACCAGTCGAATTGCAATTCGACTGGTGATAATAACTCGCGTAGATATGTTTTGCATGTGTCTAAATTCCATACACAGCAAGGACGTGCGTGAAAGCACACAAGCCCCAAATGATATGGAAGTAAATTAAATTATTCGTATTAAATAAGACTCCACATAAATATTTACAAATAACGCAACACTAGTAGTCAATCGACACTGGTTCAACTACGCTCGCCATACATCAAAATCACCTCGAGATCTCGAAATGACTATTGACGTCTGATGTATAAATCACTGTTTTCGAGATGTTTTTAAGAATCCGAATATTCAGCAGTCTACAAGTGGAGCCGAAAACACACACACACACACACACATACACACACACACACACACACACACACACACACACACACACACAGTGGTTATAACAATAATGTGCTTAGAAAATACTGCATATTGCTAATTTATTGTTTCGTTAAACTCAAAACTAGAAAGAACTAATAACAGTTATCAGCATTCTAACACACATGCATACACTGACAAAACTTGAATGCTTACCTAAAGGAACTTGAATACCTACTGGAAAAAACTTGAATGTCTACTATATACCATCCTAAGGTCTCTCTGTACAGGAGTTTGTCAGAACAACCTGGTATGAGGATACTTTTTTCTACAAGTAAACCCTGACTAAATATTAAAAATTACATAGTATTCGCAGCCCAAATAAAATCGCGAACCCAGAGTGGCTTATATGAGGAATGGTGCATCTTCTTCAAGTGATGCTACTTTAAGTAACAACACGAAGCTAGCAGGCTAGATGAATTCTTGTCCTAGAATCCAGCAAGATCAAGAAAGTACAAGGAAACTATACTTACAGATCATAATAGTCAATTGGAATTGGAGTCAATGGGAAATAACGTTCTCAACTTCTTGACTAATTCAGTGTTTGAGATGTAAAGAAGAACTTTAATGGAATATTCGAATATCTATTGATCTCATATAAATATAAAGTGTTAGGCCGTTGGGTTGTGGGCCCTTGATTTTTTCGACTGAAATAAAATGAAATTTACACATTTACATTTACACATGTTTAATTATCCAATACTTTTACACACTGACAGGAAAGCTAACATACACACATTCACCTTTAACGAGTAAAGATTATCAGTTTATTGATTTGGCGGCAGTTGGTTTCAATCGAAAGGGGGTTTCCCAGTTTGCTATCAACTTTCTTGATGCCTTAATCGAACAACAGCTGATTTATATTCTCATATAATGAAAATTAAACATACAACATAAATAAATACATTAGCGAATAAAAAATATACAACTAAAAATACATGAGCTGACTTTTAACGAACATCTGTCGTGTTTTTTCGTTCGAAACGATTTCATAAGAAATGAGGTTGACCTTTACTTCTTAAAATATATGTAATCTCAGTCATAAGATTGAGTTACTGCAACCACATATGACGAAGTTCAGAGCAATCTTTCTTGACTAAGTCATCAGATCGAGGAAGGTTGTCGACCTCGACTAAGATAACTCCACTTCCCCAGAGGTTCAGTGCTATGATGTATGAGGTCAGCAGCCAAAGTTTTACACAGGTTTTCCTTCTCCAAGATTGATGACTTAAGAAGATCTATAGGTCAATCATACTGAGAGGGGTAACCCCACCTGGCTAGATTGACTCAATTAAAATCTGGTTGGGGGATCTGTTCTCTATAGTCCCTTTATCATAAAACGAACGCTGCTCGTCTTTTCACGGAAGTTGCTCGGCAGAGATTTAATCTTCGTTTTCTCTTTATAAAATCTTCACAGCAAGAACTCGCCCCACTTCCACGCTTGTAAAGATTTGCCCTTTCTTATTCCAGGAATTTATATTAATACAACTTTGCATCCGTTGTTACACGTTGTCAAAAGATTGCTATTTGAGGACCGCAACATATTTATCTTCAAATTCAGTGCCAATAAATACTTGTCATAAAATGTAATCAAATTGTATTAATTCGATTCAACTTACAATCTACACATCACATCAATCCTAATCCTGGAGTGGCTTTTAGCCTAGAGATGTTCTGACTCATTTGTAAATAAAAAAATATCAGGAAGAGTGAAAAGTTGTACAATATTTTGGTAACCTATTAATTTTGATTCCGTGAAAGTGACAAAGCGACTTAGATCGTAGATTTCGAGCTTGCCCAATATTCTTAATATGTGACTCACCAAAGTTGCCTCTTTGACTACAAGGACGACCTCAGAATTAACGGATTCCAGTCTACTTGACACAACTTATAATTGACAAGCAGGGCTTCCGCTATTGCTTACAATACAAAAAGAACAGGTAAAAGATGGCGTGTAACATCATTATATTAAAACTTCTATTCCTCTCACTGTGTATTTTTCTTTTTTCTCTTCCCCATTTTTCCATATCAGCCCAGCCCATTTCTCTACCTCTTGTATTATTATTATTATTATTATTATTATTGTTATTATTATTATTGTTATTATTATTATTATCGTCGTCGTCGTCGTCGTCGTCGTCGTCGTCATCATCATCATCATCATCATCATTATTATTATTATTACTATTATTATTATCATCATCATCATCATCATCATCATCATCATCATCTGGAGGCAGCGATGTCGTTCCCCATTGGGGAGGTTGATACCCCCTAAATCCTAAGGGAAGCCGGATAAATATGTCAAGATTATCTGTTGAACATTAATTGAATCCCGGACAGTGACTTGACAACCACAGACAAATTTTATTGTTTAAAAAAACGTGGGGGACAGGAAATGCCAAAATAATGTGGAGATGAAACCAAACCTATTCTGGAATGAAAAACACCTGTTTAGACTATAGCTTTCTGAATGACAGGTTTTAACCCCTTGGGGTCGTGTGAAAGGATTTCATTTTTTGTCTCAGATTTTCGAGACTATGGACGATTTGCTGAATTTCACACACGCAAAATGGCTGGGGATTCTCCTCTTGACGTGTTGAATTTTGGTTGGTTCACCAAATCGCCAGACTCCAACCCGTGACCTTAGTATAAAGGCACATACTCGGGTCGGAAGAGGCAGATTGAGGCCAATTTTGGAGAAAGAAACACGCTCCCAGAAACCGCCCGACCGCCCCTCTCTTCATCGTGACCACCATTCAGTGGACGAATAATAGATTTGTGAGATTAAAATTTTTTTTGGTGAACTGAACGATGTACACATGAAAAAAAAATCTGTAACATTTGTGAAATTAACTTTTCGTAGCTAGAAACCCTGAATGTCTGTCTTCTTTCTCGGCGTGCATGCAAGCTTTGCTTTTGCTTTTCAGCAGAAATCAACACAGAGACGCAGAGAACATTGTGAAGCTCTCCCGGTTGACGATCAAGAGTACCTTTTTCCGATGAGGTTAGAGGTCAGTTGCTGACTTGAGCACGGGAGGCTGGCACACCCCTCCTGTCGGAACTGACCCAGTTGACCCCCACCTATAAAAATGAAGAATTATTTTTAAATTTTAGATAATAATTATCCAGGCCAACATCGAGCAAGAATTAACCAACTTTGATAGTGTTTATTTTGTAGTTTTAAAATTTATTTGGACATATGCACATACATCTACACATACATATCCACATACACACCGTCAACTGCTCTTTTTATAAGTGATATTTTTGCAGCGAATTTCTTTGTATCATTGGTTAGTGTAAATCAACTGTTCATTCGTCGTTTGCATAGCCTGTTTATGATCGTTTCCACAGTATCATCGCCCACTTCGGATTAGACTACGTTGTACGTGCGGTTTTCAAATCAGCAGGAAGTGACGAAATGCATAACCAACACGTCAGTAGTCTAATAGTCACGGTATTACCAAACAGAATTTATACTTTTTACGACTTGAAATATTTCAGTTATGTGAAATACATATAAATACTGCAAAACGTTTGATTGGTTATTGTATATCTTAAACCTGACACCAGTTCCATCTTATTTCTTATTTTTATGGGGCATTTATATGAAGTAGGACCATTGCCAAATTAACAGCAGATGTTGCCACAGGGGCATCGTGTTCCAGAAATCGAACGTATGTTGCATGGTATCCTGACGATTTACAAAAGTATCATCGTTAAAGTTGTTTTCATCTCGCAGAATTACACAAAACTAATATCGCATTCTTCATATCAAACAAAAACATTGTTTGCTTTACAGCAATTTAACTTTTTGTAAGATTATGTAATGTTGAAATAGACTCGCCATTATAAACGGCTCATTGTAACTTGAACACAAGTCGAGTCTACTAGTTGATCTATTAAATCAAACAAGAAAAACGAAAAATACATAATGTTATGTAAAATGTGCGAGATACAAACTTCACTGATTTTCTAAAAGAATGAAATTAGTATGTGGTGATAAGTTGCTTATCATTATCGCATCAGCCTTTTGTTTTATGTGGATTCTTCGGACTACTGTTCTCACCTTGAATGTTTTTTTTTTCACAAATTATGTAGTACTCCTTATCATTCTAGTATACAATCTTTCCTTGTGTGTATCACATTGCAGTATATACTAGGAATCTTACAATATGTCATTTTATTATATTCTATACTAGTATATATACTCGGCATTGCCAGAGTATAAAATCCGAAGAAACTACAAACAAATGTAAAAACGTCCCGCATCACAATGATATGATATAGTAAGATATTTTACTATCAAACGGCGATAGAAAACGGACAAATCCCCAAACGTAAATAAAAATGCAATTTTATTATCAACATTCAGTATTAATTTTGGTGGAAATAAAAAGACACCGCAGTCACGTGTAGTAAAACAAGAAAAATGAATGTGAGTCATCACACCACCCAATCGAATAGAACGTATAGTGGGGTTCTGCATAACATGGGGAGGTTGTATATATAATGTATATTTATTGACGTGTCGATATATTTACGGTTTGATATATTTGATCGTCTAGATATGAATGTGCCTATTGATCGTTTAGTGATTGTTTGAACAGAACATATGACAATTATAACATTAAGCGACAAATGGAAAAACATAACTGGTCCATCTTTAGTCTTGTTTGACGGATCCTCGGAAAAACTGCAAATGAAGATTCGTACAAGTTTTTGTGGTATTTACAGCAGCTTTATATCCGATGTTTCCTCCATTGGAAAGCTGAAACGCTGGTCCGCGATTTTTACTATCATCATTTTCCCCTACTCGGAGCCATTGCTGTCCATGACCGTCATTCTCCCAACTTTCAAGTTTTCTCACTACTTCATTAACTCCACGTGACCAAGGACATAAACCGAATGATCCACCTTCGTCACGTATTTATGTTTTAATATCCTTGGCACTTTTCCACTTTTTGCCTACGAAGTGTTTAGAATTGAACTAAATTATATGTGACACCAATTTCATTATTTTTTAGACACACCTCGTATTCTCTTTCAACATTGGATAATCAATAGACAATAATTATTGAAAGAAATTACTTTTTCTAGTGAAGATTGATAATTCGTATTATTTGGATTCTTCGCTGTTCTCATCTTAAGTGATATTTTTATAACGTTTTGACTTATTGTACCATTTGACTTTCTTCTGGAATGTATAATATTTAATGTTACAATTAAAACTGTACTCCTCAAAGTTAAACTTCGGAGAATATTTATTATCTCTCGATCAAGAAGGAGACCAAGATCGATAAGTACTTAATTAGGATGGCGTATGATTTTACCACTAAGATGTGCTGATAGCAATAATAGATATATAAAACAATGTCAATTTCATATTTGATTACTCATAACAAATGTAGAGTACAGTATATTGTTCAATAGGCCAGATTAATATTAAAACTCTTTTGTAAACGCCATTTTGTAAACACCATTTTTGCTCACCCATTACTCTCTTCTAACTTCAGAACTCTCAAATTATATAACTACAATCCATCTCTCTACTTTTAATTCATTCTTTATGTTCCATACTTCCTTTATCTTCTTTCTATTTTATTTTACATTTCTATACTAATGTATCCTAAGCTAGATGTTACCTGTTCCTATCTGTAACCAAGCTCCGTTCTCCTCGTCTGACGAGAAGCATTAGGCTTCGATATACCTAGATATTAAAGATGTTTATAACCCTTCTTTCTTTTTTTTTCAGTATTGAACTGATAAATAAACTCATACATATTTATTTTACTTAGTCTTAAATGTCATATATATGTATATATATATATATATATATATATGACATTTAAGACTAAGTAATATGTATAATATATATATATATATATATATATATATATATATATATATATATATATATAGAGAGAGAGAGAGAGAGAGAGAGAGAGGTAAAATTGCTCCATGATGAGGAAAATGTTTCGCAGGACCTCATTTGCAACTCTGTGTTTAGTCTAGTGTAGCTACAATTATATACAAAAAAAAAAAAAAATAAAAAAAATAAAACGTCAACAAACGTATGTATTTAATTTTTTATCCCCATCTTCTAGTTCTTCTTTCACAACGTTTCGGCCAACTATTCATCTGGCCTTCATCAGGTTGTAAACCGCGATAAAATAATAATAAAGGTAGTTTTCAATTGCTCATACTCATATATTCTCCCTCCACACTGTAAGGTTACATATAAGCTACTCATACCACCATAAAAAACGAGGTCCCTACAAAAAATTGGGACTAAGCAAAATCAGTTAATCTAAAAAGAAAAATACATTCTTCCTTTCTATGTGTCATTTCAGGCTGCTACATATAATTCAACTTCGACATGTATAACTAGTTCTACTTCTAATTAAATTTCCATTAACTTATTTAATTTTTAACATGTAGAAAATTTCCAATTCTAACCTTATTCTTACACACGCCTCTACACGCGTATTAATATGTATTTGTCCGCTTCTCTCACAGCCAGTACTGTGATACTATTGTAACTTCGAAGGGGGACTCAATGTTTTAGGTGACCTGGCACTAAACATAGTCCGATGCGTTTCGACTAATTGCTCTCTTAGTAGTTTTGCACCTACTTTATATTTGAAGATTCACGCAAGTTTGGTTTTGATGCAACCAAGAACTTAAGATACATGATCGGTCGATAACACCGCAAAAGAAAAAAATATCGATTCCGGTTAAAATTTTGGCAGGGCAACTTTCCCAAGAAGAAAAACTACAAACTTGCACTAATTCTTCTTCTCCTTGATACTTAAGCAAACAGAAAAATGTAGTTAGAGATTTTACAACCTATAATTTACCACTTATCGCGCACGCACCTTTTCAGGGCGTACTTATTATATCTCGGTACGCAAAATACTAAGGTCAATAATTATGTATTAAACCATAGGAAATGGCGTATTATGGGTTCAACGTGCCGGTTTCGAAGTTTCCCTTAACACTTTCACTGATAATAATACTTATGTAACGGGTATTGTAACCCAACATATATTAACTATTAGATCTGTCGTTTGACGTATCTAAGAGAAAGAAAACGTCAAAATAACACCAGTCTTTCTCGGTCCATCGCGACATTGTTTTGGATTTCACTAGGCTTTCGCAATAAGATGTGCGGTTATGGGCAGTGCAACCCTTTTGTCATAATACGAGGGGTATGCAATAAGTAATGCCCCTGATCCACTTCCCATAGCAGTAGAGTAACGAAACTTGGCACAGTTATTAGTCTTTCTCTACATAGGAACCACCCAGAGTTATGCATTTCTCCCATCGTTTGATGCAGCTCTGGAGACCATATTTGTAGAACACCCCAGGTTGGTCCTCCAACCATGACGTGACTTGAGAAATCAAGGCTGCATCATCTGGGAAACGCTTTCCTTTCAAAAACAACTTCATGGCTGGGAAGAAGTGAAAGTCAGAGGGTGCAAGGTCAGGAGAGTAGGGAGGATTAGGATATTTTCATAACCACACGCCCGTGCTTCTGATCTGGCAATATGCTAGTTGTAGACCGGAGCGTTGTCCTGCAGGGGGAGGATACCTTTGCTGATCTTGCCCCGCATCTTGATTTTGATAGATGATAATTTCCTCAAAAATTTTGATAGATGATAATTTCCTCAAAAGTGAAGCATAATAGGCTCCTGTAATTGTGGTGCCATTGCCAAGAAATCTGTCATCAGCACTCCGTCCTGGTCCCAGAAGACTGTGAGCATGACCTTGCCAGCGGAGGGCTGCGCCCTTGCCTTCTTTGGAGGTTGTGAGTCCAAGTGCTTCCACTGCATTGACTGGCCTTTGGTCTCTGGATCATAGTGATGGACCCAGGTTTCATCCTGTATAATCAGTCTTTTGAAAAACTTTGACTAATCTTCTTGGCACATCTCCAAATTCATCCTCGAGCACTCGACGCATTCTCGCTTCTGGAATGGTTTGAGTAACCTGGGAATCCATCTGGCAGACACCTTATGCATATGCAAATGGTCATGAATGATAGTTTCTACAGACCCTGTACTAATCTTGACATCTTGGGCTATTTGGCGAATAGTAATGCGCCGATCTTCCAAAATAGCAGCCTCAACTTGACAGACAGATGCCTCATCAATGGCAGAAGGGGAGGCGACCAGGTCTGGAAGCTGTTTCCACAGTTTTCCGGCCATGTTTGAATTCACGATGCTAGCGTTTTACAAGGTCATATGATGGGGAATTATCACCATAAGTTTCATCAAAAGTCTCCTGTGGTGTGCGTCCTTTCAAATACAAAAACCGGATCACTGCTCGACATTCAACAGGCTCCATTTCACACCTGACTCAGTTCAAGCACCTGTAAAACAGAAACCACAATTAGTTCAGAGCTGTAATTTGCCACACAACCCGTAGAGATATAAATCATTGCACATGACAAAATTTCAGCTAGATCATCAATTGGAAGTGGGTCAGGGACAATATTATTGCACGCCCCTCGTAAACCTGTGTTAACACACCGGTTCTCGTTATATCAACAAATTTTAGCAACATTGATCCTGATCAGTAACAAATGGGTGACCATTTGTGAATATTATATGTAAGAGAACGTTGACACTTCCCTGCAAGAACTACCAAAATCTAACGTCATCATTTCTCTTGACCAGGATATCCACGTAACAGGGGAACGCTTGTGAATTTAACATTCGCATTATATGTCTTCCTCCAGAGGAAGTCGGTTCAATCCACCTAGAAAAGTGCTGTTTGCCTTTTTTGTTTTTTGCATAATAAAATTCTTGCACATATACCTTTACAGGAGGCATCCATTGTCTCACAAGACTCAACTAACGTTTTAAAATCTATGATTGGGCTACTAAAATAATATATTTTAATAATATATATATACATGCTGCCACCAGCGTATAATGCCATGCTCTTTGTGTAAACAAATGGAGCTTAGGCGTTTGGACAATGTTTGATTACTGTAAATTTTTATACCCAACTTAGCAGCAGTTAAATAGCGTAACGGTTAGAAGCGCCGACTGTAGCCTAGGCTGTCGAGTTTCGATTATGGCTTGAGGTAGTTGCTATTCTATCTGAAAAGCAGTAACACAGCGAAAGTGTATATATATAAGATAATTTTACACAGAAGTATTGAACATGGTATATAACTACAAAAGAAACTGACATTCTTGCTGTCACAGGGGCCATTATTTATGGAGTCTCGTGACATAAACTTATCTACTAGGAAATGGTGCTGTTTACTGCCAGCAAAATTTAACCTGTCTATGTGGAGTCGTTAAAATTTATAACAAGAGTAATTAAAGTTTGCTTTTTCGTCTTGAAAAAGGAGAATGACAAACTTAGATGAGTCTCCTCACGAAATTTGCAACATTTGGTCGCATGTTTAATACGAATATATTACCTTCGAGAAAACTAAATGAAAATGTCCCACTTAAGTTATGCAAATTTTTGCATGAAAACAAAACGCTGGTTATTGTTTCAGTTGAATAATGGTTAATTAAATCAATGTAATGCCAGTTAACGATTACACAGCTATTTGCAAAATATTAATCAATAAACAACAAAAGAAAATCAGCTCATATCTTGTAGTTTAGAAAGAAATTTGGGATCTTAACTGCGAGCAGATGTAAGGCACTGTAGAATTAGGTAGCTTCTTTTATGTTGCTCAAAACTGAACAGAATATCAATAATTTGAAATATGAATAAACTTTGTATATTTGTTGTTAATAATTGCCAAAATTATAATATGATATTATAATATATTATAATAAGTAATTATGGGATAATATTCAATACTTTAATGAAATGTCGTTATAACGGTGAATTTGAATTATATTAAACAAAATAGCCAGGGCATATTTTATTACTTTTCAAAGAATTTATCAAAGTAATAAAATCTCATCAGAATTATTTGGTGATAAAAATACACGAGAAATATTTTCTAGTCTGAAACCAGAACTATTTTATTACTATCTTTTAATTTTACGTGTTTTCATTGAAAATTTCGAGTAACACCTGAAAGGTTAGAGGTGACCTGAAACGGAAGTCGATGAAACCGCGTGACAATCGAGCAAAGATTTTTCGATCGATTTGGCTGGCGTGACTTTAAGCAGAAAAGTGTTTGAATTATGTTTCCAGTTGAGGTGATGGAGTATCATGAACAGTATGGCTAGGTATATCCATCCGTCTATCTATCTGTCCGGTTTTCTCTCCCTCATGCGTACATGTGGGGGAAATGGCTTACCGTACAAACGTCCGCGTGTCTGTCTGTCCTGTGAGTCGCACGCGTCGAGAAAGAAAGAAAGAGTCCATCATGTCGGCCGTGACGTTTTATAGTGAACGAAGTCCCGCGGGATCACATGTGCGTGCCTCATGAAAATAGGTCACTTGTGGGTGGGAGAGGAAGGAGAAATCATTTGACGTTTGAGAAGCGGCAAAGTCAGTTGGAAGAATTTGTGTGAGTAGTGATTTTTGCCTGTTGATTCACTGCAAGCTATTTCGGCCCATTTTCTTGCAATGGACAAGTTTGATCTAAGATTGATACCGGAGTTTGACGGCTCCTCCGCCGGACCCTCGGTAGTTGAGTGGTGGGAAAAGGCTGAGCTGGTCTGCCGGCTTTGCAAAATAAAGGATCCCACGCTTGTCATCCCATTGAGGCTGACCAAGGGGGTATACTCCGTTTATCAACGCATCGGGGATGAACCAACTCTGGAGGAGGTTAAGGCACTATACACAGCCTTTGCTACGGACCCTTTTATTGACTGGAGGCAGTTCACCGAACGGCGGCTTGGATTGGATGAGACGGTGGGCTTCTACTTGACGGATTTAAAGAGATTAGCTGCGCCGTTTGGTGGAGTGACTGAACGCATATTAAGTTGTGCCTTTCTCGCAGGACTTCCGGACGATACTAGCCGAATGCTGCGAGCATCGCCAAGGCTTAGCGAGATTGGGCTTCAGGTATTGTTGGCTAGAGCCCGCAATATTTTAAAAGAAAAAGATGCGAAGTGCTAGTAGCTGCAGAAGCATCTACTCCATTAGAAGATGGCGTAAGCTGTTACAAATGTGGTGGGCCAAACCACTTTTCTAGGGACTGCCGAAGCCGAATCAGTGTAAAGGACACGTCTGCTCAGGAAACACCAAGACGCATGCGTTGCTACCAGTGCAGCAAGCTAGGTCACGTAGCAAGGAGTTGTCCGGGAAACGGACAAGGGGAGTAAACTATAGCGCCAGTATTCTCCCCAGATCATTGACAAATAGAGCGCAACCCGCAGTGAGAGTGCGCATGAACGGGTGTGAACGCTTTGCGCTCGTAGACACACGGTGCACGCAGACTCTCATGCGCAAGGCATGCTGTGACGCATGGGAAAAGAAGAGGATTGCAGTACTGACAGTCGACGGGGGCGTCTAGCCTCTTGTGGAGTTAGTGTCATTCATACACGTGTTAGTGATGGGCCTACAATAACCGTACGAGCCCTGGTTGTGAGCGGGGACCTTCTTGGTTATGATCTGCTGTTAGGAATGGATGTTATTAAAGAATTGGGTGGTGTCCATATTGATGGTGAGGATAAGGCACATTTCTCTAACGCCTGCCTTACTCTGGGTGCATCCATGAAACTGGAACAGCCTGACTTTCATGCGGAATTTGACCAGCGTACGAGGTCCTAGACAGTTTCTTGGAAACGGTCGGACGAGCAGCCACCCGGGAAATTGTACAATAGGGTTCCGGAATATAAAATTCCCCCGGGAGCTCGTGGAGAATACAATAAGGAACTACAGACTTGGATAAAAAATGGATGGCTAGTTCCCTATCCAGAGAAGAAATTTGGCCACCCCCAAAGTGTCTGATCCCATTAATGGAGGTTATCCACCATAATAAACAGAAGGTGAGACCGGTACTCGACTATCGGGAACTAAACGAGCACATAAATCCTTTTACAGCCCGCGCGGATGTATGTACCGAGAAGTTGAGGGAATGGCGGCAAGCAGGATCTATTGTATCTGTGCTGGATCTTCGTAAAGCATACCTTCAAGTGCATGTCCATCAGTCACTATGGCCCTATCAAACGGTGGTCATCATGGGAGAAAGGTATTGTTTAACCCGCATGGGATTTGGACTTAATGTGGCACCATCAATTATGCAAAGGATTGTTGACGCTGTATTGACTAAGGATGAGCGAATTCAGCGGGCAACATCTGCATATATTGACGATGTGTATGTGGATGAAGAAATTGTGCCTGCAACGCGCGTAAAAGAACATCTTCACAACTTTGGCCTTCTCAGCAAGGAACCAAAAGGCTACGGGACGGTGCAAGAGTGCTCGGTTTGCAGGTCTGGGAAGAAGATAATGTCCTGTGTTGGAAACGAGGCAATGAAATCCCAGCTATGCCCTGTGTTTTCACGCGACAGAATGTATTTTCATTGTGCGAAAAGTTGGTTCGAAGCCTTCCTGTGGGTGGCTGGCTTCGTATTGCAGTGGCATTCATCAAACGGAGAGCCTCCGACGTCACCACCGGATAGGATGACAAAATTTATGACTCCCCTCTCAATACAATGCTCAGAGAGGTCCTCACCACAGTGCATAAAGAAGATCCAGCACGGGGAAGATGGTGTGTTGACAGCCAGGACTGTAGTGTATGGATTGACGCAAGCTCTCTTGTCATTGGCGTGTCGTTAGTCCATGATGGAGCCGTAGTGGAAGACGCCTGCTGGTTGCGCCCAGAAAAGGACTCCCAACATAAACCTGGCAGAACTCGATGCAGTGATCAAGGGAATAAACTTGGCAATCCTTTGGAAGACAACCACCTTGCGACTATTCACAGATTCTGCTTGCGTCCATAAGTGGATTTCAGACATTCTTACCGGACAGGCTAGAGTGCGAACCAAAGCAACGAGCGAGATGCTCATCCGTAGGCGGCTCAACATGATCATGAGTCTGGTGAACGAATATGCACTATCAATGGAGGTGTCCCTGGTCAGATCCAGCATAAATAAGGCAGATTGTTTAACAAGGGTACCTCAAAGATGGCTTGATGCCATAAAAAGAACTGTTGAACCTACGCAACCTCCCTGTGCCGCATCTATGATCCCTGGTCAATCTAATCGGATTAAGGAAATCCACCAACAAAGCGGGCATCCTGGAGTCAAGCGGACCCTATATTTTGCTAAGTTGGTTGAATCGGGAGTGCAAAGAGCAGACGTCAGGGAAGTGGTCACAAACTTCGTGTGGAATGCCAGTCCATTGATCCGGCACCCGTTCGTTAGGAAAAGGGGAAGTTGGAAGTTAGGAGCCACTGGAGCCGGCTAGCGATAGACATTACTCAACACAATGGCAAGGACTTCCTGACTCTCATTGATTGCGGTCCGTCAAGGTTTGCCATATGAGAGTGAGGAAAGGGGATGTTGTGTGGATCAAAAATCCGCGAGGCAAGTGCACGACAAGTTATGGAGTTGGGCGAGTCACTGAAATAATCAGCCCACAAGCGGTGCGGGTCGACGGCGTGCCCCGTCATGTTAAAGGCATACGGTTAGTAACGCAACCATCACTAGACAACATGAGCGAATCAGAGTCAGAATCTAGCGAGGCATCTCTCTGTATTGCAGCACCACCATCAGAGAGTGACTAGATTAGTAGCCTCCCAGAAGAGACAGAGATGCTCGACCCTCAGACCGTAGACGAAAGCACAAGTGAAGATGAGGCGTGTGTGGTCCCCCTCGAAGAAGCGCCCGGCGAAGACGATCACCACCCCCTTGCCATCTCTGTGATCATGAGATCGGGGGGAGTGTGGGGAAAATGGTTTACCGTACAAACGTCCTCGTGTCTGTCTGTCCTGTGAGTAGCACGCGTCGAGAAAGAAAGAAAGAGTCTATCATGGCGGCCGTGACGTTTTGTAGTGAACAAAGTCTCGCGGGATCACGTGTGCGTGCCTCATAAAAACAGGTCACTTGTGGGTGGGAGAGGAAGGAGAAATCATTTGACATTTGAGAAGCGGCAAAGTCAGTTGGAAGAATTTGTGTGAGCAGTGATTTTTGTCAGTTGATTGTCTGCAGTACACATGCAGTCTGTCGCTATGATGTTTCTGCAATTGTTCTTCTTATTATCTATTTAAATAAACTTATTTTATAAACATCGGCGATAGAGTGTGTTTTGCAGCAAATAAAAAGAACCTGGTGCCCAACGACTATGAAAACAGGTGTGTGTAATGGTTTATACACCCATGCATAAATATTGTAGTCCTTACATGTCAAGACTGGGGGCCCACACATTGTATGCAGACAGTCGTAAGGAAACAAAGACAAGAAAAGACAGATTTTTATTCACTGGTGCTTTCCAGAATAGCGCACTATCTCTTGTTTAAAAGTCCTCTCGTACTCCAATGTCTTTAATCAGACACTGCGGCGTCGAACACGTGATACTCTGTTTTTGTCCGGCCATCTTTAGAATGTGTCTTTTCTTGTCGCTATAGGACCACAGGTGTAATCCGTGTATCTCTGCGTTTTTCTTTTGTATATTTTTTCTTTCCGTCTTCCTTGCTGTGACGTCACCTCACACATGGCTCAGTCATTTGCATGGTCAATTTAGTTTACTATAAAAGTCAGGGAATTAGTATATTAGCTGTTCTTTTGTCAGGAAACCCCCCAGGCATTACTCTCTCCTTTACTGGAGTGAGGATTCTGTAGTACTCGTTTTTTTTTGTCATAATATCATTCTTCTACGTACTACTCAATTTCCTGGTATCAGGATCTTATATATTCGTTCGCCAATAACAAAACTATGTGATCAGAGAGATTGTAAATGATATAAATTATTTTACATACAAATTTTTTTTTAATAGTTTCCTACTGTTGTCACATCTATGAAGGTGCGACTCTCTCTTGCTGTGATAGAGTACAAAAGCCAACATTGTAATCTCGTTGACAATGATCTCTTCTTTCTCACTGAAGAGTATCTGTTATACATCGTTATTTCCATGGACGGTGCACGACTGAGCGTTAATCGCTAATTAATTATCCAGCTGAATTTCCATGAACATAGTTTATTTTCAAGAATTTCTCATCCATGGAAGACATTGCTTCGTATGGATCATAACGTAGTCGTCTTCGAATACAATGCAACAAATAATATGATAAATCATTTCCTTTATTCCATTCATCTTATAATATTCTCCATCATTCAAAAGATGATCAACTTATTTAAATTACTCTTATCCTCGAATAGCTTTTGGCCTTGATTAGTATTGACTCCTTAGTAAACAATTATTATAGTAAACAACTTCTACAGAATTTATGAAATGTATTTAATATTCGTTATGGAAATGAAAATGCTCCGCTAAATGTCCGCAATCACACTGTTAGATCGCGTCTTAAATAAGAATATCCGAAGGCGCTATGGCATCGCATTTATTGATGGCGAAATGACAACTCAGATGGTTTCGACATGTCGCGAAACTTGCTTTTTCATTTGAAGTCGTCAAGAAACAATCGAGAGAAAAGCCGATGATGAAATAGGCAGACACTGTCACAAAGATCTCTATAACCTACAAAAACGGGAATTTACTTGAACTAAGCCTGTGATTATGTCAAGCACAGACAAAAATCCATCATTATTAACTCTGCTGTAATTAGATTAACACATTAAAGAAAAGAAATTCTGAATAAATTGTTTATTGTAACATTTTTTTACATTTTCGTATGAGAACTGATAAGAAGCGGATGTATGTTTAGCAATAATAAGGTTACAATAGTATAATAATACATGATATATGATAATGTTGGAATATATAGATAACTGTTTTTTTTCAATAAATTTGTCACTGTTTTTCGGTCGCGATTAAGGGTTAAAAAATGGTCAGATTAGAGGGTTTAAAACGATGAAATAAAAAAATGAAATAAAAACAATTATGAGTAAGCTCTTTTGTTAATCTAATATTTGGATAAATTACCGCAATACATAGTTATAATTCTCTACATTTAGACAAGTATTTTAAACGCTTGTCTATTCTACATAGCCATATCAAACTATTAGTATGGTTCCTTATTTTTAGCAACGAAGAGAGTATTTTTAATGAATGGCCCTTAACTGCTTTATTTTTTCAGCATCGTGATTCTGAATGAAGCCCCAAATCCTCTGCATTTAATTTCTCTTGGCAAAACATCTATTATCTAGTGCTTTAATTTTGCTTCCATTACAATTCCTATTTATTTTCCTTCTGTTAAAAGCTTCGTTTATTGCTGTCTCTACGACACCGATAATTACTTCCGTCCAAGATGTTGTTTTCTTTTTAGTTTATTACGGTTTCTTTGCATACAGACAAGAGACCAGATCGCTTGAGTGATCATCACCAAATGTTGTCAAAATATCAGTCATGGACTATTTTAAATCTGATTTAATTTTGGAATAGAAAGGTGAAAGGTCAATGTCAAGGCCTTGAAAAAGTGAAAGTTATAATTTTGGTGATGATTTTGGTTCTATTAATCTTAGTAACTCACTACTTGATTCATATGATAGCCAGTGAAGTTCCTTAGCTTATATGACATTGACCAAAACACGTAACATTGAATAGTACAGAAAAAAGCCAACATTTTGACAATTTCAACTTCTGGTCATGAGTAGCAAAAATGCAACCTGAACAGATATTTTGAGGTGCTTTAGCATAATTTTGGGAATATTTATACAAATGGAAGAATTAATATCTAAATAATACGGAAGTATGCAGTGTTACAACTTGACGAATATTCGTGTTCTACGATGATTAACTCGTTTTGATTTTGACCACGTTATGAGATTCTATCTAAAATTAATAATAGTTCTTAAGGGATTGAAAATCTTCGATTGAGGCCAAGGTGCAATTCTCAGTTTCTAGCTTGTAACATCAGAACTGTTTTCTCAATTTATACATCCGTTTCGTAATCGTGAATTCCGATCCTTAATTGTCTGTAGATGAAACATACGGGCGCTGATGTTATTTATAAAAAGGTCTATTTAACAAGAGAACCACTGGTATAAAACATCGGATACTACGGATGCATGCGATCGTGTGTGTGGGGTGTGAGTGGGGGTGTGTGTGAGAGAGGGAGAGAAAGAGAGAGAGAGAAAGAAAGAGAAAGAGAGGGACGGAAAGATACAGATATGTCGACAGATAGATTGATTGTCTTATTACATTCAGCTACGAGAAACGACCATATGTCGATTTCGATTGTTGTTAGATGTCAGCCAGAGAAAGCGAAACAGAAAACTTTCGACCGGAAGTCACAAGGTTTCATCGACTGCTTTTTTATGTCACCTCTGACGTTTACGGTGTCACTCAAACCTTTCTACCCAAACACTCCCATCGTTATGTAACAAGAGTAACGTTTATCGGTTTTGTTTTCACGTGTGTTGCCTGAGAGGCACAACGACAGAGTCAGCAGAATTATTATATTATGTATTTTTGCTGATTCGCTCTCCGATAAAAAAGGACGTTTATGAATGTCGATGTCTCGAATTAAAGAAACAGAATTGTTACAGACTTTCACTGTCAAACATATCTCTAATCATTTTTAGATATGAAAAAAAACACAGGAATAATCACCTGCAGTTGGCGAGAGAGTGGCTAAAAAAGCAAACATTCGAATGATAAATTTCAAACAGCTTGTTCGCTTTCTGAGCATGCGTCCATTTTCTATTGATCGGATTCTGCGTTTTGTCAAACCTCTTTGTTCAAAATAAAGTTCACACATCTGCTACGACTGCCAATGGCATTTCGCAAATTAACAACATTGAACTCATTCCAAAACTTAAGCTTGATGCTCTGTGAAACGGACAATAGTGCTATTTAACAAGTGTCTTATTGACGACTTAGTTTTGTAACGATTTAAAATGACACAAGATATACACACACTTGAACTTGAATGCCTACTAGACACTGTGTTCGATTGTCTAAGGTTTCTCTGTACAGGGGTTTGTCAAAACAACCTAACATAAAAGTAAATCCAGACGAAATATTCAAAATCACATTTTGCATTCGCTCCCCAAATAAGATCTCCTCACTATGGCTAACCCAAATTAGCTTTTACGAGGAATGGTGAATCTTCTCCAAGTGATGTTACCTCAAGTAATAACACGAAGCTGGATACTTCACCAGACTAGATGAATTCTTGTCCTGGAATCTAGCAAGACAAGAGAGCAAAATGAAAGATATACTACAATGTATAAAAATGGTTAAATGGGGAGAGGAAAATAATGTTCTCAATTTCTTTACTAACTCAATGTTTGAGAGATAAAGAACTTTAATGGAACATTCGAATATCTATGTATCTCATATAGAGTTCAAGTGTTAGCCCCAGGTTGTGGGCCCCTTGATTTCTGAGAACTTCGACTGAAGTAAAATAATGCGTATTTGCACACACACACACACACACACACACACACACACACACACACACACACACACACACACTATTATATAAAAGGAACTTTGTTTGTGTGTGTGTGAGTTTTTTCCCTATGGCCTTCTAAACGGCTAGTCTATTTTTTTAGGGTTTGTATCGTAATATCTTGATAAGTATTGATAATCAATAGCTGAAAATAAAAACCCGATGAAAAAAAGGAACAGCCAATTTTTACGCAATTAACATCACACATGCATTTGATAAGTTTTATTACCACCCAAGCAGAAAGGCTCGGCACATAAAATCAACAGAAAGTTCTTTAAAATGACAGAGGTACGTTCAAAATGAATGTTTCTGTTTAGAGCACAATCGAAGCATGATAGCTGACTTTTTCACTTTAAACTTTAATTCAAGCCATTATATATGAATATGATTGTATAAAATGAACATTAGGTTTTCTACAATGCGATGTATTGTGGACTAAGTCACTGTGTGACGGCATATGAGGGCGGACACCGCGATAGGTCCTCGACTAGAAAAGGCAATCATTCGATTTAATTGAAAAAAGAACGATTTCACCGATTTCGATGACTAAAAATATGGGAGAATGAGCCATTCGTTGATTATCATTCAATCACGAGCAACGTCAGGTCTTCCTGCTAATATATATATATATATATATATATATATATATATATATATATATATATATATATATATGTATATATATATGCATATATATATATATATATATATATATATATATATATATATATATAGTGTGTGTGTGCATTCAAATCACACTATTTCATTTAAGCCAACATTATTAAGCATAAGCCGTACCCAGCCACGCGTTGCTGTAGCTCAGATTGTTTAAATAAACCCTCACCTAAAAAAAAGACACAATTTAAGTTTTTTTTGTTAGAAGTCATTAGTGTGGCAAACTATTTTTTCATTATAAAAAATAACAATTAGAGAGAGAAAGAGAGAGAGATAGAGAGAGAGAGATAGAGAGAGGGATAGAGTGAGTTGAGAATATATGCGACGGTGTGTTTTGTCGGCATAATCTAAGAAAAAGAGCGCAGCAATGTAGTCAGGAGGAAAAAAGATATCATTGCGGCGTCATATTTAAATGATAGGTTAGCGTTCGTTTATGATGCGGATACCGTTAATCCCGATTATAAGAATAGTCAGAGCGTAGCCTATGACAATGGACGGAATAAGACAGGGAGAAACTTTATTATTTGTGAATTGAAAAATGGAAAGGGTATGCTATATGTATGTATGTTAATGGCGATGCAAGCATAATATCGTAAGAAAATATAGAATTTGATCCTATCTTTACTTGAAGCGATGGAAGCATAAAAAATGAAGATAGAAAAATAGGAAATTCTTTCTCTGCAGATGTGTTGCGCATCGGATGTAATGTAGCATTTTATCATCACGAGTATTGTGGCAGAAATTGTGGTCTTAAGCTACATAAGTTAGTGGCTAATAAACTAGACATATTAAATTTGTATTTGGCATCTGCTGTTGTAAACCTACGACATTTTGGTCCAGAGGGGAATTTCTGCAATCAAAATATTATATATGGAGATAACAGAATTCGCTACTTGAATATACTTGATAAAAATTTCTATTTGTTTTATCATAATTAAAAAGATTAATGAATGATTTATAATATCACTAGCACTTTCAATTTTTCGTCGAACATCTTCAAATAACAAAAAAAACCCCCAAAAACAAAACAAAACAAACAAAAAAAAAAACAACGAAGAAAAAGGTGGAGAAAAGAAAAACATTTCAAATCGAGAAGTCTTTGGACGTCAAAAACAAGAAACAGGTTTAGTTCCAGAATAATGTTCACAATTTAATTCCAGGACGTAAGATTAAGCGTCACAAGATAAATTGTAATTATGTTACATATGTGAAAATATAATTTATCGTTTTATACACAATGTTATTTATTGTATGCCATTTTCCATGGAAGTTATTAGACTAACTGAATTTTACATGTGTATTTCCCTCGTCAAACGTTTTGTGTATGTTCCTTGTCATAAGAATATTTTATATGTTACTACTACTACTACTACTACTACTACTCATATAAGAATAAATATGAAAAGAAAAATAATATATTGTTTTATAATATGCGTAAACACTGAAAGAAAGTTACTATTTTATAAGGATGCACGTATTTCTAAATTAATTATGTTTTATAGGCATTATTTTTAAAAAGAAAAGTCATACTTAATTTTAAAAAGGTAAGCAAATATACAAAAACTGGTTTTAGGAACAACCATTCTTTCTCTTTTCTCAGTAAGTAGACCGGGATACTTATACGAAAAAAAAAAGAAAAAAAAACGAAGCTTAAAAATAAGTGCACTGATAGCATCTTATAGGTGAATGTCATTTACCTTAGCTTCGCCAAGGCTTTTAATTTGTGCTTGTAGTGAAATTCTCTGCAATGGCTTTGCAAGGAAAACCTTTTTAACTGGCTGACATTCTCCATGCTCAGTCGATTTTAAGATAGAATTCTTTATCTCATAAGTAGCCATCTGATATGACACACTTTTATTTTTAGTCCTTTTCTTAGCAAGACCATCTCAATGGAATTCGAAATAGAAAAGTATGCTACTTAAGATAAAGAAAGGAAAACTAGAAAGAAGTGTACAATCAAGGGATAGTGAGAACTATAAATATATGGGCGTTCACCAAATAAACAGCAATGAAAGAGAAGATTAGAAAAGAATGCACAATAAGAACAAGGAAAATCCTTAAAAACTAAATAGTATAAATAAATAAATAATAAACAGGCAGTATCCCTAGTAATATGCTCTGGACTCTTCATAGAATGGACAAAAGAAGGATTCATATACATGTAATAAAAAGAGAAACGACTGTGCACAATACACTGCACCCAATGAAAAATATGAAGAAACATTATAAGTAAATATAAATAAATATAATATATAATATGGGCTATACAATAAAAGAAGTAAAAAAAAATGCATAACCCAAAATACAAAAGTCTTATTACCGCTACCAAAATTACCATGAAAATAAACAATGAGAAATGAGATACAAAAGGTTAGCAAATCAAAAGGGAAAGAGGAACATCTACATAGACGATTTATAAAATGATTTAATAAATTGCAATACATTGCAATTGACGTAGCTACGAAAAGGACACTTAAACAGATAAACGAATTCGCTACAAACAGCCACAAAAACTAATTAGATCCGAATTTACTATATAAAGGCAAGAAAAGTAGCAAATGTAGACCCTGTGACAACGATACAAAGTGAACACATTTTAAACACCCAAGCAAACGATATAAGCATATGTCTATTGGAATATAAAAGATATAAAATTGTGGAAATACAGACAAATTCATTAAAAACCCGGATAGAACAACGTTCTAAATAATAGATTTCGCTGCTCAAACAATTCTTAGGATAAAGATCATGGAAGTAGAAAAAAAATCTATACAAATGTATGAAACTTTTTGAGAAGTGAATGAAATATGAACCACAAAAGAATGAAAAGGGGGAAATTCACCATACAAATTAAGTACAGATACAAACAGGAGATAGGAAAAGTTCGCAAATGCGGAAACTAACACACATAGTCAGATAAAGCCAATCAAGCAGAGATGAACATAAATATAATAATACTCTGGAAGGACACGTATTCGAATTATTAGGAGCTTTCTTAAAATTTGCAACAGTAGCGAACACTCTGATAACAATTACGATAGTGCGAAATGAATTGCAAATTTCGATAGCTAAAACAAAGACTGTAGCGTACTTCTCACATTAATTATGAAATGAATTCAAACAATATGTTATCAACAGATTGGAACGTTTATTCATATGATCGCCCAGTAGTTGAAAAGCCAAGATTGTGAAAAGGGGGAAGACAGAGATATAATTACTTCTTTAAAACATAAGTGATTATGACCCGCCTGACCAAGAGAGCATAGAGTAACAACATGCTGACCATAAACACAAAGATGAGGATATATCAAGCCTGCGCCCTCAGCATCTTACTCTACTGCAGTGAGACACGGATCCTGTACACGCGTGAAGAGCGCAGACTAAATGCCTTCTATCTGCGCAATCTAAGAAAGATGTTAGGCATTACATGGCAGGATCGCGTTCCGAACAAAGACATTCTTGCCAAAGCAAATCTTCCAAGCATGTTTGCTCTCCTCTCCCACAGACGTCTGCGCTTGCTAGGTCACGTCGTTCGCATGCAGGATGGCCGAATCCTCAAATACATCTTGTATGGCGAGCTTTCAGTCGGCAGCAGACCAACCGGTAGATCACTTCTCAGATTTAAGGATGTGTTCAAAAGGGACTTCAAATCTGGCAACAACAACCCTGTTGACCTTGAATCCTACGTTTCAGTCCATGACCCCTGGAGGGTCAAAGTCAAGAAATGTGTCGGCTGAGCGAGGAGAGAAGAAATGAACAATGGAAGGAGAAGAGAGGCAGGCGAAAAAGGACAGCGATAGCAGCAGCATCGACAGAGCCTTACAGAGAGAATCCCCGCGGGAAGTGCAACAGAATCTGCCGCTCCCACATAGTTCTGCCCAGTCAAAGCAACAGCTGCCACAACTCATGGCAACCTTCAGGCGCCAACAATAAGTAATTATATATCTTTTTTTTGTCTTTTAATTATTTTAACATTTTATCAGACTATTCTTAAACGCGTGTTCTTATTTTGACCGGTTTTCAAACGGTTGCGTCTGCATTTTCCCTCTCTTTATCTCCCACTGTCTCTCATTCCCATACACACTCATTCTCTCATTGACCCTGCCCAGCACACACACACACACACACACACACACACACACACACACACACACACACACACACCAGCTATTTTACCCACCTTAATATTTATAATATGTTTACATTTTGATGGATTAGTATTTAATAAATAAATATGTGTTTGTTTGTTAAATCGAAACTTTGGAATATCACTCTAAGCCATATTAAATATTAAATATATATGCATGTGTATATGCATATATATGTATAAGTGTGTGTGTGTGTGTGTGTGTGTGTGTGATCACCAGGGGTGTGTAGCAGATGTTAACCTTTTAAATAAAAAACGATCGACCATGTGAGATACTATCAGATGTACAGCAATAAAAATCTATAATCACAAAGATTTATTTACGCATGCAACAGCATTTTAATTTCTAATATGTGATTTCAATTTTTAAGTTTTGAATTTCTGAATATTATTGTATGTCCTTTAATGCATATTCAATTAGAATAAAAACATTTTGAATGTTATTTTTTTTAGTGAATGGAGATGCCCTTTTTATAAATATTCAATTAAAGATCGACAATTTTGAATATTATTTTCTACAATTTTATTTAATGAACGAAGGCATATTATATGCATATTCAATTAAAAATGAAAATTAAAAAAAATTATTTTTCTAACATTATATATATCACATGGCTTTATTAAATTTAAGCGATTTATCAACGAGAATTTTAATAGAAGCCATTCATACTATCATTTCGTACGAACTTTGCTATTCTCAGAATCAAGAGACCCCACCAATCTCCAAACCTCTATTGCTAATGCAGAAAAGATGAAGTTTACCCCTGGGAGGGAGGTGCACAATCAGGTCTATAGTGTACATAGCGAAAGTTCTATTAAGTGAAAAAACTGGGAAAGAATAAATTTACATCCGAATGACACAAGGAACTTTCAAACAGAAAATGTACGTTTACAATAATACTTTCAAATATCGCAGTAAACGTTGCATCACCTTCTTAGAGATGGGATTTCATGTAGCCACATACATCATATGAAATCAAATGGAGAATCATCGATGAAAATAAAACTTATAATTACAGTTTTAAAAATTGCTCACAATGCACCACAGAAAATTCAACATAACAAAAGAAATTAACGACCCTTCTATAAACTGCATACACATCAAAACTCAGGTCTTCAAACTATGCTCATACAGAAAAAAGTTTCTACTGGCTAAGTAAATTAATAAGGAAAACACATAACTCACTGAAAACCATCAACTCCTATCCGTGTATCGGTATAACACAGCGTAGGGAAATACAAAACTTATTCATTGATCCAATATTATTCTATTTAAATTATACCACCCGAAATTACTGTTGCTAAGTAAATTTCATATCCGTATCTTTCCTAACCTACAATCACATCCCCCAAATCACAAATATCTTAAATTTATATACACTTTACCATATTCTTATACATGTAAGTATTCAAATATATTACAATATTTTATTACTTAAATACCTTGAAATATACTTATTGAGTGCACTTAAAAACATTAAAAGATATATATGACCAAGATTTAAATTTAACAGATGCAAACAGACCCTCTGATAGACACATCATCGTAATGAGGTAAGAACTACCAAAACTACGATATCACATGACCTCATACAGAAACCGCTACATAAATATGGAAATAGCAAGCATTTACTGACTCATACGTTATTAATTTTTACTGAAAACAATAACTCCTACCGACTGTCACATTTCACCTTAACATCTAAAAACGCCCACTTAAACCTAGAAAAAACTATTACATAATCACTCCTCTTCCAAGAATAAATATATAACACATGAAACATATATAACACAAGGAACATATATTAACACAGAAATCCTTTAATAAAATTAAGCATTAATTAAGTTGTATTTTAAATAGTAACAATAATATATTACAATTAAAGTCTAGACAACGATACAATCCGGCTAGTTTTCTGTGTGCAGAACGGGCTGTACAGAACTCCTCTCTCTATTTGTAGTCTATAGACTTGGAACTTGATACTTGAATAAAAATTTAGACCTGTGGAACAAAATCGATTTAGCTTTAAGACGGTAAAAATAGCTGCTAACGGGGTCAAAATAGAAAAAAAAACAATTGAAACCAAAGAATAAGCCGATTAAACCTGTTACTTCTGTGCATGCACAAATATACATTGATAGGTTGAAGTCTTTTAGTTTTCATCGTTTTCTTTTATATCTGTAGAGAGCTTAAACGGTAGCTACTTTAAACGTTTTGGTTTCGATTCTAGCTGATGATATCCAAGTAACCTTTTTAAAACTTTTGAAATCATCAATATATGTTGGATGCAATATATATATATATATATATATATATATATATATATATATATATATATATATATATATATAACTAGTTTATTATATTAAAAACATCACATCAAACCACTAGGGTCTTTGTGCCTTTTTTTCTCCGTGGACTGTAAAATGCTCAGAAAAACAATTGAATGTCCTCTGTTTTTTTGGGTCACCCTGTAGTAATCAATAAAGAATTGCCCCTATAATAAAAAAAGGCTATTTTACGATCGGGCAATGTCGAAGACTACTACTACTATGTATTGGGTACAATATAATAATCAATAGAGGATTGATCCTATAAGTATGAAATCTCGAGATCTGCATGAATTAAAGTATATTTAAGCGTATTTTACGCCTGGCAAGTCGGACGGTCTGCTAGCACATGCGCGCGTGCGCGCACACACACACACACATATATATATATAACAATTAGTAATAGAAGTAGATATGTTGTTTTGACGTTAGACAAAGAATTACCAAATGTCCGTAAGTAATAAATGTAAATATGTAATAATAATAATAATAATAATAATAATAATAATAATAATAATAATAATAATAATAATAATAGTTGTTATTGTTGTTGTTATTATTATTATTATTATTATTATTATTATTATTATTATTATTATCCAAGAATTTTAAGAAATGTCTGAAGGAGTGTCTGAATCAATATGAGAGAGGACGAAACTCTTATATAGACAGGTAGAGAATTACTGTTAAAGCAATACTAATTAGAACAATATAAACAGATTTAATATATATTTTAGCACATTCGTGTTATTCTATTGAAATATAGGAAGAAAGGCACAGGAAAGCAAATATTTATCAAGTAACATTTAATATAATTATAAACAAATAACATAGTTTCTATTGTCTTTCCCGAGAAATTTTATACATATTTGAATTTTATTAAAGTACGACCCATATTAAGTTTTAAGAGAGTTATGTCCGCATAGTCCTCTTAGATTTTCACGTAGAAATTTGAGACAACCACCAATATTCTTTTCCGAAAAATTTTACGAATTTTATTTATTTAGAAAACTTTTAAGGAATTCATAAACATTGAGTATTATTCTGTTTCCAAAATTTTAAGATAAGAATTGATTATTCGTATACTTTAGATTCTCGTGGTGTAGTGGATATGTACTCGAAAAAAGTCAGTTGTAAATGTTGCACTTCTGGAGGTTGAAAGTTCAGTCCTCACTATAAGTGATACTCAAAATCGAATTGCGAATTAATTAGGACTTGTACCCAATCATGACTGACGGAACGAGAGCATGCTATCCGCCACTAAAAGCGCCCGTTCGAAATTCCGTGCACATTCCCGACTTTAACAGAAAGATTCTTGAGTTCGACAGAAAAATTCGCTAAATCGACAAGATAAACCTGAAGAAGGTCGGAGGTTTCCTCGACAGAAACGTTGTAAAAATCACACTCTAGATAAAAACAGCAGTTCTAAGGATCCACATAATACGAATAAGAATTTATATTATAAGATACTCGTTTTATAAAAGTAATTTATTATTCTAATAAATTAAATCCATAAAAACAGAAAAAAAATCACAGTAAAACATACAATTAAATTTCTTTTTCTTTATAAAAATGTTTCGTTTTCTTTTCTTTTTGTCAGTTACATTATTCGTTAATATTTTCGCAATTATCTTTATGTCAATACGATAGCGTGTGTATTATTTTCTGTGTCACGCTTAATTTTTATGTCAAAAATTTCTTGTCATAAATAATTTTACCAAGAATTATCATAATTTTTGGTTTCGGTTTCGATTATATCTGATCGCACTTCAGTAATCTATATTTTTAATAAATAATTTTATCACGAATTATTCATAAGTTTTTGTTTCGGTTTCGATTATGGCTGAAGGAACACAAGTTATATATATATATATATAGATATACATATATATATACTAGCAAAAGTACTTGTTGTTGACTGGGTTCAAAAACAGCCTACAGAAAATGGACTCTGATTTATGAAAGTATGATAGGTTATGAAAAGGAAGAGTTGTAAAGAGATAGCTTCGAATTTCGGGGTATCAAAACCAAAGCAAAATATGATGAAAGTAAAAATAAAATAGATAACCCCCCATAATTTATTATACCATCCTTATTCACACTGAAACACTTATCACAATATTCTGTGGATCTATATTAAAAAACCTTGTTAAACGTTGTGACATATTTCAATTCTATGGAGGTCAGGCGCAAACGAACACCACATAATTTTATTATACCATATTTCTTCAAACTGAAACATAATTATAAAAGTATACTTACGCAGATAGATATGAAAAGTCTTTATTAAAGTTTGTGCCTATTTCCATTCTATGGAGGCCAGGCGCGAACGCAGACCCCACATTTTTATTATACCATCCCTATTTAAGTTAAAACATACTTATCAAAGTATTATTATGTACATCTATATCAAAAACACTTATAAACTTTGTTTTAAATTTTTTATTTCTCTACTTTGTGGACCAGGCGTGTACGCAGACCCCACAATTTTAATGAATCATCATTATGGCAGATCAAACATACCCATTCTTGTGTTTCGATACATCGTCTATCATTATATGTGAGCAGTTTTCTATAATAGTCAACCATATAGGAGCCTAATTGTGACCAGACAGACACAGACGTTCAGCTTTATGTATATATATATATATATATATATATATATATATATATATATATATATATATATATATATATATATATTTATATATATATATATTTATATATTGTTATTGTCGTTTTTTCAAGCGATACATATGGTTAATATTGGCTCCGCCTCGAAGCTTTTTTTTTTTTTACTTAGAAAGTCGCCCTTTTAATTTGTTTGGATGTATATAACATTTTTATCTATTTATTATTTTTAAAACAGTAATAAAAAAATGTTATACATATATTCATAAGATTTTATTTCGGTTTCGATTCAAGCTAATGCACCCAAGTCATATGGATATATTTTTTATTTTTGAAATCGTAACTTTATAATATATAAAAATCGATAGAACACTAACTCTATAATAATATATACGAAATCTGCAAGAATTAAAATACATTTAAGCGCACTTTACGAGCAGGCTTTGCCGGGCGTCCGTGCTAGCTTAGATAAATACTTTTGCAGTTTTAACAAAAAACTACAATAACATCAGAGACTCCATTTACACCTAACATCTACAGAATTCCAACAATACATCATATTACATGTGAATGAGTTTCCTGTAGAATTTCCACAGGTCCCGTTAGTCGCTAGAATTAAATCCATGATTTTTTTTTTATTTAATTGCAATTTAAATGTTAACTTTAGACTTCAATCAATGTAACATTCTATCCGAATGGAGATGTGATATTTTAACTTTTCGTTTTTATGAATGTAAATTCATTTATATATTTAAATAATATCATTTGCTAAAAAAAAACAGCTTATAGTTAAATCTACTGTCAAAAGAGGATAACCAACATAAGACACCATAAAAATGAATACCATAAAAATGTTATCTATAAAGAGGTATTCTCAAAACAGTCCTATCAAAATGGTCGCTGTAAAAACGAACTCTATATGACGTTCTTTGCAAGATAAACATGCGCGGAGAAAATATTTACCTCCGACCTTCTTCAAATGTATCTTGCCGAACTCGGGAATGTTTCTGCCGAACTCGGGAATGTTTCTGTCGAACTCGAGAATTTGGACAGAATTTCGAACGGAACCGTTTATAATGGAACTAAGTATAGGCGACCGAAAAATACAATTATGAATTAGTTAGGACCTCTATCTAGTCAGGTTTGTGGAAGAAGAGCATGCTACCCCCTTGAAGTAAATAAAAGGTTCCGTTCGAAATTCTGTTCAAATTCCCGTTCGATAGGAACATTCCCGAATTCGACAAAATACGCCCGAAGAAGTCGGAGGTTGCTTCGACCAAAACGTTGTGAAAATCACATTTAAGATGAGATCAGTCATCCGAAGAATCAAAATAATATGAACTTGAAAAATTCAGAAGCGTTACTTTTTGTATATCGCTATTCACATTCTACAGATATTAAACATCAAAATCTCGGCAATGCTATGGAAACTGTCTAAAAAATTCCAGATTGACTCTCTCATACTAAGAGATTTTAATGTCATGGTTATGTATTGGGACTCAAATCTATTTAGTTCCACCATGTATGCTTAGATCTTAACATTGAACTAATTGAAAAGAATGTCTCTCACTCGGAGGAAGACTTTTACTTTTATAAACTTAGTCTTATATTTGAAATGAAAAACGGTTATATACAAAATTTAGTACACAAAGTTTAGACGCTGGAAGTGGACTCGGTTTAGCTAGAATAGGGAACAGAAATCAATAATCATGAAACGGAATACGACATCATATTGAAATAATTTATTTAAAAAATATTTTAGTCTTAACACTTCTTGTGCTAGCATAAAACAAAAAATGATAAACTTTGATTTCAGTTTTGTAATTCAATTGAACTTAACTACTTTGTTTTATGTGATAAAATTATGTGATAAAATTTGTGATAAAATTTGTGATAAATCATGTGATAAAATTATGTGATAAAATTTGTGATAAAATTTGTGATAAATCATGTGATAAAATTTGATGAAAATCTAAAATTATTTCCATATGAAGATATTTTAAATATTTAGAAAATTATTTATAGAAATGTAAACTATGAAAGTTTGAATTACGTTTTTGTAAGAAAATACTTTCAGATTTTAAATAATAATAAAGAAATATAAAAAATTAAAATGTACGTAAAATCAGGAACAAACAATAGGACGAGAACGGGTTGGCCCGGGACCGCCTACCTCTGGAAGAGAGAGACTCCTCAGCTCCAAAACAGGTTGCTCAAAACAATTTAGTTTCAACACATTGAGTGTTGAACAGTTCGATTAAATTACTTTATGTTAGATACGAAAAGTCTCAGTTCTTGGTAAGAAGGACACAGTTTCCGGTGAAGTCCATGCTTCCGTAAAGAAAGATGAAGAAGG
>NC_136514.1:62367387-62382387 GCF_053919585.1 Euprymna scolopes | reverse complement strand
ACACATGTTTAGCTTTTAAAATGTCTCGAGAGCACGTAGAAACGATATTAGAAGACGTGTGTGGGGGGACTAAGGTGACTAGATTTTTAAAATTGTTCATTTTTATCATTTTATTTACGACAATATAGTGTGAACAAGGTCACTGCAAGAAGCATGCGAAGCTTCCTCTGGGTTCACCGCGATGAGCCTCACATTGGAAAATCGAAAAATAAGCGATTTAACCGATTTTTATGACAATAAAAATAGGTTAAATTAATTGATTATCATTCAATACCGGGCAAGTCTAGTCTCTCTGCTAGTATATACGTGTGTGTCAGGTCATGTCATATGTTACTGGTACCATGCAGCCCAGTACTACCTGCCTCATGGTCGGGTCACCGGCGACTAAACTGGTTCCCCCACCAGACTTGTTTGGTGAGGAGGGCGGCTAGTCTCCCTGAAGGATTAAAAACAAGACCTTCCAAAGGGCGAATGAACTCTTTTTCTGGGTCAACGGCCAACTAGCACCGTGTATATTTGTGTGTGTGTATATTGGGGTGGAGAGGGCTCCCGTAAGCCGTGGTGAAGGCAACCTTTCTAGGAGAAGCAAATCTCTGATTTAAAAACCATAAAGCGGAAGACCAGTATCCGCATTAAGCTGGTCTGCAGTTTAATTTGTTGCTGGCTATCTTGCTCTTGCTTGTTGCTGGATCTCAACATTTTGAACCGAGAGAGACTTAGCTGTCGTACAAAGCTAAGACTCTGTAACATCATCTTTGTATAGATACTCCCTCAGGTATTTGGGCTCATGGATTTAAAATGTCTGAGGGAGTGGGACTCGTCTGACAAGACGTTGCAATCATCATATATATATATGTGTGTGTGTGTGTGTGTGTGTGTGTGTGTGTGTGTACAGAAACAATTATTATAAAGCAAAGTATACAATATAATACTGAGTTATAAGAGCTATTAAAACAACGGACTCAGTTGCATGTTTGAGATCATAATCTGTCTTTATTTTATATTATACTATACATTAATACAAATTAATTGTACATTAATTGATATCTGAGGTTTTATGGATGGTCCGTGATTTTCTGTCTGAACAATTTTTCTATTATCTATGAAACCTATAACATTAATGACTAGTAGAATTATTGTAGAACATATGTCGAAATTATATATGTATATAGTATGTTTATATACTTGTATGTAATAGATTTCATCCGAAATTAATTAATTGAAATTAATTTTATTATGAATTTTGGCACACAACTGTTAAACGGAAGGACGCAATATTTTGTTCATACAACTTGGTGAAAATTCAAATTTCTCAAATTGTTTGAGATTTAACAATAAATATTAGACATCAATTAATAAATATTTCAGAAATTTCAGTTCTTTTGCAGTATTTTTTAAAAACATATATAATATTGGCACAAACTGCTATTTGAGAATTCAGATATTTTAGATTTGCATTAAATTCGACATCAGTTTCCTTTTATTTTAATTTGTCAAGATTTCGCATATATTTTTAAAAAGTCGTGATGTTAAAAGACAAAAAATATTTAGATTCAATCAACTAGAATCGAAACCGAAAGCAAAACTGTAGCATTCAAAGCTGGTGATGTCACCACTGTACAGAGGTGACACATATATAAACTGCTTAAAAATAAACTAGGGTGAATGTACAAAATGTATAATGATTTTTACAATTTTGACCCAATTTTTACAACTTAAAAATTACTTTTACTGGCTAAAGACCCATAAAAGAAAGACCCATAAAAGAAAGACCCATAAAAGAAAGATCCATAAAAGAAAGATCCATACAAATTCCAACCATTAAAGTGCTGCTCTGCGACTTATTTTTGGAAGAGATAGACTTTGAAAATATGGAGACAGACAAACATTATAAATTATATAAAAATTCTAAAAAAAAATATTTTTGTCATTTTTAGCCTGGATTATTCATCGTGCATATTTTCTCGAAGCATGTTATTATGTATAAACTACTATGAGATGATGTAAGAAAAATATAATAGTACCATTTTCAAGATCAAGAGTGACTCTGTGACTCGGTTTGAATCTGCAAACTGGCAGTAACTATCATGTGCTACACTAGAGAAAACACAAGTTCAAAACATATGGATCTAGAATTAAAACTAATAGTTAATGTTTATGTTAGAAAATAATACATATATTCATATATGCGAATGTGCGAACGTACAGCCATTCAGTGTTTCCCTGTCACCCGCGTTCTCCATATTTATTTTTCTATCATCCAATAAAAGGATGTATGCTTCTTTATTCACGTAACATCATTGTGAAAATCACTGGAGAGTTTATGAATATACAAATTGAATGAAAAGTAATGTTTTGTAGCAAAATAAAAAAAATGAATGCAATGTATGGATATTGCCGAACTCAGCGTATATGAGAAACTTATTTGTTTAGAAAAACAAATCTATTTCTTTTACATTCTCGGTGCCGCGTTATATAAAAATGGCAAAAAAAAAAGAATGTTGTTAGGAATGTTTTATTGCTGAAAAGAAATCAACCAAATATCTTTTGTTTATGATGTGGACTTTTTATTCTATTATAAGGAAATGGAAATAAGTTTTAACAATGTTAAAAAGTAAATAATATATAAATCAAGGAATAGTGCAAGATGAAATGCAACTTTTTGCGGGTAAGATTTTACACGAAATCCAACCATGATATTCATTTTGTATTTGTTGTTTGGCTAACCAGCGGGGATATCCGGCATTTTCTAAGAAATTAGAAAAAATGATTTCGTACTGTTGCTACAAGACGAGCAAACTTACTGTAAAAATTATATATATAATATATATAATATATAATATATATATGATATATATAATATATATATAATATATATATAAAAGATATAATATATATAATATATATATATAATATATATAATATATATATAATATATATATACAATATATATACAATATATATATACAATATATATATATATAATATATATACAATATATATATACAATATATATATATAATATATATATAATATATATATAGTATATATATAATATATATATAATATATATATATATAATATATATATATAATATATATTATAATATATATAATATATAATATATATATATAATATATATATAATATATATATAATATATATGTAATATATATAATATATATATAATATATATGTAATATATATATAATATATATATATAATATATATGTAATATATATATAATATATATATATAATATATATGTAATATATATAATATATATAATATATATATGATATATATATGCTATATATATGATATATATATATAATATATATATGATATATATATAATATATATGATATATATAATATATATATGATATATATATAATGTATATATGATATATATAATATATATATAATATATATGTAATGTATATATGATATATATAATATATATATAATATATAATATAATATATAATATATATAATATAATATATAATATAATATATAATATAATATATATATAATATATATATATAATATATATAATATATATATAATATATATATATATATATAAAACAGTTAATGTCAAACATGAAAACAAAAACAGATAAAATATAACAAATGTGCGACTTAAATATTTAAAGAATATGCGAGTAGTCTTGTAAAAAATGAATATTTTCGAGTAAATTAAAATTAGTGTAATTCTAGTTTCGAGGTATAATTATCCTTAAAATATTTAAAAATATATATTAATTATTTTTATATTTAAGCAAAATCTTCTAAGAGGATTTCTGTTTTCAGTTAATACGATGTATTGATTTTATTATGTATATGTTCATGTTTAGACATGTGACACATGTACAACAATTCTAAAAGTTTTCGAATAATTATTTATAAACAAATTGTTTCCTTACAATCAATATATAATCCTACGAAGTTTTATGGGCAGAATTATTATTATTCCAAATTTGATCAAAATCCGTTAGATGGTTTTATATTCTAGGGACTGTGATAATCTGTGCCTTAGGATTGATGAGTTTAAAAAAAGCAATTGAAATTCGGAAACACTTTGTATAATTGGCGTCTAATGAATATAAATGCAAATCGGAAATATTTACATTTTGAAGTGCAACGTGCTGACTATATTAAGATCCGTAAAACTCAAATTTTAAGAAACTGAAATTTATGGAATATTTATTATACTAGTATACTATATATGATAAATTGATAAAATTTCACAGAGCTTCAACTTCTATTTTGTCCCTTTGGCATAAAAACTAAATTAAAATAAATATATCTCACATTAGCCAACCTTACGCATAGTAGCTGTTATCCAAAATCTATAATGACCGGAAAATATGTTTAAGAAACACACACGCATATATATATATATATATATATATATATATATATATATATATATATATATATATATATATATAAGCGAATTTGTCCACATTTTCCTAGTGATATTACATAAAGTGCAGGAGTGAGTCTACCAGACTAAATGATTTTTTCTAGGACCTGGTAAGGCCAGGAAATATCAAGAAAGATATTATAGTTAAGTAGTCAATTGGAGAGGAAAATTAATGATTTTCAGTGATTTACTAACTCCACGTTTTAAAGATAAAAATAACTTTAATTAAACATGCGTATATCTATGTATCTCATTTAGAGATCGAGTGTTTTCCCCAGTCATTGATTTCTGAGATGCTGGAGTAAAATAATATATATATATATATATATATATATATATATATATATATATATATATATATATATAAATATATATAATTTTTACAAGTAAACAGTTTTGTCTAACAATATATATATGTGTGTGTGTGTGTCTGTGTGTGTATTATACATATGCTTAAATGAATATATGCTACGTTTATATTAAATAAATATATATTATATTTATATTAAATATACATTATATATATTATGTATATATTATATATCTATACATTATTAGGATAGCATGCATCATATTTATTTTGTATTTCACGCTTACATCTGAGTGACTGTCGTTTAATTGTTATGGACTTCCATTTCTTGTAATAAATAATTTTACCAAGAATTCTTCATAAGTTTACGTTTCGGTTTCCATTATAGCGGATAACATTCAAGTTATTTATTGTTTTATAAATAATTTTACTAAAAAATCGTCTTCAGTTTTGGTTTTGTCTTCGATTATAGCTGATGGCACTCCATTAATCTATTATTTTTTTGTAAATAATTTTATCAATTTTATACATATATTGTTTCATAAGTTTTAGTTTCGGTTTTGATTCAAGCTGATACACCTAAGTAATATGGATATATTTTGCTTATTTTTGAAATCGTAATCGTAACTTTATAATATATAAAAATCGATAGAACATTAACGCTATAATAATATAGAGGAAATATGCAAAAATTAAAATATCATATTTAAGTGTACTTTACGACCGGGCTACGCCGGGCATCCCTACTAGCTTAGATAAATACTTTTGTAACTTTAACAAAAGAGCTACAATAATATCAGGGTGTCTCCATTTACGTTGAATATCCACAGATTGCCAACATCAATATATTATCTATGACAGAGTCAGCTGTGGAATTTCCACAGGTCAGGCTAGTATATATATATATATATATATATATATATATATATATATATATATATATATATATATATATATTACAATACGTGTGTTTCATTGAACAATGTATCATAAGTGCATTTGTCTCAGTAAAAGAATAGCATTTTCTGTCCGTGGAGCAAGAATACAAGGTGTATTACGATGTTTATTATATGTACGTTTAAAGTTGTTTTGGGCAAAGATTCAGTCTGTATATATCTTTGAACTCTCCTGTCTTTGTCCTGTCATCTCTACACCATGGCTTGGTGCATTTGCTATTAGTAAGAAATTCATTTATTTTGATGTGATCCATAATATGCAAAGAACACGATGATTCAGTTAGTGAAGATGTTGCCTCCATTTGTTTTTTTTTATTCAGGTAGGATCTAATATACGAAGGAAAGTAGGATCTGACGCATGAAGTGAAAGACTTTAATGGTATTTTTACTTATTTTACTATTGATTATCGATTTTCTTTCTAGACTATACTGAGTTGGAGCACGAGGGATCTCAGCTATGTTCTCATATTTTACAAGACAGTCTTACATGAAATTTTTAGGCCGCAAGTCAAATAAAACTTCGAATATGCCCCCCGTCACATGATTATAAAAAAAACAATGCACATCGATCATACTTATTAACCCATTTCACCTGCTACATTATGTCCACACTGAGAAAATATATTGCTATAAACAATTTAATATTATTCTGAATCTATCGTGATATATGCTGATATTCCTCTCTGTCTGTATATCTGTCTGTTTCTGTCTGTCTGTCTGTCTGTCTCTTTCTCTATCTCTGAATTTTTACACGAAAACAGTTTCATCTAACAAATTCAGCCTGCATTTTCATTCGGTTGAAGACTATTCCACCAAATATCAATTGATAACATTCCTTTACTCAGATGAATTCGTAGAGAGTTTAATCTTTTTAAAAACAATTTCATTCATCTAAATTTTACTTTGAAGCAATGTCTAATAATAATGTAGAAGAAATCCATTGTAAAAGAACTGGACGATGAGTATCGTTTGTTTTCAGCAAACACCTGCGAACATTTCTGCTTTGGGTCCGCTCCAATATATTGAAATTTATATTTTGTATATCTTTAGCGGAAATTACGCCACGTTTGTTAATAATTACATCAAATTTTGATATATAAATTTCAGTAAGTTCATCTAATAGCCAAATAGTGTACAATTTGAGCTCTTAACAGCGTATAAATTCCAGCTACTTATAGAAACCCTCCATATTTTCCTAGCGCTTTATTGACAGACACTTGTTTATGCCTATATCGTGAACATATATTTTTATTATCTACAAAATATCAGAAATATTCATAAAGAGGCTTCATCAGTGTTTAATATGTAATAGTCAGGCTGAAAAATTAAAATACATCAGACACCTATTGTATTTATACATATTTTTGTCACTCAAATTCAAAGGGAAACCTTACTTAACTCTGAGTTTAAAGTGCTTCTCATATTTGGAAGCGAATATATAAAGACAAATTATATATCATCAAGCTCAATTCTCATTAGATAATTTTCCTCATTTTAAAGAAGTTCCAACTAATACTATAGACACAACCGGGCAACGACAGGTGAACACTGTAAGTATATTAATATTGTAAATTATATTTCGAAACTAATAAGAATCTAGAGACAAAAGCCACTAAAAAATACGAGATGAGTATCAGTCTTCTCTGAGCACTTGACCTGTGATATTTTTTTATCAAACTAATTCAATCAAATCTTAAACATCGAATAAACATATCATTATTTAGGAAACAAGAAATTGATGTTAATAAACATTCGATCAAATAAAATCAATCAATAAAATAAAAATCAGTAACACGTCACAGAAAAATGAGTAATACTCGTGAGACATCGGAATGACATGACAATAGGCATGAGGTTACCTCGGATAAAAGGGAGATGCGCTAGAACATACAAAGAATCGCTTGAAACTCATTACTACAATGACTAGCATCAGTCTAATGTCTCATATAAACCGTGAAGTAAAGGGAGCGATATCAAAATTGCTGTTATTATTTAAACAGGCATCGAGCAAGATTACTTGTAAGACAGATTAGCATTTTCTCATTTTGCCACAGGGACGAGACTTACTTTACAAGGCATACTTTTAGTATAGCAGCGGCATTCAAAACTAATATAAAATCGCAGATTACATATAAAATTCGTTTATTGGTTAAATTGCTGATACAATTCTAGTGGTTGCATAATCTATGAAAATGAAGATGTTAAGATAAACACTATTTAAAAAAAAAAATGTTTTAATTACATTTTCACCCCAAACAAGGCACATTGCCACTCAGGTGTAGGGGGCTACTATCAGGGTCAGCAACTACGGGGGCACTATGTAGGGATTTGGGCAGCAAGATGTCGGTTCACGTTGCACTTGAACTTCTGCATGTCAGTACAGTTAGGGAAGCATGATCCTGGAATGGAATTCCAGAGTCTAGCGGTTCTGGGGAAGAAACTACTAGAGTAGAAAGATTTTTTATATCTAGGGATCTCTACTGTGTGGGGGTGGGATTTAGCTGCCTGTCGAGGGTGTCTGCGACGTGGGGGCACAAGTGTCTGCAGTTCGTCAGAGCACTCACCATTAAAATACTTGTAGAACAAGCAGAGGGATGCAACGTTTCGTCGATGGGACAGAGGCTGAAGCTTAAATGCCAGTTCAGGGCCTATCAGATTGGCGACTCTTTTTTTTAACCTTGTCTAGGAGCGAGAGACTAGTAATAGACGCACCAGCCCAGACGTGACAACAATACTCCATACATGGGCGAATGGTGGCCTTATAGAGATACAGGATACTTTCAGGTGTCAGTAGTTTTCTAGCACGGTAGAGAGATCCTACCCTTTTTGCAGCGGCCCTGGAAATGTTTTCAATATAATTGTTCCAGCTCATGTTTCCTGTGAACGTTTGGCCAAGCAGTTTGAAAGATGTACTCTCAGACAGGGAGTCACTGGCCATTGCTATTGGTGGCAGAGAAGGTTTCTTGTAGTTATTGAAGGAAACCAGTTTGGTTTTGGCAGCATTGAATGTGACCATCCATTTATGTCCCCATTCCACTACAGATTGGAGGTCATCCTCTAGTGTTTTTGCCATTTCTTTAGATATGTGTTCATTTGTTTTCCTGTCATGCCTTTTATATAGTGTAGTGTCATCAGCATATATACCCATCTCAGAGGCAGTTTTGTCGGGGAGGTCATTAATAAATATCAGGAACAATAGAGGTCCAAGAATAGACCCCTGAGGCACTCCCGCATTTATATCACACTGTTTAGATGTTCGACCGTCGAGGACAACCTGGATTTTTCTCTTGTCTAAGAAGGATTCAATTATGCTAAGTATTCTACCAGTGATACCATATGATTTAATTTTCCTGAGGAGACCCTTGTGCCATACCCTGTCAAAAGCCTGATATATCTAGAGCTACCGCTCTGCCCTCCCCCGCTTTATCCAGTGAATGGTACATACGTTCAGAGATTACAGTGAGAATGTCAGCTGTGGAACGGGCTTGTCTAAATCCATATTGTTGGTCAGTCAGAAGTTTAGCGTCTGTAAGGTGCCGGACTAGAGCATGGTTAATTATGGTCTCAAATATTTTGGCGAAAAGTGGGAGGAGGCTAATGGGGCGATAATTTGATGGGTCAGTTCTTTCGCCAAAATTCTTGAATATTGGTACCACAGAAGCGGTTTTCCAACAGCACGGAAAGCATGATTCATTAAGGCATTTGTTGAAGAGTTTGGAGAGAACTGGAGCTACTTCGGCTGAGCACTTTTTTAATAGCACAGCTGGGATGAGATCAGGTCCGCATGCTTTGGAAGTGTCAAGATTTTTTATGATAGCGTGTACCTGAGCAGGGGTGATTTTTAGATCGTCTAGCGTGGCGTCTGTCCGTAAAGGAAAGTCAGGCAGGGGGTGGTTGGTTGTGTAGGATTGTTAACAAGCTCTGGCAGAAAATGTAATGAGTACTTTGTGTAAGAAATATGTGCTGTCCTAATTCGGTCGGTTTTGATTTTTAGAAATTTATTTTATGCTAATATTGTTATGCATAACAATAATCATATATAAATATTTTATTTGAATTACAAAAGAAACAAAGATCATGTATATGATATAAAATCGATCTTTTTTATAATTAGAATTATTTTCTATTTTTGGAAATAATTCTAAACAAATGAATAAATAAGAAATATTTAAAAAATATGAAATAACATTCTAAGTTAAAAGAAATATTTCAATTATGAAAAGGTGTTCACTTTATTATTTGTTATTAATTAAATACATCATTAAAGGCAAATTATTGCTTCTAAAAATGTAAATTTTTAAATGGAAATATCAAACACCAGATATGATGATTATGAGCTCTTGGATATTTCACTGAAAACATCAAATGCAAACGATTTAAATTACTTTTGTCAAACTTAATGAGGCCTCGCATTATATACAGATCTTGCAAAAGAGCCTTTGTGTATAGTAGGTTATTGTAACGGATTGTGATTCTATCATTTTATGTCCATTCATATAAACACCAGCTAAGTATATAACCTTATGGAAAACTCATAAACGAAACGATTACCAGTTCCTTGCATCTGTGCGTTTGGAGTGCGCACGTGCTCGCTAATTAAAACAATAGTTTACAAACGAACTATTTTCTTTTTTTTCTAGATGAGCCACGACTGTTTTTATTATTCTAGCGGCACTCAGAATAAACAACATGGATCAATTGAATCTAACAAGCAGCTTGCCATACCAGCGGGGATATGGCGGTTTTTATCCTCGTGTTAAGATCTGAAATCCTCCATTTATAAATCCTTTTCAAGGACTCTTTTACAAACCCTTCATTTATTTATGTACAAATTATGGCTGATTCTTAAAAGGACAGTATTTCAATTCTTCTATATTCTTTGGACTCTGTATACCTTAATGGGTTCTTTCGTTGCATTCAGCTTCCATTTCTTTCCATCTCTTCGCATTCACATTCGAATGATTCTATTTGTATTGCGTTTTTTCTTTGGTTGTTTACGCGGAGAGTCGGGGGGGGGGGGCTTACGTCCATCTGCACAAAGACATTGTATCTACAATGCACCGGAAAAAAGAGAATTCGTGTTTATCATAAGCTTGTTGGTGCGTTTATATGTTCATTAAACAATGACCGTTCAGAATTATTTTGCACGGATATAATCATTTAAAGAACGCGTACATCTTATCAATAATTAAATATTATCAATACAGAGTTACTTCCTTTTGTTTAAAATAATATTTCGGAAACGAAAGAGCACGGTTTAACAAACGCACAAAAAAATTTGAAAGTAAACACATCATCGGGAAACTTCGGGTAGGTATAGCTAATATATGAGGTAGCTTCAATAAGTTTCCAGATTTTTTCGTTTTTCTGTATCGGCACCTTTATTGATAGTACACACATGAAACTAGTCCCCATTCGAAATAATCTTCCCTTACTGCAATACACTTGTTACACTAACCCACCAACTTCTGGCAGGCCCCATAGAAGTCTTCTTGTGTGAGTGTGTCAATGACCCTCGTCAAAGACACTTTTATCTCCTTACTTGTCTCATAACGACAGTCTAAGGTTGAGCTTAGTAAATAACCAAAAGTCATCAGGAGCAAGGTCTAGACTATAGCAAGGGTGAGGAACTATCCTGATGCCTATCTTGGTCAAGCAGTCTGTGACAAGGCTGTAGTTGTGGATTAGTGCATTCTGACAAACTTCACACAAATATTCTGCATTTTCAATTCCTCGCGAATAATTGTGTGTACAGTTCGCACACTGACATCAAACTGTGCACTGAGTGCCCCCATAGACACACAACAGTCCTTATCTATGAAATTCTTTATTTGGCCAATCAACTCTGGTGTTCTGATTTCCTTATTCATTCCACACCTCTCACCATCTCTTACAGATTCCCTGCCTTCCTTAAATCTCTTATGTCACTTAAAAACTGATGATCGATTCATGTAAGATAGTACAAAAGCGGTCTAAAGAAGTTCATATGTTTCTGCGGCATTTTTAAAAGTTTAAAACAGAATTTTATTGCATATTATTCTTCTAAAACGTCCTGACGCTCAGATTGCATTTTTCAAATTCATCACCTGTGACAATGAGGCTTGTAATTCAATTTCTGTTGTAGTTGTTTCTTTGAATCTGAAATCATAAAAATTGGTCAGTCATCTCATAAGATGTACAGTAATAATATACTGAATTAAATGCCTGCACAAAAAGTCTGGAAACTTAATGAAGGCACCTCATATATATATATATATATATATATATATATATATATATATATATATATATATATATATATATATATATATTACTCGTACTGGCCAAAAAATAGAACGTCATTTTTTTTGGCGCTAAATTATTATTGAGGACGATCTGTGAGATGTAATTGGGGCTAAAATATTCCTATTATGCTAACCCAACTGTTTTACGACATAATTTTTTTTCATATCAATTGCAATGTCAATTTTTGAATATTTCGTGTTTCAAAATAATAGAACAATGCAGGTAAACAAAATAGTTTTTTATTAACATAAATACAAATAAAACTAATGAATATTTAGCAGCAGCACACTTTGCCTAGATAACAGTATCAATTCTCCGGGGCAGGAAATCAACAAGCTTCTCGCAATTCTGTGTAGACACTTAATCCCATGTATTCTGGATTGCAATATTCATGGCTGCAAGGGTAGTAGATTTTTCCTTGCGGACCTTCCTCTTCATCTGGTCCCACAAGGCTTCAATAACGTTCAAATCTGGCGAGTTCGGCGGCCATTCAAGAACAGGGATCAATCTTTCTCGGAGCGAAGACCACGTCTTCTTGGCAGAGTGTGCCGATGCCAAGTCATTTTGAAAAATAATGTTTGTAGCCTCCCTGTCAAACTGGTTATCCAACACTGGCAGTAAATTAGCTTCCAAGATACCTTGATACACTTTTGCGTTTACAGTTCTTAGATGAAGCATAAATTACCAACATCTTTAGCACTGATACAGTCCCAAACTATGCAAGACTGCGGGAACTTTAGACTTCTTAGCGCATTCTTGGTTATACCGTTCTGTGGTTCTTCACCAAACACGTGGCCCTTGGTCGCCGAAGGAGATACAAAATCGAAACTCAGCTTAAAAGATCACACGCCGCCATTCGTCTGCAGTCCAGGTTTGATGAGCAGTTGCCCATCGCAGTCTCTTCAACATCTGCTTCTTCTTAAGGAGCGGTTTGGTGGCAGCTATACGATTCGGTATTCCAGTTGCCGAAACTTTCGGTAGGTAGTGCTTATCGAAACCTCGGTACTAGAAGCCTGGTTTCATACTTCAGTGATGTGACTTGTTGATTGGAATCTACTTTTCTTTGCCACCTTGTCCAGTGCCCGGTCTTGTCTTTCGGTTGTGCTTTTCTTTTGTCCGCATTTCTTGTGATTGCTGTTGGAAACACTCTCAGCACCTTTCTGGAGCACTTTGGTCAACACCGATCTTGAACATCCGACCTTGATTGCGATCTCCATGTGCGTCTTTCCTTCTGCCCACAAATCAAAGATACGCTGCTTCTCAGACAAAGGTATGTCTTTAGAGCGACTAATACTTATACAGTATTATTAAATCGCTTTCCACATAAAATTTAGACAATATTTGGAAAAGTTTTGAAATTTAAGATTACTCAACGACAAAATGTTCTATTAAATTGAAACGTTGATTTTCCTAATGTGAGAATAAAGTACTCGTTGTCTGCCATATGCACCTCCTCAAACGATTAAAAATAGTTGCAATTGTTATTTAAATAAAAGATATCTCGCCTGTACAATTTACAAGCCGAAAATTATCTCAAACGGAATAAATTTACATATGTTCTATTATTTTGACTAGCATTATATATATATATATATATACATTATATATACATATTATATATATATATATTATATATATTATATATATATATATATATTATATATACTATATATATATTATATATATACTATATATATTATATATATATTATATTATATTATATATATATTATATTATATATATATTATATTATATATATATTATATTATATATATATTATATTATATATATATTATATTATATATATATTATATTATATATATATATATTATATTATATATATATATATTATATTATATATATATTATATTATATTATATATATATTATATTATATTATATATATATTATATTATATATATATTATATATTATATATATATTATATATTATATATATTATATATTATATATATTATATATTATATATATATTATATATATATTATATTATATATATATTATATATTATATATAATATATATATTATGTATATATATTATATATTATATATATATTATGTATATATATTATGTATATATATTATATATATATATATATATTCTAGGTTGAAAATATTCAAAAGATTAGAATCATTGAATTCCTACAATGGTCGTTTAAAGTGCCCAAGCAAAGAGAGCAAATTTATAATTTTTATTTTCTTTATGTAAATATAGTCATATCTTGCTACGATGTTCAGACCATTTCAATCATTATTAATTTCATCAGGCAAGAAAATATTGAAAATTTTAAAAAGTTGAAGAACTTTTATAATGTTAGGGAAGGAAATATTCCACCATGCCAAACCTGCAACCTTGTTTAAGGTGTTTTCCGTTAAGAAAATAAGGGGGGAGGGTCAATAACCTGTTGGTGGGGATATGTCTAAAAGATTAAATGGAATGAGAGAAAGAGGTTGAGAAAGGGAAAGTTACATAGGATGGGGGTTGTGTAGTCAGACAGAGGGAGAGAAGAAAAAAGAAAGAAAAGGGGGAAGGGAAGGGGATACAAATGACAATGAAAAACAATATTTTAGACAATTTGAAATTAGGCAGGCAGCGAGGTGGGATGAATCCATCATCAGAAGCAGCTCTCCGAAACTGGATCAGGGTCAGTTTATCTGTCTCAGGTGAAATCGTTCGATATTTTATTTTTAGAATTTTACGACAACTTTTTAAAAATAATAATATTCTCAACGAAATCTTCAATAAAGATTCAAATAAAGTAAAATTAAGCTCCAGCTGCAGCGAAAATTAAAAAAAAGAAATATAATATGAAGATTCTAAGTAATACGTCAAAATTAAATAGAAATAGCACTACTAAATCTTGTAATTGCAGAAATAAACAAGAATGCCCACTAAATGGAATGCTTTTAGTAATCTCGATAGTATACAGAGCGAAAATCTCCACGAAAGAACATCCAAACCTTATACTGAAAATCCCAACAGTAAAATAAAAATGTCAC
>NC_136514.1:62302387-62362387 GCF_053919585.1 Euprymna scolopes | reverse complement strand
TTACTAATAAATCCCACAAACAAACAAATATATTCTAGCACTAACATTGTTTTGACACATGCATAAAAAAAGAACTAAAAATCTGCAATTGCATAAACTCAAATTATGACTGGAATTCACTCCCCCGATTCTTACAAATCGGACATAAGCGAACTACTTATTAAAGAAAAAAAAACAAAAACAAAAAAAACTACACCGATTTATCTACTCGCAAATAATTTCTAATTCATTAATTAATTAGAAAAACTACACAAAACAGAAATTATTATAAGTAGTAACATTAAATAAAAGCAAAAATGTAAAAACAAAACAAAAGGAATAATTAGAAAAAAAACACCAGAAAAATATGATGTCTAAAATGATACACAGCATTTTTTTAACTAAAAGTCATGGGGAACCGGGGGTGAAAAATGTAAATAAAACTGATAAATCGCATGAAGCGATGATAAATAAATGCACAGTACACAATTCATATATGTTTGTACGTTTACTGTTAAAATTATACCCATATAATTTTTTGTCAGTTTTAAATGAAGCTTCATTTACTTAATCTAATTTATTGAGGAAAAGCCAGTTTCTCCAAAACGTGTATTCGCGATTTGAAGCACAACTAACGCATATAGTGCTATCGAAACTTCTTTATGAATGAGGATCCTATGCGACTGGCAATAAAATCAGGCTCATCTGAAGTAGAGTGATCACAAATAAAAATTAGACGATCCGTCGGTTCAATTGAAGCTATCTTTTCCAGGTACGTAATTAGCCCCTAGCCGAGTTTGGGATCGAAGTTCATTATTTATTTCTGATTATTTAGATGAGGATTCATGATTCGTATTTTAGAGTGTTCGAACTCATCTTGAGTGTTAGTTTTACAACGTTTAGGAGAATTTTGTACGAAACCTTTTATTAGATCCACAAAGGTAGTATGCTTATCTTCCGTCTACCATAAGTGCTTAATTCGTGATTTTATTTTAAGCGTCGTCCACACTGAGGATTGAACCTTCAACTTTCAGGAAACTTACTTATAACGTCATTTTACCACTACGCTACAAATACGCAAGGTCAGATGTTACGTCGACCGAAGTTTCGAAAATAACATTCCAGATAAGAACAGTGGTCTGAAGAATCTAAATATGGGTTGCATTAATGCAGGTGTCAAATAATATGCAGTAGATATTGAATTAACTAAACATATAAACCCTATATTTTTATATATAACAGGAAAAATGGCATATAAACCCCATATCTTTATGTATAACAGGAAAAATGGCTTTACTAGTACTTGGCCAAATGATTGCTTGTCGACAGAGAAAGCGTATCAGTTAATCCCCTCTAGACAACCACACTGCTCTTATTCCGATCCTTGACAAAGCTTTAATACAATGAACCTTGACAAAAGGGCACGATCACTGCTGATTAGCATCTACTTCTCTACCAATAAGCTGACTTATGTTGCTTCAGGCCAGCAAAAGAGACAGACTCTGAAATTATTATCATCGCACTTTCCGGACGGAGATTGGCCGAATCCGCTTAGTAGTGCGTCTATCGATTGAAAACGAAAGATCATTCGTTCGGTGTGAAGCAAGAAATGCAGGTTATTTGTAAAGTCTATTATTAGAATTGTATATTCTAAAAGAGTAGCGTTTCTTAGGTGTAGAACCTGGTCGTGATCACCACGTAAATTAAAGAATTTAAAAGTCCTTGTGATTCAAAATTTGTACTTTTTATGTAATAAATATATGGTTTCCTTCCTCTAATTTAATTACGAGTCTCTCTCACACACACACACACTTACGTATATTATGCAACATCAGGCTTACTCTGTTAATTAACATACTATTTTCCTTTTTAGCAGTACTTATGACTGCATAACTTCAAACCCAATAGATTTTTGCCTTATTGTATTGACTTATTTACTCCCATTAGACCATTTACATTTTCCGTCTTAAGTTACATTTTTAAGTAGATTTTAAGTAGATTTTTTAATACAAGTGGCTATCACATAAACAAATCGTTTAACACCGATCTCGCTTATCCAATTAAGCTAGTAATATAACTCTAAAACTTTAACATTTCTAGTTTTTTTAATCAAGCATAATCTGGCTCATTTTAAAATTTGAACATATTAGAAACTTTTTAAGTAAAAGATTTTTCACTATAATTTGCTGATTCGTCAATTATGTATTTTTGGTTGATAAATACATTTTATAATAAAATCTTTTTAAATGTACGCCGGTTTTTACCAGTTGAATATTTGTTGCTTAAAATTCCAGTAGTGTATTGTATTGATTACTAGATAATGCGTTACGTTAAAACTATTTTGCAACGGAAAATTATGATTTTTCATAAATTTTCTTTTTCTTATTTCAACCAGTTTTTTGTTCTTTTCTACTATTAAAATTTATCTTTTCGTTTATTTTCCCATCTGTGTGCTTTGAGAATATTAAAATTGTTATTATACCTGTAACTATTTCATTTATATTAAAGATGTGGAAGACTAGTTGCAGGAAAATGAGCATTTATGAGAATAACGAATTTCATACCATTTGGGATCATCATTTTACTATATGTTGGGGTGAACCAAATGAATTGTCTTTTCCCATTCTCTACTTTTCTCATTCTTGTTATATTTACTTAACACTATTTTTAGCTGAGTTATATACGTTTCTCAATCTATTAAACATAGTTTCAATGTTTTACATATTCTGTGATCAATAAAACTAAAAATAGGATTACAAACGGATGGAGATTGTTGAACGTATGTTCAATTTGCGTCAACTTTCATGTACAGCTCATACACATTCATATTCCCTTCAACGTTGTGTGAGTTTGATATTACCATCAAGCTATCATCTCTATATAAATCAAGATGACTTTTCAAATATACCCATGCATATGTACAGAATATATTCTGTACATATGCATAGACTTATAAGATGTGAAGTTTCGGCTTGTTCTGTAATCTATCGCAGTATAAAGGCGTTCCTGTTTATATTCGTTACTGCGACATGAAGTTCACCTTAAGACATGCAAAGTCAAAACAACGTTGATGTCTGTCACTATTGATTTCACAAATCAATGTCCTTTTTTGACTGAGGAATCTCCATTCATCACGAGTAAATATGCACTTGAGGATAAGAATAAATTAAATGAATTATCAGCTAAATTATGAACAATATTATGAGAGGATTGAAGATAATGCATGGATTGAGCAAATTTTGTGCCCTTATGTTGACGTTGTTGACAAGTGTTGTTGACTTTGATTTGAAGATAAACATGGTGTACTCTACAGAGAAGTAACCCTGTTGTAACGCGTCTTTCAGATGAAAACTTCTTGAGGGAAACTATGTTCGTGGATATTCTGCCATACGCTTGCAATACCCATGAAAAAGAAAACTTTTAAGTTTTATTAAAAGACGAGTTCTAGCTGTGAATATCTTACAATGACTAACCAGAGATTAGAGCTCAATCATTTAGTTGATTTCTTCCTGTTCCCTTCAACAAATTCTTACCAACATTGTATCTGCATCTGTTAACTTTAAACAGTCCGCTATGTTAATTATATCAGGGGTTACATTTGTTTATGAACATTGGAATTATTTATTAAACGAGTGATTAGTTACAAAGAGGAAAATTAAATAGCTTTTAATATAATGTTTCACTATATTGTTTATTATTGTATTAAAACTGAATTGAACAGACAGTATTGTGATCATTTACATTAGATATGTAATACAATTTTAAATGACTACATCTAATAGATATGTGTTAAATAGAAAAAGAAAACGAAAGTAATAGTAGAAATACAAATAATTATTAAATATTTTTCACAATTATTGTGCATTTTAGTCCAAATAATATCCTGTTTCTGAATTTTGGAGATCAGGATTAGTTATTCGTAATATTTGGATTCTTCGGACTACGCTATATTCACTACGTTATATTCACTACGTTATATTCACTACGTTTCAGTCGATGTAATCTCAAATTTTCTTCATGTTTAATTCGGAAATCTTTCTGTTGAACTCTAGAATCTGCACGGAATTCCGAACCAATCCATTGTTTAGTTGATAAAATACTTGGTAAAATGCACTCTTCTTGATTGTTTGGGGTCAAATGTCAGTGCAACAGACACTCAACATACAACTGCGAATTACTTATGATTTCTATTCTGTCATGAACGACAGAATGAAAGCATGCTACCCCCATCGATTTATTAAAGAGTTCAGTTCAAAATTCTGTGCAGATTCCCAGTTCGATAGAAATACTCTCGAGCTCGACAACACACCGAAGAAGGTCGGAGGTTACATCGATCGAAATGTTGTGAAAATGATATGTAAGATTAGCATAATAGTTGTAAGTATGAAAATGCAAGTCTCATCGAGATACTCAGGTAGAAAACAGAAAAAAAATATGTAGATATTTTTCGGATGACTATTGCAAATATTCTTTTCTCATGAGTACACAAACAACAAAGAAAAGTTTAATACGTATTTAAAGTAGTAGGGCATTACTTATAGCGCAGGTATAGTAGAAGAATATGGCTGATAAAATTGTTGTGTTAGGTAATCGCATTCAACCTAGGACAACAGACTTGTTGAACTGAGACAAAAAGTCGGTCACATCTTTAGCCGCTTGAGCTGATATCAGGATCAAACAGAGAATGTAGAAAGTTGGAGATTAAGTTGAAGCCAGAATAGAAACGCGGACACATGATGGCGTCAGATTAAAATTGTCAGTATTCGAGAGTAAAATGTCAGATGTTGATGCTTTAAACTTTTTTATTCATTGTTCTTTTAGATGAGGATGACTATTCGTATTATTTGGATTCTTCGAGCGACCGTTCTTATCTTGAGTACCATTTCTACACCGTTTCTGTAACTTTCTTCGTATGTATTTTGTACAACTCGGTAATCTACAGAATTTCGAACGCAACTCTTTATTTAATCAACGGAACTTTAATTCGCAATTGTATTTTTAGTGCCGCCCATGCCGAAGATTGTACTTTTAACACCCAGAAGAGTGAAACTTACAACTGACCTTTATTCACTATATTCCGGAGTTCGACAAGAAGATCGGATGTTACGCCAACAGAAACGTTGCGAAAATTAAACAGTTTATGCATTGATATTTCACAAACAGACAGATTTTGTTATTAAATATTTACAATTCGTCTCTATAGAATAAAATAAGAGTCAATCCAACTCGTTATTGCGAAAATCATTTCAATTTTTTTTAACATGTCTTTTATGGGTTTGGGTTTGAAGTATGTGATTTGTCACGTTTGTGATGGTCACTGTCTAGTAGGATAGCATGAATAGGGACTGGTTCCAAATTATAAACTTTTCTTTCTTTTATGCATGTACACAAATAAAACTGGCCTTAAACCTGACAACATAACAAATAAAACCTGTTATAACACATCTAATGTACATACGTTATTTTCCAATAAGTAACATCCAAACCAAATTTTCATTTTCACCAAATGAATAAGGTTCCCAATATCCTCAAAATGTTACAATTATAAGTTGGTACTATCCAAAAATAATGAGTTGACAAAGAGAATGAAAAGAGGAAGAGTACCACGCAAACTTCAACTGAAAAGGGTATAGAGAACACTGGAATCTCGAGACAGCTTGTTGCACTAAAATTCCAGAAAAGCAAAAAGATAATATTGACGAGAATTCAATGGTAAACAGCTGTTGCAAGAACGCGAAGGGATTTGTCAATGTTATTGAAATAAGCCGAGATCGCTGGTAAACAAACAAAATAAATTTTTTTATTACCCAGACTTACGGATACACAACACAGAAACAAACAAAAAGAGAAATCAACGACAGTTACCAGCGAATAATCAATAGTAAACCGCTGTTGCGAGAGCGCACAATGATTTGTAACTGCTTGCGAAAGAAGTAGAAAGTAATCAAGGGAGACGCATTATCATTCAAATTCCGATAAGTAATAATTGGTAACAACTTGTTTAAGAACTATTATTATTATTATTATTATTATCATTATTAATATTATCATTATCATTATTATTAACTTTAAACAGTGGTTACATTGCAAAGAGTTGTAGAGTCGGGAGATGTCCCTGATTGTCTTGTGAAGGGAAGAACAACACTGATTAGGAAAGATCTTGCAAAGGGAACAGATGCCAATAATTATAGACCAATTACATGTCTGCCACTGATGAGGAAACTGTTGACTGGAATATTTGCGAAGAAGATTTATGAACATCTTGAGAGTAATGGTGTTTTTCCTGACGAACAGAAGGGGTGTCGGAATGGTTCGAGAGGTACCAAAGAGCAACTACTAATTTATAAAACATTAATGCAGGATGCGAAGAAGCAGCGGAATCTGAGCATAGCATGGATCGATTACAGAAAGGCTTATGACATGGTTCCTCATTCATGGATACGTGAAATACTATTGATGATGAAGGTTGCTGAAAATGTGGTAGGGCTTTTGGAGACAAGTATGGCTCAATGGAAAACGGTGCTGACAGCAAACAGAGAGGAGATAGGGCAGATTGCATTAAACGTGGAATATTTCAAGGAGGTTCGTTATCGCCACTTCATTTTGTAATGATAATAATGCCATTGAGCACCCTCTTGAAGAGAGAAAAACTGGGGTATAACTTTGGATCTTGTGACAGACGCCTCAACCATCTACTGTTTATGGAAGATTTGAAAATATTCGGTAGAAATGAAAAAGAAATGGAGAGACTGGTAGAATCTGTGAGGCCATACTCAGAAGACATTTAAAGCGTAAGTTTTGGATTAGTAAATGCGCGGTGCTGGTGATGAAAAGAGAGTAAGTAAAGTAAAGCTTCATTCGAATGGAATCGTGCTGCCAAATGGAGAAATCACGAAAGAAATAGAAGATACAGGATATAAGTATTTGGGAGTACTGGAGGGTATAGGCATCATGAAGAGAGAAATGAAGGAAAACGTCAGGAAGGCGTATCTTAGAAGAGTGAAACTAATTGCAAAGTCGAAACTGTATGGAGAAAACCTAATGAAAGCAGTGAATGCGTGGGCAATCAGTGTTTTGAGATACAGTGCGGGAATTTTAGAACGGTCTGACAAAGATTTGCATGCCATGGATATCGAAACAAGAAAAGTTTTAGCAATGTTTGGTATATATTAGTGAAGTGGAGATATTTGAGACTAAGGCTGATTATGTGATATGTATAGATAGAGAAAGGGCAGAGGAACTGGCTAGGAAGAAAATGCATCTAAGGTTCTTCCAGGATATAGCAGAAGTGGCCGATGAAAGATGATGGCAGTGGCTTAGAGCTGGGTATCTGGCTAATAGCACTGAAGCTTTTGTTTGTGTAGCACAAGAGCAGGCATTAGGAACACGATTGTTAAAAAAAGTGGTTCAATGAGAAGAAGTTGCTGCAGAATGCCGGATTTGTGGTAAGACCTCAGAGTCAATTGCGCACTTTGCAGCAGGGTGTAGTGGAATGGCCCAGAGCGAGTACCGCAAAAGACACGCGATCGCATGGGACTGGATATATTGGGAGGTGTGTATGACGGTAGGGGTGGAGTGTGCTGGAAAATGGGTTGAAGAGGTGCCTGATAAAGTGAGAACAAATAAGGATGGCAAGGTAGAGGTATGGTGGGACAAAAGTGTCATAACGATCAAGCAATTGGAACATAATCTTCCGGATTTGGACGTCATTGACGAAGTCTCAAAAAACTGTCAGATTGTTGACTGTTCAGTACCGTGGGACAGGAATGTGAGAGAGAAGGCGAATTAGAAGTGGAGCAATTATGCTCCATTGGCCTTGGAGATAAAGCGTATATACGTGGTTAAACACAAATAATCACGGTTGTAGTTGGTACTCTCGGAGTAGTATCAAGTCGTCTGGAAGGGCAATTGAAAACACTACGAATCCCCGATGTTTTAGAGGGCCTTCAGACCTCTGCAATTGTAGGTACCACCAACATCCTTAGGAAAACCCTTAATCTTTGAGGCTTCTGGTTAGAAGCCGGGATTAAGGGACATTAATTTTCAGAGAGACGTTGATAAACAAAATCAGAATTATTATTATTATTATTATTATTATTATTATTAATGTTATCATTATTGTTATTATTATTAATATTAATTTATTATTGTTATTAATAAGATTATTATCATTATTATTAATATTATTATTATTTATATTATTATTATGATGATGATGATGACATTAATAATAATAATAATAATAATAATAATAATAATAATAATAATAATAATAACAATAACAATAATGGCCTGCCTGAAAACTTCTAGTGAGTACAAATAATAATAATTATTATTATCATCATTATTATTATTATCGTTTTTATTATCATATTTATAAAGTTTTAGCGCAAATGTAGACATACTAAGAAACGTAATGCATATATTTAATATAAGTAATATAGAGGACTTTAAATTATGTTTTTGCTACTTAATCTATTTTTCAGCATTTTATTCCGTGCTTCTTTTAAAAGCATCATGTTTAAAATGTTTTTCGTTCTTTTTATAAACTTCTTTCCTCTTTCCATTATTTTTTAATTGCCTATTTTTCTCCCGTTAAACACTTTCTTTGCTTTCATTATCATCCTTTATCTCCTCTCTCCTCTTTCTCTCACTCTCATCCTCTTTCTCTATATAAATCTTTTTCCTTGAATTCCAATCATTCCTTTCTCTTTTGTTATAGCGTATGTGTTTGTAATTCACTTATTTTCTTTATACTTGGATTAATTGCCTTCACAGACGTTGGTTAGCATGTTCCATACAAGCCAAAAAGCCCCTCACAATGCACATACGCGCATCAGAACTAAAGATGAAATTCATGGATATCTCACACGAAAGTAACTTGATATCATTAGAACAAATATAAGAAATATGTCTTATAAACGAATTACACTGATATATAAACACTGGTTCTACACGTTTCATTTCATAAACATGTTCATATTATTCACTGCTATAAAGAATAATGCATTACCGAAAAGAATGACCAAAAATGTTATAACAATTTTAGTTACGACTTGATCGAACGTATAAATCAAAGAATCAAGAAAAAAAAAAGATTTCAAAATATCTTGAAGAACATGTTTTGTTCGTATAGCTGCTAGTGAGTTCATTAGAATGTGTGTATAAGCTGTCGCTATATTAAGTAGTTCATGATAGATTGCATAGAAGATTTTTATAATAAATGTTTTATTTCGACATGAAAAAAAAACATGCCGTAAAATAGAAAATTTAAACCAATTCTTGTTGATAAAGCCAACGGCGCAGTGGATAAAATTCAGTTATAATTTACACTCTTCTGGAGGCTGAAAGTTCAATACTATTGCAAATAACTTAGAACCTAGTAATGGCTGCAGGAATGTTGGAAATTACGCGCACACTCCTAAGATTTTCGAGTTCTACAAAGTACTTCTAAAGAGGTCGGAGATTATATCGACCGAAACGTTGTGGGAGTGACATTAAAAGTGAGAACAGTAATCCAAATAAGAATTATCAAACCTCATCGCAAAAATTCAGAAAATAAACCAACTGCTTTTTGTATTTCTTCTACTTCTTAGGACTTTTCTTATTCGTTGTTATCGTGGTGTTTCCTTTTCCTTCTCTTCATCTTTCATTTTTTCCTTCATATTTTCTTAATCCAATCAATATGTTGCTTCCTTGTTTTCCGTCCTCCCATCTTCGCTTTTAATTGGTTTTGACGCCAACTAAATATACAAACAAATAAAAAGATGTTTTCCCGAGCTGCACAGGTGCAAAGAGAGAAAAACCTCTCCAAGAAAGGGCGAGATGCTTTTGGATCAATTCACACATCTGGAACATACAAAGATTACGATTCCAATAAGTGAATTCTCCTTCTTCCTATTACTTGTTTTTAAAATACAGTAATCAATTGCAGATCTGCTACTTAAAAATGGAATCTTTTTTCTTAATTTCAAATCAAATTTATAACAAGCGCCATTTGTTTTCGTAAATTGAAAGCATGAATTCTAATCATAAATTAAACTCTTTTCTGTTTTTGACTTTTTCCGAAGGCTCTAAACAAAAACGGATGTTTCTAATTATATAAACTTTATGTTTGTATATTCGTATATATATAAAATTATATAAACTTTATGTTTGTATAGTCGTATAGATATATAAAAAGGAGAAAAAACTTTATATGTTTGTATATTCGTACATATGTAAACAAAAGTTTATATAATTAGAAATTTTTTATAGATACAAATATACAAACATATAAAGTTTATATAATTAGAAATTTTATATACATACGAATATACAAAATAATATATAAAATAATGTTTGTATATTCGTATGTATATAAAATTATATAAACTTTACATACTTCTATATACACGAAGCTACTATTTAAATTATATGAATTTTGGGGAAACACTGCTGCTAGACGTAAATGTGAGTGATTTTTATGGCTCGCAAGTAACCACAAAGGAGAACAGAACAGCGGAGACAGTTTAAACATGTATTACATGAAAACGGAAAGGTTACAAACGAACAGTGCAGGCAATTCACCGAGCATGCGAGAATTGCTCTGGAATTAAATCCCCGCCTGGGACCGTCCTGCGTAAAGGTTATATGGACGATGGATTAGTCCATTTGGAGAGTGGTCCCCCCCTCCCAAGCTGATTTCTCCGGGTGTGAAATCAGTATCTTTTCTTTTTTGGTCAGAGCAGCAAGCGGTCTGTGCGCTTCCTTTTCCTGTTGAGCGTCTTGGTTCTAACATGCATTTTGGAGGTCAAAACAGTCGTGTACTGTATCAATTGCCTCTCTACGTTCCTGCGGTATTCTTCTTGATCTTCGGGAATGCGTTTCCTTATTTGGTTCAGATGCCTCTTATGTTCGAATTTTGGGCCCTGAGTGGTGTATGTAATATGACCGACTCTTCGTAAGATCGTGCCCTGTTCCCAAAAGGAAACATTCTTATAATGCTTAAAATATACTTTATCCCCGCGGTTAAACCGTTTTGTTGGTATTGTAGAGGTTCTGTATTGTATTATATGTTTGGGCAGCAGCTTATCAAATACTGGTTTTATTCTCCTTCCAAACATGATTTCCGCTGGGGATCCGGTATCTGGTTTGTTCGGATTTCTGTTATCCTATAAACCTGCAGAAATTTCTGGAGGGCTTTTTCTGTCGGTGTGCCGCACGCTTTTTTTAACGCCCTTTTTAGCGTGTCGACGAAGCGTTCAGCCTGGCTGTTACTCCTGTAATGGTACTGGGAGGGTCGTCGTAATATGCTTAACTTGGTACGTGATAACTTTAGTTTTTTTTTTTTTTTAATCTTTGCATAATTCTCGTCAGTATTTTCGGTAAATATTGTCTACATGACTTTTTTTTTTGCCAAGTTTAGAACAGTTTTGACATTAGCTTGCCATTTTCATTTTTCTTTTTATAGAAATAACCTTTTGTTTTAAACTGAGATTGAACATATTTTTCTTTTCTGGAGCCGGCATTTCTCTAATGGCGGTCTCCCTGTCCGGATCTAGACGTCTGCCATCTTTATCAATGATATCTCCTAGGCACTTGATTTTTTGTAAAAAGAATTCACACTTGTCTCTTTGATCTTAAACCCTTTATTTTGTATTGAACTGAATACTTGTCTGATATGCTTTTGCTCGCAAACTGATGTCGTCTAGATATGCGATGGCGTTGTCCAGGTCGCTCAGCATGGTATCCATGACTTGCTGGAATATCGCGGGTGCTACTTGTACTCCAAACGCGAGCCTTTCGCATCTGTACAAACCCCGATGAGTATTAATATAGAGGAGGTTAGCGCTTTTGTCATTTACAGGAATTTGTAAGTAAGCGTCGCTCAGGTCGATCTTAGAGAAAAACTTGCCGCCATTTAATTTCGTGAACACTTCCTCTGGGCTGGGTAATGGATAGTGAAAGTCTTCTAACGACCCGTTGAGTTCGATCGAGAAGTCAGCGCAAACGCGGATTTCTCCGGATCATTTTTTTTTCGTAGACTGCTGGAGCAACCCACTCACTATATTCAATTTTAGCCATGTTTTACCGATGTTTTCTAATCTATTCAGTTCCTGATTTATCTTGTTCAGAGATGCGAACGGGACATTACGTTTTTTTTTTTAACATCGGTTGTGTGCCCAGTTTGAGCTTAAAATCAGCGGCCATTTTTACGCATCTCTCAAGGCCAGGAGAAAATGCATTTGGGAATTCTTTTTTAAAATTGGTTATAAGTTTCTCAGTTTCAGCTGGATGGGTTTTTAGTTGTTTGCAAACTGTGGATATAGGATGATCCTACAAATGAAATTCATCCATGCTATCGGAACCAAACAGGTTCTCACTATTTTTTAAGACATACATTTTTAGTTTTTTCGTTTTTCCCAGCAGACGTTGGTGCTTTATTCACCCTCAAAATTAATTTTTGTGCCATTGACGGCCGTCGCCATTCTGTTGATTCTTAGCATAGTCGGTTTTCGTAATTTCTTTCATGTTTTGAAATTTATAATTGAAAGATTCAACCCACTGTCTAATTAAAATTTCATATCCTTGCCGAGAGTGTTGACAGTTACATATTTGCGTAGGTTTTCATCGACGACGTCTCTAATTATTGTTGGACGTACCCGGCTTTTGTTCTGAATTTTTCCTGCAGTGAGAGCTTTTATGTACAATTTAATTACATATCAAACATCTTTTTGTTAAAAATGGGCAATCCTTTACTCAGTGTTTTCCCCACATCTGAAGCAGGGGCTCGGTGCTTTTGATTTTTCCGACTTTTGGGGGTAATTCTCTGTGTGCCATCTCGACGGGTTTTTTCTTCGTTATTTTTTTATATTTGCGATGCCTGTTTCCATATTTCTCGCATCTTTTTTATTATTTCTACTTTTTGACAATTCTCAGTTAATTTTTGCAGTGTTAAGTTCGGTTCGTTTTCTAACTTCGTAAGAACTCTACGCCTGATTTCCGTATCTTTTCCGAGGTTAAACCTTGTGCAAAAACAAGGCATTTAAAATTGACAACTTAAAGTCATCACAATGCTTGTTCATTACGGCTGCTTACGTGGCACAGTCGTCATTATCGTCTTTGGTCACATTCAAACATCTCCATCGCTTATGAAAAAGAGACGGAGAGCATTCTGTTAACAGATTTACCGTCTCATTGAACGATAAATCCGCAGTTTTCCGTGGCAAGATGTAGTCCACGAATTTGTCATGTTCAGCCGTTTCAAGTTTTCGCAGCAGCAGTCTCATCTTCTGGTCAGACCAATTACCGCAGTCGATATTGAAAAAGTCTTCATATCTCCTGAAATAAGATGCAAATGATTTTTCATCTTCCTCGTACTTAAAATTATCTATTGCGGACCATATTTTGAGAAAAAGCTGAATCGTTCGCAGAATGTACGTTATTCTTTGCAATTTCTGCAAGTAATTCTTCTGTTCGTAATTGACGTTCTGCAAATAGTTCCTCTGTTCATAATTGATGTTCGGCCAACTGTTTTTGGGCTTCGGCTGCTTGTTTTTGAAATTCCCTTTGCTGGTTTCGTTGTTGACTTTCCGCTTCTTCAATTTGCAACTTAGTCAAATGTGCTAACGCTAATTTTAGTTCGTCCATTTTGTCTGGTTGGATTTAGCAATTTTAAAACGTTCGTTGTCTGGTTAGAAAGACGTTTGTCTAGTTGGACTTAACGAATTTTTTTCCTCTCAGGACAATAAAACAAAGCAAAAAACATTAATTTAGGGAAACAATTAATCGTTCAAACCAAGAAAAAAATCAAGTGTATATTTTCCTTTGAAAAAAAAAGATAAAACAAGATTTACTTTTTAGTAGAGAAAAACAGCGACGAACGTTTTTTTTTTTTTTTTTGCAAAGTACCTTTTTATTAGCGACGAATATTTTTTCTTTTTTTTAAACAAAGTAAAGATTTACCTTTTAAGTAGCGACGAACTTTTTTCCCAACTCCTTTTTGTTCCATAATTGTCCGTTTTTTTAAGGTCAATTAACAGTTGTTAATCGTATTTTTTTTAAATTTACGCGAGTCCTTCAGTAGCAAGTGTTATGCTACACTTTCTTAAGCGCGATAAACATTTGAGTTCAACGTCATTAATGTTTTCAAACCACTATTTTAGACGTGGCTATGTTTCTTGAATCCAATGTCGTCAGTGTTATGGGAACACTGTTTTAGAGGTGAGTATGTATCTCGAATCCAATATTGCCAGTGTTATGGCTCGCAAGTAATCACAAAGAAGAACAGAATAACGGAGACAGTTTAAACATGCATTACATGAAAACGGAAAGGTTACAAAAAAAAAGGTTATAAACGAACAGTGTAGGTTATTCACCGACCATGCGAGCGTCGCTCTGGAACTAAATCCCCGCCTTGGACCGTCATGCGTAAAGTTTATATGGACGATGGATTAGTCAATTTGGAGGGTGGTTCCCCACAACAGCAATGTAGATTATATTTACTTAAATTTAGTTTTTTATGCAAAGAATGCGAATGAAGGGGTGAAAATTCTTCGTGATAATGATATACATTTTATGAAATTTTTACAATAAATTATGGGCAAAAATTAAATTCCTAAAAATCATTATTAAGGATTTTATATGAAATAATATGAGCCATGCATCTAATTTGGATATTCAAGTTTATAAGATTTGCCCTTAATGTTATGCATTGCCATAAGACGCAAATTTAGCCAGATTTCCTGAATTTTAATTCCTTTTCCTTAAGCCTAATCTTTAAATATTACATTTTTGCTTTAATTAAAATACTTAATGTATGTGAGAAAAATTTAATAAGGATTCTAGACGTATGCTTTTGTAGCATTATAATTGATTTAATCTTCAAAAAACGAGATAGAAATAATGTAGATACTGTACTGTTCGAGAGACGAATTTTACTCATCCTGAGACAGGTATCTTGCTAATTCACAATTTTACGTTTATCAATGAAAATGCTATTTTAATCTCAAGCATGACAAACCGACGGAATTTCCAGGTGTAAATTAAGTAAGAAACCGAAAAACCTACTTAAATAAACTTTCGTCTAACAGCAAAACTAAACTAATATTTCATGAGAAACATGATCGGCTCATTGACACATGGTCGCATAAAAATACACAGACGACTCCCAAAATTCGATTTTAGACTTAAACGTGACAGAGGGAAGAAAATGCTTTTCAAATCTTAATTGTGACAGACCAACGAAAACGTTATTTCAAACTTCAATCTGATGGACAAATAAACCACCTTGACTGACAACTTCCTTATATCGATGCGTGGGCATATATGAATGGTGTTTAAATTATACGAAAAATGAACATCACTTCATTAAAACTTTAAATGAAAAAAATAGATTGTCTAGAGAGATTAATAAGGGGTGACCATTGATGAAGAGCTCTCATTATATAACGTTTACTTATCACGACTCAGACACACACTGTGGCCTCAGTCCGACTGATTGAAGATACCCGCTAAACGTAAAGTATTGACCCTTTTCAAGTGTAAAATAAATCGATCTCAATACTGATTTGAGCTTTATCTATAACAGGTAGGAGGAGAAAACCAATGGACACATATCTAAGAAATGGCAGAAACACTAGAGGAGGACATCCAATCTGTAGTGGAATGGGGACAAAAGCGGATGGTCACATTGAATGCTGCCAAGGATAAGCTCGTTTCCTTCAATAACTATAAGGAACCTTTTAACCACCAATAGCTATGGCTAAAAATACATCACCTGTAATTACTTCCGTCAAACTCCTCGGCTTGATGTTCACAGGAATATGAGTTGAAACAGATACACTAAGAGCATTGCTAGAGCCGCTGCGAGGAAGGTGGGCTCTCTCTACCGTCCTAGAAAGTTAATTACGCCCGGAAGTATCCTGTACTTCTATAAGGCCACCATTTGCCCATGTATGGAATATTGCTGTCACATTTGGGCTGGTGCATCTGCTACTAGTCTCTCACTCCTGAATAGAGTTCAAAAGAGAGTCGCCAACCTGATAGGTTCTGAACTGTCATCCAGGCTTCAATCTTTTCCCCACCGACGAAATATTGCATCCTGCCTGTTCTACAAGTATTTTAATGATGAATGCTCTGACGAACTAGAAACCCTTGTACCCCCTTGATGTAAATATCCCCGACAAACCCGACAATCAGAAAAATCCCACCCCACACAGTAGAGATCCCTAGATGTAAGAAGGCCTTCTACTCTAATAGTTTCTTCTCCAGAACTGCTAGACTTTTGAATTCCCTTTCGAGTTCCTGTTTTCCCAACTGTAATGACATGCAGAAGTTCAAATGTAATGTGAACATACATCTTTCTGCTACATAGTATTCCTGCAACTTATGACCCCGATAGTAGCCCTCTACATCAAAGTGGCACTGTGCCTTGTTTGGGGTGAAAATGGAATAAAAAATAATTCAGTTAAAGAAATTTTGGAATGTTCATAGCCGTTCATTCATGGAGGTAGATGCGACTACACACAGTTATATCTATCGTCCGTTTAGCAGTTCAACAGTGTCATTATACAGGATGGAACAATAAAAGTGTCGCCCTAGAAAAGACGACATAATTCCAATTCTGTTTAATGGGAAAACGGTTTTCTTTTTTATTTGGAGACGATTTACTAGTCGGCCAGTACAAAACCCAAGAGCGATAGGAGGCTTCTATCGTGTCTGAAAGTGACACAATGTATAACGAGCGAGATCGGAGATGTGCCACTCAAAGTTATGACAACAGGACCATTGCCAGTGCACTCAAAATGCAGATCCCGATGGTTGAACGCTTGAGGGTACAGCTTAACTAAGTTCCAGGTCACGGTTATAGTCTTTGGTGTTGTTTCAAGTGAGAACCACATCATACCACCTTCCATCTCCGAAGTTAACTTGAAAGTCAAAACGAATGTTTACCCGGATGTGTAGAAGAGTGTGGTGAACCTGAACTCAGCGAAAGTCCACAAAGAGACCCAGTCTTGTTTTCAGAAAGAGTGCTACGAGTTTATACTCTTTGCCCCCGCCTCCCCCGACCTGAATCTGCTGGACTATTTCGTTTAGTCATACATCGAAAACATCACCTACATGATTTCCCACAACACCAAAGCCAGCCTGATCACTGCCATCCGAAGAGTATTCGCCGAGTTCCCGCCGGGCGTGTGGAAAAGGCATGTTCCCAGTTCTGAACCCGTATCGAAGCGGTGATTGAGGCTGAAAGTGGATACATTGAATAGATGTCAGCTCTACGACGTAATCAAGTTATCTAAATTAACTTATTCAATAAAAGTTTTAAAATAAAATTGTTTTTATTAGGGCTACAACTTTATCGTTCCGCCCTGTAGAAAGATACGTCGAAAATGAATAAAGCAAAATGGCTGTCATAATCACGAGGGATGTTTTCCATTAGGGTTGATATGCTAGATGTTGGTTACAATCAATTATTTGGAAGGAGTTTTCGATTGTAAGATATTTTCATAATAGAATTATATGTTTGGGGATGGAGAGGGAAAATAATTTGACACTTGGAGAATAAGTTCTGTGACTTGGTCCTGTTTGGATGAAGCTGTCATCACCTAACATTTCTTTTACTCCAAAACTCGCTTTCCGGGTCAATTGAAGACTATGCCCATCCGCTACTCCCCCCTCTCACTCTCACACATACATTGGTTTACTTATTATGTCAAATCCTTTGTAAGTGTTGATTGGCCGAATGAAAACAAAGTTCCATTCATAAAATAACCACATCCGTTTCCACCCAATTAGAAAATCAATGTTTTTAATAGTTTTTCTCTTTATTTAGAGCGTAAAATAAAAATGCCAGTTTAATCAATAACAACCCATCCTGCTTAACCAACGAGATGCGTTCTCGTGTATTTTGAACGCTACTTAAAATAGCTACTAATCATGTTGATAAACACACACATGCAGGCACACAAGCTCTCTTTCTCTCACTCTCACATACACACACAAATACACACACACACACATATATATATGCATATATATATGAACATATTAGTTTAGATGGATGCTCATAGGAATCAAATGAAGCTCGATATTTAAAGCTTAAAGTAATTATTTCAAACATTGCAAGAGATAATTTTATTTAGTTATAGATCTATCTGTTGTATCGTACTGTTATCTAATAGCAGTTTTAAGCAAAATGTATACAAACCCATATTTCTAAAAGTATTCATAACATTCTTTAACAATTTTCTTACTGAATCATCCTAAAAATACGTGTTAGTTTTCATTTGCTTCGGCACGGACAATTAATCACAGTCTGTAATTTGATTTATATAATTTATATAAATGTATTTGATTTATATAATTTATTTATGTTTCAGCTTTAGGTTAAGAGGTCATATAAATATTCACTATCACTCTCAATTTCTACCCAAGAAAATGTTATACATATGATTAAAATTTAATAAAATATAGTGTATTTGCATTTTAAGGCATACTTCTATAGTCTTACCTGGTAAGTCCGACATGAAGATGCAGTTTTAGATTTTATGTAACCCAAAAACATTGAGATATATCTAAACTGGATTAACTGACGAAGCCCAGGTTGGCAGTGATAATAGTAGATGCAACATTATAATAAAATTTAAAAAGTGACTTTCATGGATGCGTCTATTTTTACAAGTGTGTTCCGACCTTTTTTTGATCAAAAATTCTTTCTTGGTATTCTTGAATCCATATGTACGTTTCTTTAAATGGGGAAAGGTTGCCCGCTCCGTTATGATATAAATAAAAAATAATTCAATAAACTTTCATTAATGTCCACTATCTATGTTCCCTGATTTCATAAACACTTTTCTTTCATAGCTTAGCTTCAACTATAGTAGAAGTCGAAATTTTAGTAATAGTAAAAATAGTGGCAGTTGTGCCCCCGATGAAACACCTGGGAATTAATAAACCATCTGTGCCAAATTTGGTGCAATATGTAAAACAGTTCTGAATTGAAAGTTATGTTTTATTAACGGAAATGATAATGACATTAGTAGCAGTAGTATTCATGTTCTGTATGACAATTTTTGGCAATCAAATAGAGTAAATATGAATCCATTAAGTGTTTGATGTTTTTAAGTCTTTGACGTTTTATTAGAAAAATACGAGTATTTGTTGATTCTTCTGATCGACCCACTTTACACCACAAGAATGCTGCATGCCAAATTTGGCAGAGTTAGTTAATAAAGCTTTGTAGTTTAGTAATAGTAGTTATGACTCCTAAAACTTATTCAAATACTAAATAGAAACTGGAGTTCGTGGAATAGTTATTAGCTGATGCATGATATTTATGTTAAAATTTTACAATTAAACTAAAGATAACCCACATTTTGGCCCATTACAGATTGAAGATCTATTTCTAAATTGATATAATCGGTTAATTTATTTAGGAGTAAATTCTGTACATGTAAACTTATAAATATATAAACATAACGATTATTTTAGTTTAAATACATTTTCAAAAATATTCAGTAGATGTTTTATCAGCGCAATATTAATATCATAATAAGCCATCTGCGCATCATGTTTCGACGTTAACCGTTCCGTCAGGGATCTAATAATCTATAAGTTTATTGCTTTTTCTCTCTCTCTCTCTCCCCCTCTCTCTCTCATATATATATATATATATATATATATATATATATATATATATATATGTGTGTGTGTGTGTGTGTGTGTGTGTACTAGATTAGTTGTACCTCGCTGGGTCACAACCATTACCTTTATTTGTTTAAAAATTCATGAACTCTGATCTAATGTTAAGGAATTATTTGGAGTAAGTAAATATTGACCTTATCGATAATACAACAATAAAGAGCTATATTATTTTCTATCTAGTTGATATACCTGTTCCCAGTATGTACGAACGTGCTATTTATAATAGCTGAAAAGAGATTCGCTTTTTTCTACAAATTCTCACCTAAATAGTAGAGTATTATCGAATCAATACGCAGTGAAAGAGGAGCAGAGATATATGTAGATTGCTTAGTGCGAGAAAATAGGCGATTTTCAAGTAATTATAAATAACTGCAAATTAGACCAATTAACATAGAATTTTTTAAACAACTTATTGCCATAAAGTAGGAATATTTTAAAATGTATTTTATGACTAAAATATATAAGAAAAAGCCTTAGTAAAATGGAGGTTGATTAACTTAATTTTAATATAATTATAATAATATATTCTCATAGAAATACTATTGCATAAGCATTAGTGGCGTTCTTAAGAAATCTTTCATCAGATAATATCACTGATTTTAGTCATGTTTTCAGGGCCGAAAAATTATCATTACACCATTTTATGATACTATCGGTTGGACGTCATTCTGTGGGAATGCCAAATACAATCTGATGCGGTTTTTGTTTTAGTTTGGATAATTTAACATAAACACTTCAACCTCCACACACCTGATTTACGGTGGCCACGTCAAACCGACGTAAATTAAAAGTCTTAAAAGATACCGTTCATTTTCATCCGTTTGAGATAACTACACGTTAATGTGGTACGTGCAAGTTGACGTGTTTATTCTAATCATTAAACATTTAAAGAACATTTAAGATTGTGAACTGAAAAATTGTGTATCACTTCTCTTGGAATATTAAATCCACGTCATTTTTCTGGATAAAAGCAACGTAACAGTATTATAAAGTTAGAGATAAACGACGAAATGTCTAAAATGAAATGCATCGTAATAGTGTATAGTTTAGATAATTTTTAGTTAATATTGATTTAGATGAGGTGGGGGCTACTAAAATCAGACACTCGTCTCTATCATCCTGGTAAACAGTTTCGTCGATTGGAAAATTAGTTGTTACTATATATATATATATATATATATATATATATATATATATATATATATATATATATATATATATATACACATTATTAAGTGGGGAATTTGCTTATCCACGAATTGCCAGAAATAGGAGACATTAACTCTGTCCATTGAAATGAACTCGAACTAATTATTCTGTTGAAAACTAAGTTTTACAAAGCTATAATTACTCTCTCTTTTTGTTTCAACACATTTTATCAACCAAATGCCGGTATTTATTAACTTCCCCACGAAAGCAAATGTGACACAAAGTCGTATGCAATGTGTGTGTGTGGGGGGTCCAGCTCTCAAAAAGAGGCATCTGGAAGTGGGCCAAAATTATTTGGGCTGTGCACCCACATGTCATTTTATCATTTACCTTGCTCAACCAGACTTTACACTCTTATTAAGAAAAGATTAATTCTCTCAAGTTATTTATCTTCTCATGATTCTTTTGAAGCCCAGACTGGTTAAATGTCTGATGTCAACTCTGCCTGATACGTAAACTCTTAAGTTGTTCTCTTTTCTTGTTTTGACTGCCATTCTTCCGGTGTCTTTATAGTCCAGTCTGTTGGCGTCATTTGAAATATGTCCTTCGCGTAAGAATTACTGGTTTAACAGAATATTTTTGATATCAATTGTTTATATTTGACTTGGCTGACATTATTTTAAGTCGCGTGCAAGCGACTATATAAGTCACTCGGTCGGTCGGTCGGTCTGTCCGCAACACTTTTGTGCTTGGCCTTTTTGATTAAGATCAAAGGTCTGTAGTTAATAGATGCTGTCCTAAGCTTTTTAAGTTTTTCTTGGCCTTTTGGTCAAGATCAAAGTGTAGTATCTGTTCCGGCAGATACTGCAAGCTATGACTAGCAAAGATCAGATGTGGGGGCAACCCCACATGCCTGACCTTTAACCAGCTCCCATTTCCCACCTCTCGGGAGCTGGTCCCCTTTTTCCCTTCCCCCTCCCTTCACTCCTCACATTAAAAATTGGCCTTGTGCCTAATTTGCTCGGTGGGGGAGCAAATAAATACCATCTGTTCCAGCAGATACTGCCAGAAAAGAACATATGTGGGGTTGCCCCCACATATAAGACCTTGGTCAATGTAGGGGAAACCCTTCATACCAATCGTCACTATCCAGCTCCCCTACTCCCCGGGGAGCTGGTCCCCATTTCCCCTTCACTCCTCACGTTAAAAATCGGCCTTGTGCCTAATTTGCTCGGTGGGGGAGCAAATAAATACCCCTTTCTTGGCATTTCGGCCAAGATCAAAGTGTAGTATCTGTTCCGTCAGATGCTGCAAAGCTAAGACTAGCAAAGACCAGCTATGACTAGCAAAGACCATATGTGGGGGTAACCCCACATATCTGACCAGTCAAGTCAAGGATTCGTCACTTGACACTCAGTCCAACAGGTGAGGGGCCGGGAACCGGCCCAGCACCTGTTGGACTGAGGTACACCGCCTGGGTAATACCTAGGAGGTCCACCCTCCCAGGCCTTGCCACCGGGCTTTCCGGTGGGGCAAGTTTATTGCTTGCTGCCTGAGGCGCCCTGACCGGGGAATGCCGACGGGGTTACTCAGGCAATTTTTAAAATTGCAGGAGTGCCCCTCCTTTAGGGGAGCCTGCGGGGTTCCCACTTTCCGGCCTTGTGCCACATTTTGCTGAGGTGGGCAGCAAATAAATATCAACCCCACATATAAGACCTTGGTCAATGTAGGGGAAACCCTTCATACCAATCGTCACTATCCAGCTCCCCTACTCTCCGGGGAGCTGGTCCCCATTTTCCCTTCACTCCTCACGTTAAAAATCGGCCTTGTGCCTAATTTGCTCGGTGGGGGAGCAAATAAATACCCCTTTCTTTGCATTTCGGCCAAGATCAAAGTGTAGTATCTGTTCCGGCAGATCCTGCAAGCAAAGAACATATGTGGGGTTGCCCCCACATATAAGACCTTGGTCAATGTAGGGGAAACCCTTCATACCAATCGTCACTATCCAGCTCCTCTACTCCCCGGAGAGTTGGTCCCCATTTCCTTTCACTCCTTACATTAAAAATCGGCCTTGTGCCTAATTTGCTCGGCGGGGGAGCAAATAAATACCCTTTTCTTGGCCTTTTGGCCAAGACCAAAGTGTAATATCCGTTATTACTACATGCTGTACTTACTGTAATATAAAGTTGGGCATCACTTTTCTGTATGAATTTAATGTAAAATGATCACCTACTTTACAACCACTCAGTCTCAAAGCCATTCAAGTCATTCTCCAGATCATTCAAGTTCTTTTAAGGAGTCTAGATATTTTTGAAGCATTCAAGTCATTCTTAAGGTCATTCAATTCATCTTTAAGTTCATTAAAGTCATTCTAAGTCATTTACTTTTTATGTATTTAACGCATTTCAGCCCATTTTTCGGTAATTTTAGTTTATCTTTGAGAATTTCATGTCAATCGTACATTCACGTATTCATTCATTACACGAGAGCACCCGACTAATGGCTATCGGCCCTGTTCATTTTAACGCTTGTATGTCTATATGACAACAATAGAAATAAACAGAAAAAAAAAAAAGAAATATTATTTCCATACACTACAAGAGGTGCTGCCTCTCACGTGTTTCATTTGTCACGAATTTGCAATTCTACTACTGATTTGAAAATATAGCCTTAAGAAAAACAAAAACAAAAAAAAAACGACGAAGTCCACTCAACTTAACTGCAATAAATATTTTGCAAATAACAAAGATCGAGAAACAAAATATATAAAAAAAAATAATAGATTGAACAGTTGCTGCGAGAGCGATTATTGGATAATTCGTAAAATTTCTTTTAAAATGTATTTTCTTAATAAAAGTTTTATAATTCCTATTTCTTAAGCTTAGATTGAATGTTGTGAAAGCGACAGCATTGTGACGTATTATGACGGCGAAACCGTCGACAACGACACTCTTTTGAGTACCACTCATAGAAATGTCAGCAACACCGTGAATTGTTCAGCAGAATAAATACAAAAAACTGCTGAGCTACTCGAACAATTTAGCGGGAGAGGAAGATGATTTGAAGAGAAAGGAAAATGTAATAAAAATGGCGCCTGCAAACAGGAAACAGGAATCCGTTTTTTGTCGCAGCATATTTATTGCCAATGACTGAAAAAGATCTCTCTCAGACTGTCAAGTTGACTTCCGAAGACATTTGACATTTTTAGTAGAATTTTTATGGGAAAGTTCCAACTGTCCAAGAACTTTTTTAATTGACTTCTACAAAGACAAGGGTCATCATTTCTTTTAGGATGCCATTTTCCATCATTCAACTAATATTTCACTGTTAGCGAAGCGTCAGAAATTCTGTAGAAAATCACATGAAATAATCAAGATTACATTTTTTACAACCATATATACAGTTTACAGTTTATTGCCTAATGGTGTACAGATTCTGTAATCAGCCTACAACTATCACTTGAGTTTACTAAGGACTGACGGAGTTCATTTTTTTTGTATTTTCATTGCTACGTGCATTTGTTAAAAAAAACGCATATATTTTTCTTTTTCTTCCTTTTTCTTTCAATCATATTGAGCCTGTTGCCAGTGAGAGAGAAGTATTAGCTGTCAGAGAGAGAGAGAGAGAGAGAGAGAGAGAGAGAGAGAGAGAGAGAGAGAGAGAGAGAGAGAATTGAAATTAAAGAGGCAATATGTCACAAATATTTAAGAAAAACTGCTATCTCATCATCTCCTGTAGAGAAAAATCAACTTATAATTCAAAACTACGCAAGTACACAAATAGTAAACAGATTAAAGAAAGATTACTAAACTATACATAGAATCAATTTCTTAATCTTCCTATCTTCAAGCTTCTGCAACCCGCTTACACTGTTTAAGGAAACTAATTAATAATCCCCTTTTACAATCGCAATTTGGCACAAATAAAATACAAAGGAAAAACACGAGTTTGTTGCATAATTTCTCAATGCAATAATCGATGGGTCCATTCCCTAAGGTTTGAAGTATCTGGAATTCAATTCATTATAAGCGAAACGGTTTCGAAAACAACAAATAAAAAAGTAACCTTATTGCAGATAAGCTTGCTTGAATGTTTCGTTTTGAGAATTATTCGTTTTCTTGTAGTGCACGCAGCGTTTAGACTGACAATCAGCAAATTAACTGAATTACAGCGCAATTTATTTTGTCTGTTTGAGATAACAACAAAATATATTCGTGAAAATGACTATCATTATACGCCCATCATTTGTAGTATGTTGTTCTTCTTGTGATCGTCTAAGTGACATAATTATTACTATGACTGGCAGACCATACGCCATATTGGGTTTCTTCATCATAACTGGATTGTACATTGTGACAAATTGACGACGGTCGCCATTTATACAATATTTACCTAAAATGACAAAAGCATATTGTGAGTGGATTTAGATGTTCACACTACGTCAAATGAAAAGTACGAAAGTTTTCGTAATGTCTTTCTCTTTCACCGCCATCTCTCTGTCTCATATACTGAAAAATGTTCAATTTAACAAAATATCTAAAAACTCTTTTAATAAAAAGAAATTAACTGTTTTAAGAAAAACAAACAAAAAAAAAAACCCGAACATTTTTTTTATAACATTTTATTTAGAATTATCTTCATTTAGAAATTTGTAATAAAAATTACAAAAGTTGCCAATGAAAGCCGTTTCGAACAGTGATGTGATTTTTTAGTTAGAAAAGTGACGTATTAATCAATCTTTTTCTAGAAAAATTTACTCGCGTGTGTTTTGTGTCGTTTATTTTTTGAAAACATATTACCGTTTATTAAAGCCCAAACATTAGTTGAGAATAAAGGTTACACCCCGTTATTTATCCGTAGTGTAAATATTCATAATAGGAAAATCAACGTAGTAATAAGCGCTTTCTCACCACTTTCTCCCTTTCTATTTCTTCTCCGACCATCGCTTTCTCTTCCTCATCTCCTCATCCATCTATACATGGTGCCCGGAGAACTAGTCCGTGGAAAACTCGTCCCCGGAAAACTCGTACTTGGAAAACTCGTATCCGAAAACTCCAACCCGGAAAACTCGTCCATTTTTGATAAGTAAGAAAACTGGTCCATTATAGAATAATTATCGATTAAAAACACATTTTATGACCGTTCTTGAAGGAGATATTGTTTTTAAAAGAGAGTACCAATCCCATAATTGTTTATTAAAAATATTTTTACTTGTTTACTGTTAAAAAAAATTAAATTGATTTTTCTAAGTGCCTGTTTTCTACTTAGCTTTGTAAAGTTTTAATGGTTCAATTTATTTTCAAACATTTATTTAGTTTAAAAAACTAAAAAGAAAAAAAACAATGTCGAGTGTTACTTTTGAACAAAAAATGTTCGACATAAAAGGATCACGTCTTAGAAGTCTTGATAATCAGTCCAAAAACTGAGGTAGATATAGTTGTAAAAGAGCCCCCCACCCCCTCGAAAATGGACGAGTTTTCCGGATACAATTTTTTTAACACGAGACTTCCGGGTACAATTTTCCGGGAACGAGTTTTTCGGAGACGAGTTTTCCTAAATTCTCTATACATATATCAACAGAAAGCCACGCAGAAAGTTTTCGTTACAAAGTTCATAAGTTATGTTGCTTTTAAAACGGGATTGAGAAGCTAAAGGCCACTCGCAACATCTTAAAATACAGAAATAAAACAAACAGAAATAGTAATAACCCCTTTCCATCTCTTATACTATGTCTATTTCTCTCTATCCACTTCTCCGTTTTATTATATTTTGCGGTGAATAACTCCGAAGTAAACCTGACTTTTTTTTACCATTATTACTGTGATATAACAAAAATGCGTAAAACCCCTGTCGATAAATATCAGCCCAGTTTCCCCTCCATTGACCGGGTCAAATTACAGTAAGTGCAGCATCTTCAGAAGAGATACTACACTTTGATCCCAGCCCGAAGGCCAAGATCAATAGGGTATTTATTTGCTTCCCCACCTAGCAAATTAGGCACAAGGCCGTTTTATAATGTGGAGAGTGAGAGGAAATGGGGAGCAGCTCCCCGAGGAGTAGGTGAGCTGGATAGTGACAATTGGTATGAAGGATTTCCCCTACAGTGACCAATAACTTATATGTGGGGTTTCACCCACATATAGTCTTTGCTTGCACTATATGTCGGAACAGATACTACACTTTGATCCCGGCCCAATAGGCGAAGAACAATAGGGTATTTATTTGCTCCTCCATCGAGCAAATTAGGCAAAAGGCCGATTTTTAATGTGAGGAGTGAAGGGAAAATGGGGACCAACTCCCCGGGGAGTACGGGAGCTGGATAGTGACAATTGGTATGAAGGGTTGCTCCTACATTGACCAAGGTATTATATGTGGGGTTGCATCCACATATGGTCTTTGCTTGCAGTGTCTACCGGAACAGATACTACACTTTGATCTTTATATTTAATTTATTTCGCTTAAAGAAAAAATTCCAATTAAAAAAATTCCAATATGAAATTAAAAAATTAAAAAAAAGTAAATTCTCTAAAAGATAAAACAAATTTAGGCACAAGGCCCTATAAGATCTGGGGAGGGGAGTGTTGCAGGGTCTTTGTAACTAAAGTAAAAATGGAGTCTTTGGCGACTTTACTCTTGACTGGCAACATTTACCACAATACCTCATTCACTCTGTGGAATCTAAGGCTAACTAATGAAAACCCCAGCGTTTTTGCAAAAACGATATATATCCAATTTCTGTATGTGCGCATTTTTTTTCCTTGGCCAAAAGACCAAGAACAACAGAAAAAACGGCAAGCCTCTTTTACACAGTGATCACCACTTATCAAGGCCCGGAAGCCACTCAGGGATAAGGGTTATTGCAAGTACATTACGTTAGTGTGGAGATTTGATGGAGTGTTTACTTAAGGGGGCGGTTCATTAGGAATTTGTTAACATTAGACTTGAAGACATCCAAGTTGTAGTCCGGAGGGAAGCAGGCAGACGGAACAGAGTTCCACAGGCGTGCAGTTCTAAGAAAGGAGCTTTGTTCATGGAATCCGCGTTTTGATTTAGGCACAGATATAGAGTGGGGGAAATTTTTCACAGTGGATTTAGCTAGACGGGTGTTTTTCATGAAAGATTGGCGAGGGGGGACCAGGGATTGGAGTTCAGACGAGCACCTGCCATGAAAATAACGATAAAACAAGGATAGGCTCGCAACGTCTCTTCTGTGGGAGAGGGGTTGCAGGGTAGAGAAAAGAGCATCCCCCACTAAGCCACGAAGTCTATTTTGTACTCTGTCAAGGCATGATAGGCTGTCTTTTGCAGTTCCTGCCCAGATATGGCAACAGTATTCCATCCTTGGACGTACTCGGCTTTTATATAGATAGAGAATTGCATCAGTAGTGAGATATCTTCTGGAGCGGTAGAAGGATCCCACCATCTTTCCAGCGACCTTGGCAACAGACTTGATGTACGTGTTCCATTTCAGATCAGGAGTAAAGGTCAAACCCATAAGCTTGTCAAAACACGGGGCCTCACCCAGACGAGAGCCATCCATCACAATTGATGCCAGCTGGGGATCAGAGCGTTGATGATGTAAGGATAGGAGTTTGGTTTTGGATGCATTAAAGGTAACTAGCCACATCTTCCCCCACTGAACCACGCGCTCGAGATCAGAGGAGAGAGAATCAGAGAGAACTTTGTCATTTACAGCCTTTGATGTGTTGCCGTAGATGGTCGTGTCATCAGCATAGATGTCAACGAATCTATAAAAGTGAAAATGTGTGCCTGTCTTTTCTCTATGGTAGTTAAGGAAGACTGTTGATAATTGATTGGAGCCCAAAACAATAAAGGTTAAGGCGTCATAATAGGGGTCAAAGTTAAAAAAATTGACCGCTTTTTTTTTGCCCAACATAATACTCCAAACCAGGGCAACACCGGGCTGAAATGCTAGTATATCTATAAAAGTGAAAGTGTCTGTCTGTTTGTCTGTCTGTGTGTCTGTCTATGTACATTTTCCTACTCAATAACTCTGTCAATTTTCAGTCTACAGACTCGAAATTTATATACAGAGTACTGAGATTTGGGAAAATCTTTGTAATCAGTTTTCGGCCAGAAATTTGACCTTAGAGAACTCTACCGAACTCTTCCGACAATTTTGTGTTTAAACACTTGAAATTTTAAATATAGGTTTCTTGGACATGATCCTAACTTAATAACTTGATTTGAGCCCCAAACAATAAATGTTAAGGGATCATAATAGAGGTCAAAGTTAAAAGAATATTGACCTCTGCGGTCTCTACCAAATTACTCAGACAATTTCTGTTCTAAACATTTGAAATTTTATATAAAGGGCATTCAGAGATAAGGCAAGCTTTTTAATCGGTTTGGGTCGAAAATTTGTGATATCAATATATAAATGTATGTATGTATGTTTGCGTGTCTTCCTTAAACTTTCAACAGACGCGACGGATTTTCACAAGATCAGTCTAGTTTTAAAGATCAACCTTTCAGACGACAAATATCGAAAAAATGGCTAAAAGTATTAATTTCTTCACCTCCAACTGAGCACTTTTCTACAGGGAGCGGTCGTTTTTTTTCGTCGAGACTGTCGAAATTAATCCCCTCTTTTCGATTGTCTAGCCTTAATTAAAACCTGCGTCACTTTTGGTTTGGCGGTGGTCGTAACAGCAAAGACGTCACGTTTTTCCCATTCTTTTCCTCCTTCGCGGTGCGGATTCGAGCCTGCTTTCCTATTACCACTTTTTTTTTTTGCTCAACACACGCCTCCAAACACACGGGCAACACCGGGCTTAAATGCTAGTAGATATCTATAAAAGTGAAAGTGTCTGTCTGTGTGTCTGTCTGTGTACATTTCCCTACGCAATAACTCTATCAATTTTCAATCTACATACTTGAAATTTGATATACAGGATTCTGAAATTTGGGAAAATTCTTTTAATCCCTTTTGGGCCAGAAATTTGGCTGTTAAGGGGGGTTCAAAGTTCAACGATTTGACTTTTTTCACAAGATCAGTATCGTTTTGAAACTCGACAAATATCGAAAAATTGTCTAAAAGCATTAATTCTTCACCCTCAACTGGGCACTTTTCTACAAAGAGGAGTCGCTTTTTTCGCCGACATTTTCGAAAGTCATCCCTCTTTTCGATTGGCTACGGGTTAAGCCTGCCTTTCTACTACCACTTTTTATTTTGCTCAACACGCACGTCCAAACACCCGGACAACGCCGAGCAACGATGCTATTATATATATATATATATATATATATATATATATATATATATATATATCACAGACAACTCTTTCTTGTTTTTCTTGTAATCCTCTTTTTCTCTTTGTCGGACAATTTTCCAAACGTTCTTTTTCTCGAGTGAAAAACTAATAAGTAACAACCCTACATCCGATGGCAGTATGCTGAAAACTAGAAATGCCGCGTACGTCTTTAAATGTCCCATAGGAGAATGTGTCTCTGTCGTACATTGGCATTACTCGAACCAGCATCTCGCGTCGTTTAACATGTCACCTGTTTTCCTCGAAAAGTTCAATCTATCAGCACCTCATAGCATACCACACCCCTAAAACTGAATTTAGAGACATATTAATAAAAAACACGGCCATTTTCACTGTCTCATATGGCAAGGTGCGCCTCCCAATCTTTGAGGCATTGTTAATCCACATTAGTAAACCAACGATCAACCAGACTCAAAATGAAACGGAGGGCACGCTCAAGTGTTTTTGAGTATTTTAGTGATTTTTTAGCGATTTTAATCGTCTTTTAATCGTCTTTTCATTTCATGTCGCTATTTTCATTTTTCAATTTCATTTGTTTATTTTTTACTACTCGCCTGAGGATGACCAATGGCGGTCGAAAACGTTCGCGATTATGGGAAATTTCTTTTTTCACTCGAAAAAAAAAAACATTCGGAAAATGGTCCGACAAAGAGAAAGGGAGGATTACAAGAAAAAAAAGCAAGAGTTGTCTGTGCTATTGAATGAAACGTGCATAAAAGAAAAAATACTGCCTTAATATACTAATATATATATATATATATATATATATATATATATATATATATATATATATATATATATATACCAACTGTATAATTCTTTTCCTATCCATGCCTCTTTGCTTCTTTTTCAATATCAATACTTTCTGTCCAAGGTAATTACAGTTTATTTTCAAAACAACGGCAACCACCGTTTGATTAACAGAATAAGAGATTTACAGAATGATTGATTATTCCAAATAATGTCACATGTGTGTGCCATTTTCAACAATCGTCCAAAATAAAACCTGATCGTCTTGTAAACAACTTGACATACTGAACGCATGTTGAGAAAAGAAAAATATACTAGATTTACAGAATTAGAGAATAGTAAAAAACTAAAACAAAAATAAAATAATCTCTTATTTCACTATTCCTATTATCGATCTTTGGCGTTCGTCCTATTTTAACTTAGTCACTCTTTCGTTCCTTACATTATCCGATGTGATCATTATCTGAAAGTCGGCCAGAAGTTAAGAGGATTACAACCGGCCTGAGACGTGACTATGGAACCAGAGACTTGCACTGAAATATATTCAAGTGTCGTAGTACCGATAGAAATCGCTGTCTTATAAATATCACAATTTTCTTTATCTTTTCACGAAAAGTCGTACAATCTAAAGAAAAACCGCCTATAGTGTGTCATAAAAAAGTAATGGTGTTGGTATCGGAATTACTTAATTTCAATTCCAAACATGAAACGTTTGAAATAACCGTTACCTCAACTTCGAGTGTAATGGACTTCTTAATACACTACTATGGTAGATGAAATTGTTATTTTCGGATAACCCTATGCTATATGATTACGACTCTATTAACTGCCTTCACAAACAGCCCCATTCATGTTTGATGAACTTTAAAATTAGTTAATAAGACATGGGTTGTAGCATCACTTTTATTTATTACTAGCGTTGTTCATATTTCGTTCCCCAGTCTTGAACAATCGAAATCTAAACCTTTAACAAAACAAAGGTATTTTAAAAAAATCTATCTGCTGTAAAATATTATATATATATATATATATATATATATATATATATATATATATATATATATATATATATTATTTGGATTATTGTTCTCATTTTCAGTGGTATTCTCACTATGTTTCAGCTGATGTAACCTCCGACCTTCTTCAGATGTATCTTGTCAAACTCCGGAATATTTGTGTAAAAATTTAAAACAGAACCTTATATTTTATCCTAGGGAGTATCATGCTCTCATTCTGTCAGCCATGAGCGAATAAGTCTTCAGAAATTCTCGATTATATTATTAGTACCGCCCACACTGAGAATTGAACCTTCAGCCTCCAAAATATCATCACTGACTTTTACTTAGTATTTTATTCTTTATGTTGCAAATCCTTACACGGCTGTATATATTCCCAAATTTGACAAAAAACACAAAGAACGTCGGAGGTTACATCGGCCGAAATGTTGTGAGAATAAGACGCACGACGAGAACAGTAGTCCGAATAATACCAAGAATACAAATTATAATTCTTCATCGTATACAACAAGTGTTGTTCCAAAAGTAAAGCCTTTTATTTTTAACTCAAAAGTTCAAGAGCTACGAAGACGGAAATAGTACCATTTAAATAAACGCCCTTTTGTGCTCTAGAATTTTTTATACATAGTAACTACTATTCTTATTAAGAGGAATTCAATGACGCATCTCTGCTTCTAATGCACGTTAAAGATTGAGATTGTTTTACAGAGTCCAACACTGTCAATATCTGCAAAAGACATATTAAACTTTCAAGTCTCGAATACAAAAGTCCAATCATCATAACAATGCAATTTTCAATCCCCTTTAATCCATACGGGTGCAATAAAAATCGAAGTCATTGCTTTAGAAAGCTTCTCGTTAATCCGAAATATATATTTTTGTGATAGAGATTATCTTATTTTTGTTTGCAATCAATTTTATTTCTGTTTTGTTTTCCAATGAATTAGCGTTAATGTAAATTATTTAAGATGTTTGCAATTTTGGTTTCCCTATTTAAATTGTCATTTCCCCCGATCGCTTTTCCATTTTTTTTTTTTTTTACTTTTAGTGATTTTATCCAAAACATTTTTTTGCTTTCCTTTTCGCATTTTTATTTTACATTTTTCATACACCATATTCAAGATTTTTTTAATTTTTTATTTTTAATGAAAATTTTAAATAAATCTTTCAATTCTTTTTATTTATTACATATTAATTTTGTGAGTATTTGAAAACTACACATTCGTTTACCAATTACAAAACAATATATTTTTGACGACAGACAAAATAAAAACAGTTAATTTAATTGAAGTATTAAAACTATATGTATTTAGCTAGTTCAATGCATGTTTAGAGAGTAATAGGAATAAATATAGATTAGTTACCACAATAAAATTGTTATTCTGAAAGTTTTCTCGAAAACTATGAGGCCAATCCGACTCCCATTTTGTATGGGTCTTTGTTATGATAAGGTGTCGCTGACTAAGTATTATGTTATTTGTTTGATGCACAGTAAAGGGTTTATAGAGATTAGTATTTGATACAAAAATGAACACAAATTAAACTATTGCTTTTTCTCCGTTTTTAACAGATTAAAAGTAATATATGATCATATATATATATATATATATATATATATATATATATATATATATATATATATATATATATATATATAAGGTTGCAATAACATTTATGTTAGTGAAACTTAACTCGAACTTAGGAAAATGATTCATAAACAGTTGATATACGAAAAGAAAGGATTTGTTTTGCATTATAAAATGATTATCAAATGATTTTGCTTCCGACTTTAAAACGGAAATACTAGTTATTACAGCCATGATAACAGCATATTCTCATCATTGTTTTGACTCTCGAGTATATATCCGACAGAGTTAAACACACTTAATCTACAGAGAACCACATCACTCTATATAAAAGCATATAAGATATCAACGGATACACACTCGAGAGTCAAAATAACGAAAAGAATATGCTGTTGTCATGGTCATACTCATTACACAAGTTAAACTTTTTATCAATATAAACAACACAAGTTACGGTGATTAAAGAATTATAGCAAGAAAAACTACAAATAAAATTCACATCAAATAGTCCATCCAGGTTCCAAAATAAGAAAATATATTTTTATATTTTAAACATAGCATTCTAAGTATTAATTGGACAAAAAATTAGTAAAGAAATATGGAAGTTAGTGAATTAATTTTAAATTACAGTTAATTAGCACATTTTAAATTGAAGTTTATTTATATCATAACTCAATCTAAAAACTAAAAAACACTGGAACATGTATTTTATGACTATAGTATATTATATTTCATAATCCTATGTATAAACTCCACTTAAATATTATGACAATATTTATTTTGGTATGTACGTTTGTTCAACTTCGTCTCGTAAGCTACTATTACAATCTGGCTAAAAATTAGAATTTGCTTCAGCCTCTCTCCCACTGACGAAATGTAGCATCCCTCTGCCTGTTCTACAAGTATTTTTATGGTGAATGCTCTGACGAACTGTAAACATTTGTGCTGCCACGATGTAAATACCCTCGACAAACCCGACAAGCAGCTAAATTCCACCTTACACAGTGGAGATCCCTAGATGTAGGAGAGCTTTCTACTTCGGTAGTTTCTTCCCCAGAATCGCTAGACTTTGGAATTCCATTCCGTCTCTCTGCTTCCCCAACTGTACTGACATACAGAAGTTCAAGTGTAACGTGAACCGACATCTTACTGCCCTACATAGTACCTCAGTAGTTTATGTCCCTGATAGTAGCCCCCTACACCAAAGTGGCAATGTGCCTTGTTTGGGGTGAAAATGTAATAATATATATATATATATATATATATATATATATATATATATATATATATATATATATATATATAATTTAAAGGAGATTAGAACAAAGTTTAAAGAGCTGAGTGTATTTTAATGTAATAGTGAAATTACTAGTTTTATTAAAATACAGGAAAAAAAGTGCTCGTTGTAATTTAGATATATAATAAGCTCTATAGGTAAATATCCTAGAGCTAATTCAATATTAAGTAATGTGATTGATAATTTAAAATTTAAAAATCAAATTATAATTAAATTAAAAATCAGTTTCACAAGAAGGAACAACAACAAAATCAATTATCTGTACGGTCGTTTCGGAAAACCGTGTTTTTATTGTGGTAGACATCAAGTTACGGACAATAGTTATTACATATAGTTTTTTAATAAACAAGGTCTCCTCGTCAGCAAATTTTAAAGGGTTTTTATTAAATCTAAAATACACCATAAATAAACCTAGCATTGAAAGTAATGCATATGTATCTTTTAGTTTTTCGCCTTTTGAAATCAGGAACTATGGTTAAAATACTCATATGTGATGTTTGCTATAGCTTTTCACCTTATTATTCCTTCTTGTGAAACTGATTTTTAATTTAATTATAATTTGATTTTCAAATTTTAAATTATCAATAACATTACTTAATATATATATATATATATATATATATATATATATATATATTATTTACTATAGTGTTACATTTTTATTTTTCGCACCTTTATAATTTATGTTTTAATGGACACCTTCTGTTTTTTTTCTAATATTAATCACACATTTAATACTTCCAAATTAAGCTTTTGGAAAAAAGATGATATAATAGGAAGGTGAAACGGGCGAAATTCAGTGAAAATATATGAAAAAATGAGACGGGGAAAAGGTGTAAGACGCGACAAATATAAGATATTAAAATAGAAAAGTAAAAAAAAAAATAAATGAATAAAATTAATAAATTAGAAGAATAATACTCTATATAACAATATGGTAAGTCATTTCATATTCGTACTATGTTATAACTAGGGCTATGACAACAGAATATTTTTTCATTGTCTTAACTCTCGAGTATATATCCCACGCAGTTAGACACAATTAATCAACATCACCCTACATAAAAACATATATCGATGGATATATACCTGAGAATCAAAACAAGGCAAAGAATATGTCCACATGAACATTTTTATTTAATCTTATTTGTTTGCATGATTTTCAAGTAATAAATAAATAATTTTTAAAAAAAATTATCTTTGTATTTTATGGCGGGAAAAATGTCTACAATATTTTTGAAAAACATTGCATGACAAAATAACCTTCACTCCTCCATTCCCTCTAACCACTTTAACATGCCTGGTCATCTCCCACTCTGCCGTAAGGACTCGGCAGACATATACATGGGCTAGGAGTCTATATTCGTAACACCCTCCCCCTGACTAGAGAAATAAAACTAAAATCAGACGACCAGGCCTTTATGTGCTTCAGACTAAATATGCAACATAATATTAGCTACTTGTATTTTCTCTACCGCTCTCCCTCAACCCAGGACTGTACCCTAATAAGCAAAGTCTCTGATAGCATAGATATGGCACTCTCCCTCCATACTAGCGCACAAGTACATGTATTTGGTGACTTCAATGTCCACCACAGTATCTGGCTTGTATTCTCTAATTACACAGACGTAGCTGGTAGCACAACACATAGCTTCTCTATATCCCATTCCCTATCTCAGAGGATTACATTTCCGACACATTTCCCAGACCAGCAAGATCAACATGCTTCGCTTCTAGATCTATTTCTGACAACAGTTCCCGATGATTGTGCAACAAATGCCCACAGCCCACTCGGGAATGCTGATCACACTGTGATGATGGTAGAAATCACCCTAAATTCTCGCCCTAAAACTGAAGACCCACCACTCAAAACAATGAGGTATTAAAAAAAGGCTGACTGGAAAGCCATCAGGGAACTCAGAGATTCCCATCGCAAAATATCCTCTGTCTTCCAGCGGAACAGTGTGCAAATAAGACCACTGAATGGTTCAAAACTGCAATTGAAGTACATGTTCATACACGGAAATTCTATAGCAAGCCCCACTCTCCCCAATGGTTTACTTTTGCTTGTACAGCTGTCATTGATCAAAGGCAGCATGCGTTCCGCAGATTCAACCGACATGTCCAGTTCAAACAGACAGAAGTATATAGAAGCTAGAAATAATTGTAAGAGAGTAATAACGACAGCTAAGACAGATTACACTGAAACCACCAGAAAACGAATCGAAGCACAGAAATTAGGAACCCGTGATTTTTGGAAAATCTACAACAGTGTGCAGTCAACGATTCCCCCACTATCAAACAATCATCAGGTTGCTTGCACGGCAACCGACAAGGCTAATCTTGCCAGTCGGTTTGCCTCAAACTCCACACTGGACCTGGCACACGACTCCCTCCCCGACTTTCCTTTGTAGACAGTCGCCACTCTAGACGATTTGAAAATCACCTTTTCTCAGGTACATGGTATCATAAACAACCTAGACACCTCAAAAGCATGTGGACCAGATTTCATCCCGGCTGTGCTATTACAAAAATGCTCTGCTGAGGTTACTCCAGTTCTCTCCAAACTTTACAATAAATGCCTTAATGAATCTTGCTTTCCCGACTGCTGAAAAACCGCCTCTGTGGTACCAGTATTCAAGAATTCTGGTGAAAGAACTGACCCACTAAATTATCGCCCCATTAGCCTCCTCCCGCTTTTCGCTAAAATATTTGAATCCTTAATTAATCAAGCCCTAGTCTAACACCTAACAGCTGCTAAACGCCTGACCGACAAACAATATGGATTTAGGACAGCTCGTTTAACAGCAGATATCTTAACTGTAGTCTCTGAACGTATATACCGTTCAGTGGATAAAGCAGGGGAGAGTAGAGCGGTAGCCCTTGACATGTCTAATGCCTTTGACAGGGTATGGCACGATGGTCTTCTAAGGAAAATTAGATCATATGTTATCACTGGAAGAATACATAACGTAATTAAATCCTTCTTAAGAGAAAAATCCAAGTTGTCCTCGACGATCGTACACCTAAACAATATGATATAAATGCGGGAGTACCTCAAAGGTATATCCTTTGAACTTTATTATTCCTGATATTCATAAATGACCTCCCTGATAAAATTGTTTCGGGGATGGGTATATTTGCCAATGACACCACTCTATATAATAGGCATGAAGGAAAACAAATGAACACATATCTAAGGAAATGGCAGAAACACTAGAGGATGACCGCCAATCTGTAGTGAAATGGGGACAAAAATGGATGGTCACATTTAATGCTGCCAAGACTAAGCTTGTTGCATGAAAGTACTTCTTTTTAACTCCTCGGCCTAACGTTTACAGGGAACATGAACTGGAATAGATACATTGAGAGCATTGGCAAGGTGACTGCAAAGAAAGTGGCCTCTCTCTACCGTGCCAGAAAATTACTTACACCTGAAAGTATCCTGTACCTCTATAAGGCCACCATTCGCCCATGTATGGAGTACCGTTGTCACATTTGGGCTGGTGCATCTGCTGCTTGTCTCTCACTCCTGGACAGGGTTCAAAAGAGAGTCGCCAACCTGATAGGTCCTGAACTGTCATCTAGGCTTCCGCCAATGTCCCATCGACGAAACGTTGCATCCCTCTGCCTGTTCTACAAGTACTTTAATGGTTAGTGCTCTGACGAACTGTAAGCACTTGTGCCTCCTCGACGTGACTACCCCCGACAAGCAACTAAGTCCCACCCATTTACAGTAGAAACCCCTAGCCTTTTTCTCCAATAGTTTCTTCCCTAGAATAGCAAGTCTTTGAAACTCCCTTCCGGGATTCTGCTTTCCAATTGTACTGGTATGCAGAAGGTCAAGTGTAATGTGAACAAATATCTTGCTACCTACCCCCTTCATAATTCCCCCGCAAATTATGTCTTCGATAATAGCCCCTTACTTCAAAGTCGCACTGTGCCCTGTTTGAGGTGAAAATTGAATTTAAAAAAAAAAAGTTTTTTTTGCAAGATTAAGTTCGAGGAAAGTCGTGCTTGAGATTGCTTGAGATAGAGATTGCTTTTAAATTGTATCAAATGACAGTAATATCACTCATACTATCTATATTATTCAGATTTGTTAGTTTGTGTATCTTTATAAAATGTCAGATGATGAAATATACAGAATGAGTAACCTGATCACATGTTAAGAAACGAAAGATATTGTAATAAAAGGTATTATTCGCGCAAGCGATGCCGCCTGTGTTTGGCCTGTCAAGTGACGGGATCGGGGAAAGAAAAAGAAAAACATAATTTTGTAGATGAATTTTTGTCAAATAGTAACGCACGTAACAGAAATCTGTAGATGAGACGACATGTGGTCGATTCAAGAGATTAATTAGTGAGAAAAAGAACTCTAGTTTTGAGACAGCCGGGAAAAAGCAGATACGGCGGTTTACGTAGTTAGTGCTAAATTCTGAGGTTTTGGTGTCTGTTCGCTTTTGGACGTTGTTTCGTTTTTCATTTGTGAGTTTATTATCAGTTAGAACTGAGGAAGACGGAAAGAAAAGAAGAGTGCTGCTGCCTCGGGAAATAATCAAACATTTCGTCATGGGAGGAACATGAACACAGCTTCGACGTCGTTTGTTCTCAAGCCGAAAGAATTTACGTGACTGAAAGAAATGTTGTTCGGTCATGAAAAACTATAGTCTTTAAGGTATATTTGAAATTGTCAAACTGTAAGTACATGTTATTTAAATGCCTAACAGCGTTTCTCGTTTATGAAGTCTGTTCTGAGCTTCCGCTTCAATTGTCGTCAAAGAAAAGAGAACTTATAATGGAAAGTTCTTAAGAGTCTATGGCGTAATTAATCATCTCGACCGGTTTGAAAATCTGATAATTCAGCAGGAGTTTATTAATAAAATAATCCAAATGCGAAGGAAATGAAATTCAAGATGACAAGGGTTAAACAAGTATAAGTGAGGCTGTATTGAATTGCTTCTCACCGCTGCAAGATGTGATGCAAGGCTGGAGTATGGTGATATTACCCTCCCTCGAAAAACACTCTGGTACAAAAATAGCCATTAAAGAACACGTCAGCATCCCCTCGTGTAGCGCCTCAGGTGATAAACAATAAAACAATCTCTTCCCAAAGAGAAGGTCATATCTGAGGGGGTAAACCGTCTCCTAGGATCGAAAGAATCAATACCTCCACTTGACAACGAGGCATCCAGTGAATCAGATCCGTCACTAGTTGACCGGAATGATTACCAAACGACAGATGCACGGCTGGTATAAAAATGCTCGACGGAACAACTAGGTCGACCATTAAAAAAACTATCCGTAATATTGCTGCCATCTGCATAGTATGAAATAACTGCTTATTGTATCTGACTACATCTCATATTACGTTACCTGATCGTTTACCTAAAAAAGTGATTTAGTATGCCAGTGTTATAGAGGCGTTTCTGGAAGGTCTTTTATGTTCCGACATTACAACATTACAACCATCTTCCGAGAGGAATAAAAGATAGCAACCCCCTTTAGATGAAGGGGTAGATATGCTGTCGGCTACCTTTGCTTGACGAATCTTATCTTTGAGTTACAAGTATCATTAGTGGCAGGGAGTCTTTTTACAGATAATTAATCATTAGGATTGGAACCTTGCCGTAACGCAATCTGAGATGTAGTGGAATTGAACATGCATGAAATAATCGAAGAACACATTTTTATATAAAAATAGAAACTTATTTTAATTTGAAAAAGCGGCATATTCTTTAATGTGAAAGTTGGGAGTCCTGATTTCAACCGTAATCTGATCCCAACTGGATTACAACTCTTTTCTAATGGCAAAACATAGGAGAAAGGGAAAGATACATGTACACATGAACGATAAACAAATATAATTTTTATTATATTTACAAGGTTTAATTGACAGCTAGCTTGATTTGACCTTTCGACAGCACTAGTTAACCTCGATTTTATAAACAACTGTCAATTGGATATAAAAAAAAACTTAATTTATGACATGCTCTCTAGTCATCATGTTCATAATAGCACGATTGAAATTATGCTTTCAGAAATGGAGACATAAAGTTTTTAAACGTGAGGAGTTGAGGCTCTCAGCAAAAGAACGTTTTTTTATTGTTCCACAAAGTAAATATTTTTCTTTTCTATATATTTTGTTCTTTAGCAGCAGCAGCAGCAGCAGCAGCAGATGTAATTTTATTTTAGAGATTTTTACTATTGGTTCCTTTGTTTTGCTATGAAGAACGGTGCCCTTTATTAGGGATCTTTTACTTATTTCGTGGCTTGTTAACTGATATAATTGTCCCAACATTTTAAAATCGTCTTTTCCTTACTCCTGGAAATCTCAGTTAATTATCAAAGTCGTCTACCTTTCTATCATTATTAATGATTAAATTAAGTTGTTGAAAAATCTTAAACCTACTTTGTAGTATAAAATGATTTGGTTTGGAAAGCTTTTACTGTAAAATAATTATTACTATTAAAATCTATTTATTTTAATACTAAAAGGAAATCGTATAATTGGTGCTTCTACAGAATTTGAACTTAACAAAACCAGCTTTTGCTAATTAATATTTACATAAAAACAAAAAGTAGTCAAATACAGCTGTGGTCAACATTATATATATATATATATATATGTATATATATATATATATATATATATATATATATATAATATACTCTATATTTCTCATAAAATAGTCAAAATCCTAATGATTAATAACCTCAATGAATATGTATTTCCGCTATCAGAGCATATATACATTGTAATATAACATTCTATTAATAGCCAAAAATAAGACCACATCATATTTTTATTTTTATAAAATTTATTTTAAATATAAATTTCTATATTTACTTTTTTTCAGTAAGCGTCTTGCACGTGTTTCATTTTATATATTTTATTTGCTGTAAGCACATAATTAATCAGAGACGAACAAATATAAGAAACATTCTCATATAAATGGATGGAATTAAAAAAACCATTTATCAAGAAATAAAAACATTAATCCAAAAATGTTACAAAACTATGGAACTAAGAAATGATATCCGAGAACAAATTAAATACATTCGATTGCACGAGGAAAACATCCCACACTGCCATCTGGAACTTATATATATATATATATATATATATATATATATATATATATATATATATACACACACGACTTTTTCATTTTGTTTTGTGGAAAATCTTAATCTATAAATAGAACTGATCTCAGAGACTTATGAATAAAGTTGAAGCAGGGGATACTCCAAATAGAATCTTTAAGAAAACTCAGCGAATTCCTCTTTTAGGTTTTTTCTTCATTTGAGTTAAACAGACTAAACGGCCACTGGATGAAACGTGGTGAAGAGAAACGACGATGCAGAAAATAAAAAGACGCGTATAAACCTCCTGCACACGTAATCATAATAATTTTATTTAGTTTATTGATTACTCATTAATAAAAACATTAGAAATGATACACTTTAAACTTGTAAAAGATTGTAATTCTTTTTCTAATGCATCAACGGTATAAGATTACATTATTAGTAAAAATCGAAAACAAAGATTGAATGCAAAGCTTGAGGGAAGTTATTTATATTAGTCTTGCTTTCTATAGATGTATGGATCGGTAGTAATGTGATTGATAAAGTCGCAATTTGTTAGCCGATCTTTTTCTGAGGTACATTTGCAAATTCATTACATGTGCCTATTTTTTTTTACTTTACGATATCTTTTCTTTATATGTAGCCCCGGGGGCTAAATAAAACCTTGTTGATCAATATTACTTACACAAACGATACTATCTATAAAACAGCAGCTGAATATCTGATACGTATAACTTGAAATAGACGGAAGGTTCATACTTTAGCCTAAATTATTGTTGCATAAAAGGTCATAATATATGTTATATACATTATATAATATATGTATTAGGTCTGAACTTGACATAGCAAAAGTCTGTAAACAGCGACGGTATTGAATAGATAATTTTCAGTACTCACAATAAAATTGTGTTGAACGAATTAAAGATGAAGTACTCAAACCACAGACAAACCAAATCAGAAACAAGAAAATGTGTGCGTATCAGTGGGGAGCTTATTAATCGATATGTTGGCCGAAAATATGGTGAGACGTCATGTAAAAAAAAAGAGTAAAAAATAAAAAAAAAATCAGATAAAAATACAGAATAGTTTGAAGACGTCGGGGATCTGAGGATAAACATCTTTATTCCGTCGAGAACATTTTAAAACTTATATTATTTGATGCAACACAAGTAAACATTGTGTAAAAAATGTTGATAGTTGTCTGCTATAAACTCAACTTGTTCGGATTCTTTTGAATGAAAATATAATTTTAAAAAAGAATCATACATACGTAGAAAATGGTCGCCTTTAAGCTGCTGTCGTTGATCTTGAGAAATAACCGTGTTACTGTAGTTACTAGTTAAGTTTAGTCAGTGAAATTACTTAGCATTCATTATGCATTATTGGCAACCTTCACATTAGCATTCCTGTGAGTATTCATTCAAATATAAAATCTTAGAAATGTATAACGACGGTATGTATCTCTTAAGTTTGCAATTGCTATTTTAAAATACCAATAAAATAGACCATAAAATGCTATTTCAAACGTAGTCGTAACGGGCCAGTTGAAATGCTATTTCAATCGTTACAGACCAATGAAAATGTTTTTCAATTGCTCTATTACAACTAAGTTTGTAATAGAATTTCCAGGTGCTCTATTACAACTAAGTTTGTAATAGAATTTCCAGGTGCTCTATTACAACTAAGTTTGAAATAGCATTTTATTGGTCTGTCATGACTTCGCATTTTAACCATTGACGGATTGAATAAGTATATTGTAACAAACACGTTCTGGGCAATTCTTATTTTAATCAATCATCGTCTATTTTCTTCATGTTGTTTGGGAGAAATGCATTTTCTTTCGTCTTGATAACAAATCCTTAAAATCTTACGCACTGTTTAAAAATACTGCTGCACATCAACCGTTTTGTTATTTACTGCGAAGCGAAATATATAGTGCCAGAAATTTATTGTATAAGATTAATTGAACACAACTCGCTATATTAACAATAACATTATTCATTTCTTTCCCAACTGTATTACTCTGTAAATAATTAGAAGAGATGCTGTACAAAGCTGTTTTCTTTCGGTTGATACGTAATGCAAATGGCCAATCGCACTTTCCTACTGATAATGTAGATTTCGTGCAGTTATCTTTGTAATCAAACCTTGGAATATCTTTAAATTAAAAGAAATGTACAACTTAATAATAACTTATAAATTATACAAGCACAAAACTATAATAACTCGTCTTATTTAACGTAATGTAATTTTGAGTATTATTTCAACGTTTGATTACAAAAAATGAAACACACCCATTAAAAATAGTAAAAAGTAAACTATTTCCTTTCTTATGAAACTCATAATTTTGCAGGGCATAATACTGCAAAAACTAAATAACTCATGTTGTAGACAGTCACCAAGAAAATTATATTTTGGACGTGCCGCGTAGTTAAACGTGACGTCAAAAGTACGCATCAGAAAATTTGACTAATAGGTTCCCGTATTTGCTGTGTGAACTGACCCAAAGATCCAAAGCTTGTCAACGGGTGTTTGAATATTATCCTTTGCTTTTAATACAGAATGCAAAGTTAATCTATGGGTTTTTAGGGCAATGACGTAGCTTAGATATTTCCACCTTATGGAATAAATTATGAGAATAATTTTGAAAAACACATCCCTTACAAAACTTTATACAACTTTAATGACAAAGTATTTATTATGAACAACTTCTGTTTCAAACAACTTCAAATAAGTCGCTTACTTAGCTCAAAGCAGGCAGTTGTAGTGTGTGCATATTATGTACTTCATTATAATGTATCCTTTTGTACGTAGGATAATGTCAGACTAATGCATTTTAGCTTTATTGCTAGGTCTATTCCGACGTTGTTGTATTGTGCAACAACTGGTTTTACTAGTTTTTCCCATGATGTCTTGCCACATGAATAAATAAAAATATGCATGCTAAGCAGTAACTATTATGAGGGGGACAAACATTTATACAAAACGACACATACGTTATTTGATCAATAGCCGACTAGTTCCATTAGAGTAGTTTTCTATCGACAATAACGATGACTAGTGAATTGATAAGTAAATCTGGATAGATTGCTTTCATTCAGATTTTAGCGAGCAAAGAAGAAAACTCGCGTAAGAAATAATAAGAAGAAGAAAAAGAAGAAGGAAAAGAAAAGAAGAAAAGAATACAAGTGTGCTTTAAGTGACTACGCAAATGCTATCACATTTCACTCTCAGGTCTATTTTGATGTAATTAGGTATCGAAACAATGATTGCATTTTTTCGCTATTCAATATCTTCGTGCATACACATGTACACACACACATGTATTATTCTTTTTTCACACTCCAAAAGAATATTACCACATGAAACGTAATGGGATACTATTAAGGGTCATGTCTTACCTCGGACTGTAGAGATGGGAACAGAAATACTGATATCACATTAAAAATCCAGTAAGTAAAGTACGGAAATAAGGAAACAAAGGGAGACAATCCAATGTTTGGAAAACCGAGGAAAGAACTTTTAGAGTAGAAGGTTTTTCGGCATCTAAGAAGTTCAACATGAAGAGGCGTGATTTTGCTGCTTATCAGATTAATCAGGAGTTTGCACGTACATCGATGGAGAGGGGGGTGTAGGAGTTGATCAGAGCACATTTCTATTAAAGTACTTATGAGACAGGTACAGAGACGCCACACTGCTGTGATGGGACAAAGGTTGGTTCAGCGCGGAAGACTTTTTTTTAGTTTAAGAGTGTAAAACTAGTAATAGATGCAGCAGTACATGTAATTTATCGATTGAGATAAAATGAAACCAACTCTGGCTGCAATTTGCAAAGCATTTGTGTTTAAGATCATTTTTATTACATGGATTATTTAGGGGCGTTTGCAGTTAAGATCTGAATTATGTGGTGCAGTGTGAATAAATTATTTGTAACTTTTAACACTTATAAACAAATAGTTTCCCTATTTTCAACACAAACATCATATCCATGTTTTGCAACGGATATAATCAGATTTTTGCTTTGAAAACTTTCACTCAATATGTGAGACTGAAAACTTTCACTCAATATGTGATACTGAAAACTTTCACTCAATATGTGATACTGAAAACTTTCACTCAATATGTGATACTGAAAACTTTCACTCAATATGTGATACTGAAAACTCATATCCAATCTGTTGTTAAAGTTTCTATAGAAAATAAATGTGACATTTTTAAAGCAAACAAGTTGATTTCCACTTTGACCTCAATATATATATATATATATATATATATATATATATATATATATATATATATATATATATATAAGGTAGATAGAGGATGGAACAATAAAGTTATCGCCTTAAAAGAAAACATTACAGCTTTATATTGAAACTTTTATTCAAAATCAATTAAGGTAACTTGATTATGTAGTAGAGCTGACATCTATTCAATGTAGCCGCCTTCAGTCCTAATCACCGATTCGATACAAGTCCGAAATTAGGAGCATTCCCCTTTTACTGCCGCTCTTAAGATTTGGTCACAAGTGGTAAGCTAGTAGATGGTCTGCAAAAAAAAAAAAAAAAAAAAACGGTTTTCAAACGGAAATGGAGCTATGTCGTCTTTTTTTAGGGTGACAATTTTATCGTTCCACCATGTTGTAAAGGAATTGTAGCAGAAACATATGTAGCTGTAATGATGTTTGTAAAATAAACATTATATATATATATATATATATATATATATATATATATATATATATATATATATGGGGGGTGCATTGTGCTGCGGACAAAAATTAAATTTCTGCACCATTTCCAACATATCAAATCATTTGTTTTAAGTGGATCGTGTATTGAAATGTAAATCCGTCCCTACAGCCCAGTGTCATGGATTATATCCCAGAAGCACCTAGCTTTACTTGACTGTTTCTAATACGGATTACTAAAAGCGATTGTGCAAAATAGCATGGCAAAATCAGATCGAATTCTAATCTTCTATCTGCGACATTTCGAAGCGTAAACGTCAAGGCAGTTTAGAATGAATAATCACACGGTTAGATGATTTACACATTTTTTGCTGGGTAATATAGTTGTTTATCTGGGCATTTGAGCACATTTCGTGTTCGCGCATCAATCTAGGACGGTGTTCTCTTCTTCAATATTAGACGTGTGTTCAGACACAAGGAATAATGTACAACCTTTGTACGGGTGCTTTCTTGATTTACCATTGTGAAACAAGAGTTTCGCAATCACCAACCACATTTCTAAACAACCATTGCTGAAGTCTTGTGACAAAGGACAGCTTATATGATTGGAAAAAACTCAGGTGTAAAGAGCACCCTACGTGCAGCACCTTCTATTTACAATTGGTCTCCTATTTAGTGTTGATCAGGCTCAACGTTGCTGAACGTCAGTGACCTAATAGAAAGCGGTGTGTCAATCTGATCATACCTTATACTCTTGAAATGCTATTTATTATTTAAATGACTGAAAGGTGCTGTATTTAAGCAAATAATTCATATTTCAGCCACGTAAAGGTAAAAAGAAAAAATGCACTCGAGCCGGATTATTTTGTGTTTTTCCACAACGAAGACGGTCGCTCTTCATATAAGCAGAGCAGCAGCAGCAGCAGTCTTTTCTCTTTTTACTCTAACAACAAAATCACACCCGAACGAGATAGAAAAAAAACATAAAAACTCTGTTGATGAAAAACCCCATGCTTTATTCTGTCATCTTGTACTCCCAACATCGCCTAAATCTGCACAATGACATTATTCTTGAATCTGAAGTGTTCCAGGTTCCCACGCCACTGTTTACTCACAGCGGGCACATGCCCACCGTGGTCGGTTAGTTCTCTGCCTTCTCACAATTTTACCACGACTCTTTTTCAATATAAAATAAAGTAAACGATTACCTCATAATAAATTGATATTACTCCTTCGGAATTTATGTTGCTACTTCGATTTTATTACTTGAGTCATTTAATAATACTTATGCTGAACATTCGCTTACTGGTTATTAGATGACTCAGCCTGTCAGACATTATCACATAATTATATATCGAACATGTACGGATGCTGTGTTTTTAAAAATAACCCAAGGAGTACAACGGAACAGCTCAAGGACGGCTTGAAAATGGCCCACGCAGTTTGGTTGAAACGACTTGTGGAAAAACGTAGAACTGAAAAACAAAGATCCACGATTCTGAATCCGCACACATTGAAAAACACGAGATGAAAGTACTAATAGAAAAGACATCGCAATCTGCACATATCTTACATAATTATACCAGAAATGGCACACATGTGAGAGATAGACTTACACTCAGATAGGACTGATTAGGTATCTAGTCATAGAACATTTGTATGATATATGAGCAATGGACAGACATCACTTTATTAATAATCTGTACTCAATAGATAATAAATAATGAGTAAAAACAATTCCAGTATAATTGTGCCGCGCCAGCACAAGAAGCTGGGACATACTATAGTTTTAAGTAAGTAAATAGTAATAGCGACTATGAGATTCCAAATTTGGGGTTTCACCAGCAAATGTAGTTGAATATCATACGTAGTGCATATGGTATTATAACATTCCTTAAGTACTTGCTATCAGTACTATTACATAAATACTTTGATGCAAATGTGTGTAATTTTCAAATAAACTTACTATATCTTTTGTAAATAAATTCCACATTAATTTATATCAACATTTATTTCTATTATTTGGTCTATTATTTCGACGTGTATTCATGACGTTTCGGCTGTAACATTCGACCTTCTTCAGGTGCATCTTTTCCAAATTAAAAATCTTACCACTAAAGAATTTCGAACTGAGCAATTTATTTAATCCACTCTAAATCTCCAACAGGGTGTGGAAATGTATAGGAGAATAGTATAATGTTAACATGAACAGATACTCCACTCAGCTTAAGTAGAAGGTAACCGTGCTGAGGATGCTATCAGGACTAAAAACATACAGTACACTTTTCTAAAAAAGGACGATGTTGATATCTAGAAGGATGATCAGCAGAAAAAATACTATACCACATATCCCCCTTAATGAAGCATTTTCATATATTTGAAGTATATTTTCGTTTTCAGAAAAAGGTAACTCACTTCTTTTAATTAATAGAAGTTATTGTATAGTTTCGTATTCAGAGAGACAGATGGCACATTTTCCTTAGTAATAGCTAAGAAGGTATATTCAAAATATTAGGATACAATTTGAAATTGGGGGTCGGATTCAAATTCATTAATTGCGTAAACTATTTTAGCAGATCAAATTCAGCAATTTACTAGTATTTTCCAATAATAAAATGTACGAAGTTAAAGGTCAGATATTATGGGCACCTCGTTAGGATCGATGATTATCGATCTCATAAGCAAATATTTTCAGACAGGTTTAGGGATGAAAACGTGATCGTGAGATACATTCTATTTTTTGATGTAAAAAGAAAGAAAAATGCATATCAATCGCATCAATTTATGTGATATCGATTATTCAGAATTGGAAAACATTTCAGTGGACAGGAGAGTTTCGAGAACACAATACCTTTTATTTGTTTTTTGTTTTAACAGGGCATCTTCCATCATCTTGACAGATTGCGTGCGAATCTATAACTCTGCCGCGGTAAAAAGATCCAGAATTAAGACTAGTTCAAGGAGGGCATTACAGAATTGGAGCTAGCAATTAAGTTCAAAAGATCAGCAATCGTTAATTCTCTAAGAATGCCCTTGGCGACCTGAATCAAGCAAAGCCATAAATGACATTGCGTATCATTCGACGTTGCGCCAATAACCACTGGCTTCCAGTTTGTTCAAGTATTTAACTCTGTTCGTTTAATCACCCAAGTTAAGCTTCATCGAGATGGGATAGTAATATAATGGGTGAACATTTGGAAATGCCATGTGCTGGGGAAGTTCATATAAAAAACAAAATGGACTGGGTCAAAATTCTTGTATACCGATTCATGCAAAAACAAATTTCATGAAAACAATTTAAAATTAAGTGTGTCAAAGATCGTGTCATTAAAATCAACTGCTATTGACATCATATCGAACTAAAAATCAGAACATTACAACGATAGATAGATAGATAGATAGATAGATAGATAAATCTGATCTTCCTTACTTTCTTTTTACATCCCAAAATAGACTATATCTCACGATCACGTGTTCATCTCGAATCTGTCAGAAAATATTTGCTTAGGTGATCAATGAACATCGATCCTAACGAGATGCCAGCAATATCTGACCTTTAAAAGTGTACATTTTATCATTAAGTAATAAAAGTAAATTGCTGAATTTAACCTGTTTCAGATAGTTCACGCAATTAACGAATCGGATAACGACCCCCAATTGCTAATAATATTAAAATCTGAATATTTGCTTTTGGTCTAAGACTAGCAGGGAGTGCCCAGCCTTGCCCGCTTGTAAAATACGCTTAAATATATTTTAGTTCATATATACTTCGTATTTATTACTACAGAGCCAATTCTTTATTGAATATTATATTGCACCTAATATGTAATTGTGATTTCAAAAGATTAAAAAATTAATTGGGTGCCATCAGGTAGAATAAAACAAGAACATTTTGCTCTCCAGGCGCGTTCCTTATCGTTTGAGCTATCGACAGATAAATAAGAAAGGCATACAATTAAACCACTTCAAGCTAAAAATGAATTTGTACATACGTAAAAGTGATAGAAATGTGTCGGCAAGGTGAAGTAAACATTTTGCATTTCAATTTGCTAATATATTTATGCACGCGTTATTAATTTATCCAAACAAAGATTTTACCCATTATGCAATATCCTTGGTGTATGATTACTATTTTCTGTTAATTCCAGTGCTATGAGAGCATTGCCAAGGCTGCTGTGAAGTTTTATGAGAGCATTACCAAGGTTGCTGCAAAGAAGGTGGGGTCTCTCTACCGTGAAAGAAAACTACTTACGCTTGAAAGTATCCTGTACGCCTATAAATTCACCATTCGCCCCTAAATGGAGTACAGTTATCACATTTGTGCATCTGCTACTTCTCTCTCACTCCTGGACAGGGTTCAAAAGAGAGTCGCCAACCTGATAGGACCTAAACTGTCATCTAGGCTTCAGCCTCTGTCCCATCGACGAAATGTTGCACACCCTGCCTGTTCTACAGGTATTTTAATAGTGAATGCTCTGACGAACTACAAGCACTTGTACCCCTTTGACGTGAATACACCAGACAAACAGCTAAATCCCACCCTTCACGGTAGAGATCCTTAGGTGTAAGAAAGCCTTCTACTCTAATAGTTTCTTCCCCAGAACTGCTAGAGTTTGGAACTCCCGATATTCTGCTTTCCCAACTGTACTGACATGTAGAAGTTCAAGTATAATATGAACAGACATCTTACTACTCATCTTTCTTCAGAATACCCCTGCAACTTATATCCCGATAGTAGTCCCCTAATTCAATGTCGCACTGTACCTTGTTTGGGGTGAAAATTGAATTTAAAATTAAATGTGACTCGAGTGTATCGGTTAAATATTTTCACACAGACACATTTATTTATATTGATAATAAACATGAAACATTCAATATATTCAAATGTTTTATTAAGGACGGGGCGAATATCTGTTCTTTTTCCTATGTATAAAGGAAGTGTATGCAAGTGTGCGTGTACTTCCCCCCCCCCACACACACACATTCTAAGAAGACACATTTAGAGACCGTTTTTTTTTACTAACGTCACAGAAAAAACAAAATCTATATATCTATAAAAGTGAACGTGTTTGTGTGTGTGTCTGTCTGTACATTTCCCTACGCAATAACTCTGACAATTTTTAGTCTACAGACTCGAAATTTGATATACAGGGTACTGAGATTTAGAAAATCTTTGATCGGTTTTCGGGCATAAATTTGTCTGTTAAGGGGGTCAAAGTTCAACAATTTGACATTTGAGAACTCTACCAAACTCCTCCGACAATTTTGGGTCTAAACACTTGAAATTTTAGATATAGGTTCTTTGGACATGGATCTAACTTAATAACACGATTTTTAGCCCAAAACAATGCATGTTAAGAGGTCATAATATGGGTCAAAGTAAAAAACAATTGACCTCTGCGGTCTCTACCAAATTACTCAGACAATTTCTGGTCTAAACATTTGAAATTTTACTTTTTAATCAGTTTTTAATCGATTTGGGTCGAAAATGTTTAGGTACCAATATATAAATGTATGTATGTATGTATCTATGCCTAAAACTTTCGACAGAGGCGACGGATTTTACCATGATCAGTATCGTTTTAAAGTCCGACCTTTCATACGACAAATATCGAAAATCTGGCTAAAAACATTAATATCTTCACCTTAAACTGGGCACTTTTTTTACAGGGGGGGGGGCGTGAGTCGGCCTTTTTCGCCGATATTTTTGAAAGTTATCCTCTCCTTATGATTGTCTAGCCTAAATGTTAACATAATTACCTTCAGGGTTGGCGGTGTTCGTAACCGAAAGGACGTCAGGTTTTACCCCGTTCTTTTCCTACTTCGCGGTACAGGTTCGAGTCTGCCTTCCTACTACTACTTTTTTTTCTTTTTTGGTCAACAGACACATCCAAATACCCGGGAAACGCCGGGCTGAAATGCTAGTAATCTATATGAATAAAACATTAGCTATGTGTATGTCTCTGTGAAAATATTTAACTGATAAAGTTTTAAACTACATTTATCTACTATAATTTGTAAGATAGCTTAAAACCTGGAATTAAAATTCAGACATAATGGAATGTAAAGTATGACAACTATTCGAGAAGCCTAAAAATGTTCTATTGAAAATAACTACAGATATATCTCTAAAGCAAACCTATATTTCGGCCGATTCAAATGACCAAATTCCAAATTTTGTGTAGTAAGTAATTTTTGAAAAATAAAGCATTTATATAACCAATCCTGAACGATGATTCGCAAAATGTTTTAAATAAAAGTGTTAGACGAGAGATGTTTAATAAGAGAAAACGAAAAGATAAGTTGATTTGACCCTTTTTTTTATACTAGTCAGTTTTTATTTTTATCTACTTTTGTATTTAATTAAAGATTACGGCTCCATAAGCAATCCAAATAGTGATACATACAACTTACAGCATAGCCGAAATGACATATTTCTTCAGCTTTTGTTGAAGCTTTGTACTGAGAGGAATAATATATTTTTCATTGAAAAAATATGGCCGGCATTTGCGCAAAAGGGTTTTTTTGAATATCACAAAATTTTCTTTCAGTACCTTCCAGTGTTTTCTATACACCGCGCGGACAATTCCGGCGATAGCGCAGTTTTTATATTTCGTAAAAACCATATTTTGACATTTTGTTCCTTTATCAAATATGAAACATTCCTATGTATTGTTACTTTATTAAAATATCAACAGCAAGAAATTTAAAGATATTTTTTATATATGTATTTTTATATTATTAAATATATATCAAAAGCAAGAGATTTAAAGATATTTTTGATATATGTATTTTAATATTATTAATATATATATATATATATCAAAAGCAAGAAATTTAAAGATATTTTTGATATATGTATTTTAATATTATTAAATATATATCAAAAGCAAGAAATTTAAAGATATTTTTGATATATGTATTTTAATATTATTAATATATATATATATATATATATATATCAAAAGCAAGAAATTTAAAGATATTTTTGATATATGTATTTTAATATTATTAAATATATATCAAAAGCAAGAAATTTAAAGATATTTTTGATATATGTATTTTAATATTATTAAAATATATATCAAAAGCAAGATATTTAAAGATATTTTTGATATATGTATTTTAATATTATTAAATATATATCAAAAGCAAGATATTTAAAGATATTTTTGATATATGTATTTTAATATTATTAAATATATATATATCAAAAGCAAGGAATTTAAAGATATTTTTGATATATGTATTTTAATATTATTAAAATATATATCAAAAGCAAGAAATTTAAAGATATTTTTGATATATGTATTTTAATATTATTAAAATATATATCAAAAGCAAGATATTTAAATATATTTTTGATATATGTATTTTTATATTATTAAAATATATATATATCAAAAGCAAGGAATTTAAAGATATTTTTGATATATGTATTTTAATATTATTAAAATATATATCAAAAGCAAGATATTTAAAGATATTTTTGATATATGTATTTTAATATTATTAAAATATATATATATCAAAAGCAAGGAATTTAAAGATATTTTTGATATAGGTATTTTAATATTATTAAAATATATATATATTAAAAGCAAAAAATTTCAAGATATTTTTGATATATGTATTTTAATATTATTAAAATATATATGTATCAAAAGCAAGAAATTTAAAGAGAACAAAACGATTTTAAAATATACAATTTAATTCACCACACAAAAATATTAAACACAAGCAATTTTTTGTTTTACTTAGGCTGAATGAACCAATAAAGTTTTCTAAAGGATAAAAGAATGCCCCTACGAATTGCGTTCAATAAGTAATGCCTTTGGCCAATTTTTCATAGAAGTAGAGCAACGAAATATGGCTGTTAGATTTTCTCTACATACGTGCCACTCAATTATACATTCCTCCCATTGTTCAGTGCAGCTCTAGATAGCCTGTTTTTAGGACACCCCGGGTTTCTACTCCAACCACGACGTAACTTCGAAAATAATTTGCAATATTTGGGAAACATTTTACTTTCAAAAACAACTTCATGGTTGGGAAGAAATTAAAGTCAAAAGGTATAAGTCAAGAGAGTACGTGGAATAGAGGAGACTTTTGCTGATCTTTTAATTTCCTAAAAAGTGAAGCATAATTACCGTCTGTAATTGTAATACTCCCTGCTAAAAAAAGTGTCGAAGTCTTAGAAGACTGAGCATGACAACTGCTTTTTTCTTCTTTGGATGTAGTAGGTCCAAGTGCTTCCACTGCGTTTGGTTTTTGAATCATAACGATAAATCTAGGTTTCTTACTGTGTAATTTGTCTTTGAAAAACTTTGACGCATCTTCAGGCTCTCGATGTTTTCTAACTTTTGAAAATCTGTCAGTGACTCGGAATCCATGCGGTAGAAGACTTATGCATCTGTACATGATTATAAAATGATAGTTTCCATTTATGAATCGTAAATCTTAAAGACTATTTATGAATCTTAACCTCTTGGACTATTTGAATAGTCAGGCGTCGTTTTACTAATATCAGCCTGAGTTTAGTTGATAGTCGTACCTATTCAGTAGCAGAATTTCTAGCATTTTACAAAATCATATGATGATGCATCATAAGTTTTTTTCTCTTTATTTCATCAAACATCTTCTATAATATAGGTCCCTTTTAAATAACAAACCGGTCACTAGGCTACATTAAACAGGTTTCATTCTCTACCTGAATCTGTTAAAAGTCCTGTAAATCCGAAACCACAATTAGTCCAGAACTGTAATTTGCCAAATAATCCATAAAAATATAAGTCATTCCACGTGCAAATTTTCAGCTCGATCAGACGACGAAAAGTGGGTCAAGGGCATTTCTTATAACCATATGAGAAAAATATTTTTATTTTGTTTTCTAATTCTCAAAGAAAATCTCAAATATAAAGAGAACTTTGGTCAGAAAAATTTTGAAAGAGTAGTAACATTTTGTACCAGGATATTTTTTTTATTATTATCAGTCGATTTCTGTAAGGTTTTAACACATTCTATCGCCTGCTTTATTAATAACTCACGAATGACGCCATTGTTGTAATAAAACTCATCAAAGGCACAAGATAGGGAACACCAACCAATCATAGAAATTTCGTTTTTTTTTTTAACATTCTATTTGTTTTCTTTGTTATTTGAAATTTTGTGAATGAAATCTTTATGTTTTTTTTTCAAAAATTTTTCATACTATAAATAAAGCGAGTATTACTTGTGATTAAAATTATATATTTTTTTTATTTTCGGGTGAAATTATTTGTTTTCGGTGTCCATTTGCAATGCCGCCGACAAAGAGTTATATTTACTGCTTTTTACATTTCTATGATATTTTTTAAAAATAATTACGGCATGAAAAAATATATAAGTACAACAAAAACGCTTGGGATAATTAAAACACTTGAACTCCTTTAGGTTAGTCTTGGCATACTTTAAACTCCCTACTTATTTTCTAAATAAAAAAATATTTAATCTACGGAAGTAGAAATATTTTAGCAATTAATTTTTTTTTCTTAGTTTGCTTATCGCCTGTTTAGTGTGCAAGTTGAATCAGTTGCTTCCACCGATCTGGTTTTTTTTTCATACCCGGCACTGGAATCAATGAAAAACGTAGTACACGGCACGTTACGTGAACATTATCTTATTTTTGTTATTATCATAAATGCTTTTCAGGCGTGGCCTGTGTATTTTGTTCACACAGTGATGTGTGCGTGCGCATTTAGGCAGCATTTTTCAAGCACATTACATTAAATAATATATAAAAATTTTTTCAAGCACATTGCATTAAATAATATGGTGCTAGTGCACTTACTGATCCGCGGTATTTTTAAATCGTATTTCCAAGTATAATTAAAGTTTTTTTGTTTATTATTATTCAATTGTAAGGTTAAAAATATAGAATAGTTACAAAACATCCTCCCCTCCCCATGTTAAGAACGACTTTTTAAATACGTTATTATTTCAGCACAGATCAATAAGTCCACTAGTACCAATAATATAAAAAACTTTAAAGCACATTTCATTAAATAATATCTAAAACTAACATTAAACAATATAAAAGACTAACATTAAACAATATAAAAGACTAACATTAAACAATATAAAAGACTAACATTAAACAATATAAAAGACTAACATTAAACACTATATAAGACTCAATGGCTTTACTTCGCGAACGAAGATTATTTGAAGGTGGTTGTCCACGTCAACTGCAGGCACGTTTGTGTCTGATAAGCCTAATGCGAGACAAGCAGGCTCGGCCACAGCGGCTGCATTACAAAAGTTCCATCAGGTACGGTTGCTGAGACTTCCCGAATCTTCCTCTTGTAGCGCCTTTCGCACAGGATCTCTATGCGAGAGAATTCAAAGGAGGTGGCGGCCTGGTGGACTGTGCGTCGCCAGGTGACACGGTCTGCAACAAGAGTAGACCACTAGCGTTGGCCAATGTGCCAGGTTTCAAGTGACTTCTTCAGAGAGTCCTTGTAACGTTTCTTCGGAGCTCCTCTATCACGGTAGCCGGTGGATAGTTCGCCGTAATGAGTTATCTTGGGCAGTCGATGATCCTCCATTCTGGAGACGTGCCCCGCCCAGCGCAGTTGTGACTTTAGCAGCATAGCCTCGATGCTGGGGGTCCACGCCCGCTTGATGACCTCAACATTGGTGACGTAGTCATATTAGAGTACATTGAGGATGGTGCGGAGACAGCGCTGGTGGAAACGCTCGAGGAGTGGTATGTGATGGCAGTAGGTTACCCATGTCTCAGAGCCGTAAAGAAGTGTTGGCAGTACTACGGTTCTGTAGACACAGATGTTTGTGTCCTTCCTCAGGTGTTTATTCCGCCAGACTCTGTTGTATAGTCTGCCAAAAGCACTGTTCGCCTTGGCTAGTCGGTTATCGATTTCCTTGTCGAGCTTTGCATCTGAGGTGATAGTGCATCCCAGGTAGGTGAACTGGTGTACTGTCTTTAGCTCGGTTTAACCTATGGTGATGCGCGGAGGGTTGTACTCTTCCCGAGGAGCGGACTGGCGGAGGACCTCTGCCTTTTTCATGCTGACCTCGAGTCCAAAGTGCTGGGAAGCCTTTGCGAAGCAAGATGTGATGCTGCAGGGCTCTTTCGGTATGGGAAATAAAGGCTGCATCATCGGCAAAGAGAAGGTCTCGAATCATATGCTCGAAAGTCTTTGTGTGGGCTTGCAGCCTTCTGAGGTTGAACAAGCTGCCGTCAAAGCGATATCGGATATAGATCGCATTGTCGTTGTCGTCAAGGTCTTCGGTAGCATGTTTAAGCATCATGCTAAAGAAGATGCTGAACAGAGTCGGTGCTAAGACGCATCCCTGTTTGACGCCGTTGTTGATGAGGAAGAGTTCTGATAGGTTGTTTTCTCTGAAGCCACACCGGGTTTCTAGGAGATGGTCTTCCACGATAGCAGGTATCAGTCTGCGCAAGAGCACACGGGCAAGGATTTTACCTGCGATAGAGAGCAGGGTAATTCCCCGGTAGTTTGAGCAGGCCGATCTTTCCCTCTTGTTTTTGTATAAGACAATGATGACTGAGTCGCGGAGGTCCCGTGGGAGTTTTCCTTGCTCCCAACAACAGGCAAGGAGTTCATGGAACTTGATGTGCAGTTCGGGACCTCCATATTTCCAGATCTCTGGAGGGATCCCATCAATTCCTGGGGCCTTGCCGCACCTCAAATGTCTAATGGCCTCAGTGAGTTCCTCCATGGAAGGAGGCTCATCTAATCCCATTTTAGTTGGCAACTGAGGAATACGGAGTATTGCTGAGTCATGAATGGTACGGTCGACTCCGAACATGGTCTGAAAATACTCTGACCAACGACTCAGGATGGATGTTACGTCCGTGAGGAGTACCTGGCCGTCTGCACTGCGCAGAGGACTCTGGACACGGTGTGTGGGGCCATACACTGACTTGAGGGCTTCATAGAAGCCCTTATAGTCATCAGTGTCTGCGCACTGTTGAGTTTTTATTGCGAGGTTGGACCACCACTCGTTTTGTATACCTCTGAGCTTTTGCTGGAGGATGCTGCAACTATGACGGAAGGCTGCTCTCCTCAATGGGCAGGATGGTCGAGCTAGGTGGGCCCGATGGGCCGCTCTCTTTTTCGCTAATAGGTTATTTATTTCAATGTTGTTCTCATCAAGCCAGTCCCGGTTCGTTTTGGTAGAGAATCCCAGGACCTCTTCAGATGTCTTCAGGAAGAGCTATTTTCAGTTGATCCCAGAGTAGTTCAGGTGAGGGGTCTATTTGGCTACTGTCGTTTTCAAATTTATTTTGCAAGCTTGCTTGGAAGACGGCTTTCACCTCGTGTGATTGTAGCCTGCTATGGTTGTACTTTTTTCTGGATGGTCCTCTCTTCCTTGTTATGGGTTTAGGGCGTATTCGGATTCTGCAACGCCCTAGGCGGTGATCAGTATGGCATTCTGCGCTGGGCATCACTCGGGTATGTAAAACGTCTCTGAGATCTCTTTGGCAAACTAGAATATAGTCTATGAGGTGCCAATGCCTGGACCGAGGATGCATCCAGGTTGTCTTTAACTTGTCCTTTTGCTGGAAGATAATGTTGGTAATGGCAAGTTGTAGCTCCATGCAAATCTCTAGCAGTAAGCGCCCATTGTCGTTGCAGTTTCCGACGCCATGCTTGCCAAGCAAACCCCTCCAGGCATCTGCGTCTTGGCCCACTCTGGCGTTGAAGTCGCCAAGGATAATCATCTTGTCCGCTGGAGGAGTGCGCCGCATGACATGGCGGAGCTCTGAGGAGAATCTGTCCTTTTCTTCAGATTTAGCTTGAAGAGTTGGGCCATACACACTTAGAATCGTGGCATATTCCTTGTTCTTTAGTGGGAGGCGCAAGGACATAATGCGGTCAGAATGACCAGTTGGCAGGCTTTCTAGTGTGGAAGCGATGGATGTTTTGATCATGAAGCCAACGCCTGAGTGATATTCCAGCATGCACGTTTCAGTACTTTTGCACCCTTACATTTTGCATACCTTCCATTTCTTGTTGCATTTCGACCGCATTAGGAGATGCCCGTTGACCGCGGCTAGCCAACTGGGGTTGACGGAAATGAGCTTTTTGTTTAGGCCACCTTTTCTAGGCCCCCCTCCTTGTGGAGCAAGCAGTGCTGTCCCTAGATAAGGTTGCTTGGTCATTCAGGGTGCTGCCGAGTGATGCTGTCATTTCCAGGTTCAACATCAGGCGACCAATATCCTGAATCGCCTGTATGCAGGAATCGGGACTGCGGCTTCTAGTGATCATCTTCCACCTGTCGTTTTCGCCCCTTCCCATCGCTACAGGACTTGGTAGAGTTGTTAGTAAGTGAACTTGGACATGTCCTTCAAGCCTGTGCAGTGGAATTTTATGGTGAGATACAGCTTGCACGGTACTGGTCCCACCCATTACACCCGTGGTTCATCTGTCATGGC